>NW_028133225.1:0-497000 GCF_964374135.1 Grampus griseus | reverse complement strand
ATGTTTTAGCTGAAGGAAGAATCCCTTAAACCTGGAGAGTTGAGACCCGTGGAAGGGGTATCATGCAATATGACTTCAAAGGGTCTTCATTTGCTCACCGAACCTCTCCAATCCTATCACTGCTGCGTTTATGCCCCTGTACACACGCTTGATTCTCTTTCGGAGACATAGCAATCCATAGGTTTTAAGATACTTACTAGTCAGGTACATTCTTAGGCGTTTAATATGGGGTGTTGAGTCCATTTCGTTGAGCAAGGAGTAGCTCTTGTCTATTCCATATTTGGCTTAAGGAACTTTATCTGTGTTCATTTCAATCTCTGGTTTTAGGCAGCACCCCAACTCACCTTTACCCTTAGCAAGCATAAGTTGGTTTTCTAAATTTGAGACCCTGTTCTGTTTTGTAATTCAGTTCCTGTGTAGCCAAGTTTACATTCCGTGTATTAGTGGTATCTTATGATGTTTCTTTTTCTGTGTGACTTATTTTAGTTAGAATCATCATACCTGAATCCACTCATTATGCTGCTACGGGCCTGATGACATAGATTTCATTTCTGAGTGATATTGCATTGTACGTAAGTACCACAACTTCTTTATCCATTACTCACTTTCTGCGATATTGAACTTGTACCGTAAACGAGGTTCTTGTAAACAGAGCCGTCCCAAACTTTGGGGTGGCTGTGTCATTTTGATTTTAATTTCCCTAAGCTATAGGACCATAAGTGGAAGTGCCCTAGGCTCTGTTGCTTTGTTTTTTAGATGTTTCAGGAAACACCATACACTTCTCCCGAGTGGCTGTTGGCAATTTACATCCCGCCCATCAGCATAACAAGGCTCCCAGTTCTCCATGGCCTGTCCTGCCTTCTGGATTTTACACTTTTTTCAGATGGCCCTTTTGACCGGGGGGAAGTGAGACTTCATTGTAGTGCAGATTTCCTTTGCAAGCTTGCTTGGTTGGCCAAAAAGGGTGTATGCGTTTTTTCCTGAATATATTCAGGAAAAAACGCATACGCCCTTTTTGGCCAAGTGCATCATTGTGGACGTTCTGACTCTTTTCCTATGCTTTAACTGCAATTCCAGTCTACCTCCTGAAATCGGTTTCCTGCAATTCTGCCCAGCATTCAAGTCCTCTTGGCAGCCTTACTTCAGTATATTTTTGGACGATAGCTGTCATTTATAAGTCTGCAGGTTTGTGAATTACAGTGCCCCTGAGCTCCTTTCTTCAACTCGCTTTCTTGTGAGCTGGTCGCAACACCGCAGGATTGCTTCAGGCCCTAATCCGGTTCCGGCACGGCACGCTGAGCCTTTGGTTAATTCCTCTTCCTGGTGGGAAATGAGAGTTAAATTTGCCCGTCCAGACACCTCCAGCTAGTTTCTCATTGGTTCTCCCTATTCCTGTTCATCTTCCGCAGAAATTGCAAACTGGGCCAAACAGGAGGTTAAAGGCACTGACTCTCCAAGTCGGGAGAGTGTTAGTAAAGCGTCTGGAATGTTGCACCCGAGTACCAGGGGACGAGAACTGAGACATATTATAACACGTCTCCCGATCGCACCGTGGATCATACTCTGGGTTCCACATGCATGTTTTAGCTGAAGGAAGAATCCCTTAAACCTGGAGAGTTGAGACCCGTGGAATGGGTACCATGCAATATGACTTCAAAGGGTCTTCATTTGCTCACCGAACCTCTCCAATCCTATCACTGCTGCGTTTATGCCCCTGTACACACACTTGATTCTCTTTCGGAGACATAGCAATCCATAGGTTTTAAGATACTTACTAGTCAGGTACATTCTTAGGCGTTTAATATGGGGTGTTGAGTCCATTTCGTTGAGCAAGGAGTAGCTCTTGTCTATTCTATATTTGGCTTAAGGAACTTTATCTGTGCTCATTTCAATCTCTGGTTTTAGGCAGCACCCCAACTCACCTTTCTCCTTAGCAAGCATAAGTTGGTTTTCTAAATTTGAGACCCTGTTCTGTTTTGTAATTCAGTTCCTGTGTAGCCAAGTTTACATTCCGTGTATTAGTGATATCTTATGATGTTTCTTTTTCTGTGTGACTTATTTCAGTTAGAATCATCATACCTGAATCCACTCATTATGCTGCTATGGGCCTGATGACATAGATTTCATTTCTGAGTGATATTGCATTGTACGTAAGTACCACAACTTCTTTATCCATTACTCACTTTCTGCGATATTGAACTTGTACCGTAAACGAGGTTCTTGTAAACAGAGCCGTCCCAAACTTTGGGGTGGCTGTGTCTTTTTGATTTTAATTTCCCTAAGCTATAGGACCATAAGTGGAAGTGCCCTAGGCTCTGTTGCTTTGTTTTTTAGATGTTTCAGGAAACACCATACACTTCTCCCGAGTGGCTGTTGGCAATTTACATCCCGCCCATCAGCATAACAAGGCTCCCAGTTCTCCATGGCCTGTCCTGCCTTCTGGATTTTACACTTTTTTCAGATGGCCCTTTTGACCGGGGGGAAGTGAGACTTCATTGTAGTGCAGATTTCCTTTGCAAGCTTGCTTGGTTGGCCAAAAAGTGGGTATGCGTTTTTTCCTGAATATATTCAGGAAAAAACGCATACACCCTTTTTGGCCAAGTGCATCATTGTGGACGTTCTGCCTCTTTTCCTATGCTTTAACTGCAATTCCAGTCTACCTCCTGAAATCGGTTTCCTGCAATTCTGCCCCGCATTCAAGTCCTCTTGGCAGCCTTACTTCAGTATATTTTTGGACGATAGCTGTCATTTATAACTCTGCAGGTTTGTGAATTACAGTGCCCCTGAGCTCCTTTCTTCAACTCGCTTTCTTGTGAGCTGGTCGCAACACCGCAGGATTGCTTCAGGCCCTAATCTGGTTCCGGCACGGCATGCTGAGCCTTTGGTTAATTCCTCTTCCTGGTGGGAAATGAGAGTTAAATTTGCCCGTCCAGACACCTCCAGCTAGTCTCTCATTGGTTCTCCCTATTCCTGTTCATCTTCCGCAGAAATTGCAAACTGGGCCAAACAGGAGGTTAAAGGCACTGACTCTCCAAGTCGGGAGAGTGTTAGTAAAGCGTCTGGAATGTTGCACCCGAGTACCAGGGGACGAGAACTGAGACATATTTGAACACGTCTCCCGATCGCACAGTGGATCATACTCTGGGTTCCACATGCATGTTTTAGCTGAAGGAAGAATCCCTTAAACCTGGAGAGTTGAGACCCGTGGAATGGGTACCATGCAATATGACTTCAAAGGGTCTTCATTTGCTCACCGAACCTCTCCAATCCTATCACTGCTGCGTTTATTCCCCTATACACACGCTTGATTCTCTTTCGGAGACATAGCAATCCATAGGTTTTAAGATACTTACTAGTCAGGTACATTCTTAGGCGTTTAATATGGGGTGTTGAGTCCATTTCGTTGAGCAAGGAGTAGCTCTTGTCTATTCTATATTTGGCTTAAGGAACTTTATCTGTGTTCATTTCAATCTCTGGTTTTAGGCAGCACCCCAACTCACCTTTCCCCTTAGCAAGCATAAGTTGGTTTTCTAAATTTGAGACCCTGTTCTGTTTTGTAATTCAGTTCCTGTGTAGCCAGGTTTACATTCCATGTATTAGTGATATCTTATGATGTTTCTTTTTCTGTGTGACTTATTTCAGTTAGAATCATCATACCTGAATCCACTCATTATGCTGCTACGGGCCTGATGACATAGATTTCATTGCTGAATGATATTGCATTGTACGTAAATACCACAACTTCTTTATCCATTACTCACTTTCTGCGATATTGAACTTGTACCGTAAACAAGGTTCTTGTAAACAGAGCCGTCCCAAACTTTGGGGTGGCTGTGTCTTTTTGATTTTAATTTCCCTAAGCTATAGGACCATAAGTGGAAGTGCCCTAGGCTCTGTTGCTTTGTTTTTTAGATGTTTCAGGAAACACCATACACTTCTCCCGAGTGGCTGTTGGCAATTTGCATCCCGCCCATCAGCATAACAAGGCTCCCAGTTCTCCATGGCCTGTCCTGCCTTCTGGATTTTACACTTTTTTCAGATGGCCCTTTTGACAGGTGGGAAGTGAGACTTCATTGTAGTGCAGATTTCCTTTGCAAGCATGCTTGGTTGGCCAAAAAGGTCGTATGCGTTTTTTCCTGAATATATTCAGGAAAAAACGCATACGCCCTTTTTGGCCAAGTGCATCATTGTGGACGTTCTGCCTCTTTTCCTATGCTTTAACTGCAATTCCAGTCTACCTCCTGAAATCGGTTTCCTGCAATTCTGCCCCGCTTTCAAGTCCTCTTGGCAGCCTTACTTCAGTATATTTTTGGACAATAGCTGTCATTTGTAACTCTGCAGGTTTGTGAATTACAGTGCCCCTGAGCTCCTTTCTTCAACTCGCTTTCTTGTGAGCTGGTCGCAACACCGCAGGATTGCTTCAGGCCCTAATCTGGTTCCGGCACGGCACGCTGAGCCTTTGGTTAATTCCTCTTCCTGGTGGGAAATGAGAGTTAAATTTGCCCGTCCAGACACCTCCAGCTAGTCTCTCATTGGTTCTCCCTATTCCTGTTCATCTTCCGCAGAAATTGCAAACTGGGCCAAACAGGAGGTTAAAGGCACTGACTCTACAAGTCGGGAGAGTGTTAGTAAAGCGTCTGGAATGTTGCACCCGAGTACCAGGGGACGAGAACTGAGACATATTTGAACACGTCTCCCGATCGCACAGTGGATCATACTCTGGGTTCCACATGCATGTTTTAGCTGAAGAAAGAATCCCTTAAACCTGGAGAGTTGAGACCCGTGGAAAGGGTACCATGCAATATGACTTCAAAGGGTCTTCATTTGCTCACCGAACCTCTCCAATCCTATCACTGCTGCGTTTATGCCCCTGTACACACGCTTGATTCTCTTTCGGAGACATAGCAATCCATAGGTTTTAAGATACTTACTAGTCAGGTACATTCTTAGGCGTTTAATATGGGGTGTTGAGTCCATTTCGTTGAGCAAGGAGTAGCTCTTGTCTATTCTATATTTGGCTTAAGGAACTTTATCTGTGTTCATTTCAATCTCTGGTTTTAGGCAGCACCCCAACTCACCTTTACCCTTAGCAAGCATAAGTTGGTTTTCTAAATTTGAGACCCTGTTCTGTTTTGTAATTCAGTTCCTGTGTAGCCAAGTTTACATTCCGTGTATTAGTGATATCTTATGATGTTTCTTTTTCTGTGTGACTTATTTCAGTTAGAATCATCATACCTGAATCCACTCATTATGCTGCTACGGGCCTGATGACATAGATTTCATTGCTGAGTGATATTGCATTGTACGTAAGTACCACAACTTCTTTATCCATTACTCACTTTCTGCGATATTGAACTTGTACCGTAAACGAGGTTCTTGTAAACAGAGCCGTCCCAAACTTTGGGGTGGCTGTGTCTTTTTGATTTTAATTTCCCTAAGCTATAGGACCATAAGTGGAAGTGCCCTAGGCTCTGTTGCTTTGTTTTTTAGATGTTTCAGGAAACACCATACACTTCTCCCGAGTGGCTGTTGGCAATTTACATCCCGCCCATCAGCATAACAAGGCTCCCAGTTCTCCATGGCCTGTCCTGCCTTCTGGATTTTACACTTTTTTCAGATGGCCCTTTTGACCGGGGGGAAGTGAGACTTCATTGTAGTGCAGATTTCCTTTGCAAGCTTGCTTGGTTGGCCAAAAAGGGCGTATGCGTTTTTTCCTGAATATATTCAGGAAAAAACGCATACGCCCTTTTTGGCCAAGTGCATCATTGTGGACGTTCTGCCTCTTTTCCTATGCTTTAACTGCAATTCCAGTCTACCTCCTGAAATCAGTTTCCTGCAATTCTGCCCCGCTTTCAAGTCCTCTTGGCAGCCTTTCTTCAGTATATTTTTGGACGATAGCTGTCATTTATAACTCTGCAGGTTTGTGAATTACAGTGCCCCTGAGCTCCTTTCTTCAACTCGCTTTCTTGTGAGCTGGTCGCAACACCGCAGGATTGCTTCAGGCCCTAATCTGGTTCCGGCACGGCACGCTGAGCCTTTGGTTAATTCCTCTTCCTGGTGGGAAATGAGAGTTAAATTTGCCCGTCCAGACACCTCCAGCTAGTCTCTCATTAGTTCTCCCTATTCCTGTTCATCTTCCGCAGAAATTGCAAACTGGGCCAAACAGGAGGTTAAAGGCACTGACTCTCCAAGTCGGGAGAGTGTTAGTAAAGCGTCTGGAATGTTGCACCCGAGTACCAGGGGACGAGAACTGAGACATATTTGAACACGTCTCCCGATCACACGGTTGATCATACTCTGGGTTCCACATGCATGTTTTAGCTGAAGGAAGAATCCCTTAAACCTGGAGAGTTGAGACCCGTGGAATGGGTACCATGCAATATGACTTCAAAGGGTCTTCATTTGCTCACTGAACCTCTCCAATCCTATCACTGCTGCGTTTATGCCCCTGTACACACGCTTGATTCTCTTTCGGAGACACAGCAATCCATAGGTTTTAAGATACTTTCTAGTCAGGTACATTCTTAGGCATTTAATATGAGGTGTTGAGTCCATTTCGTTGAGCAAGGTGTAGCTCTTGTCTATTACATATTTGGCTTAAGGAACTTTATCTGTGCTCATTTCAATCTCTGGTTTTAGGCAGCACCCCAACTCACCTTTTCCCTTAGCAAGTATAAGTTGGTTTTCTAAATTTGAGACCCTGTTCTGTTTTGTAATTCAGTTCCTGTGTAGCCAAGTTTACATTCCGTGCATTAGTGATATCTTATGATGTTTCTTTTTCTGTGTGACTTATTTCAGTTAGAATCATCATACCTGAATCCACTCATTATGCTGCTACGGGCCTGATGACATAGATTTCATTGCTGAGTGATATTGCATTGTACGTAAGTACCACAACTTCTTTATCCATTACTCACTTTCTGCGATATTGAGCTTGTACCGTAAACGAGGTTCTTGTAAACAGAGCCGTCCCAAACTTTGGGGTGGCTGTGTCTTTTTGATTTTAATTTCCCTAAGCTATAGGACCATAAGTGGAAGTGCCCTAGGCTCTGTTGCTTTGTCTTTTAGATGTTTCAGGAAACACCATACACTTCTCCCGAGTGGCTGTTGGCAATTTACATCCCGCCCATCAGCATAACAAGGCTCCCAGTTCTCCATGGCCTGTCCTGCCTTCTGGATTTTACACTTTTTTCTGATGGCCCTTTTTACCGGGGGGAAGTGAGACTTCATTGTAGTGCAGATTTCCTTTGCAAGCTTGCTTGGTTGGCCAAAAAGGGCGTATGCGTTTTTTCCTGAATATATTCAGGAAAAAACACATACGCCCTTTTTGGCCAAGTGCATCATTGTGGACGTTCTGCCTCTTTTCCTATGCTTTAACTGCAATTCCAGTCTACCTCCTGAAATCGGTTTCCTGCAATTCTGCCCCGCTTTCAAGTCCTCTTGGCAGCCTTACTTCAGTATATTTTTGGACGATAGCTGTCATTTATAACTCTGCAGGTTTGTGAATTACAGTGCCCCTGAGCTCCTTTCTTCAACTCGCTTTCTTGTGAGCTGGTCGCAACACCGCAGGATTGCTTCAGGCCCTAATCCGGTTCCGGCACGGCACGCTGAGCCTTTGGTTAATTCCTCTTCCTGGTGGGAAATGAGAGTTAAATTTGCCCGTCCAGACACCTCCAGCTAGTCTCTCATTGGTTCTCCCTATTCCTGTTCATCTTCCGCAGAAATTGCAAACTGGGCCAAACAGGAGGTTAAAGGCACTGACTCTCCAAGTCGGGAGAGTGTTAGTAAAGCGTCTGGAATGTTGCACCCGAGTACCAGGGGACGACAACTGAGACATATTTGAACACGTCTCCCGATCACACGGTTGATCATACTCTGGGTTCCACACGCATGTTTTAGCTGAAGGAAGAATCCCTTAAACCTGGAGAGTTGAGACCCGTGGAATGGGTACCATGCAATATGACTTCAAAGGGTCTTCATTTGCTCACCGAACCTCTCCAATCCTATCACTGCTGCGTTTATGCCCCTGTACACACGCTTGATTCTCTTTCGGAGACATAGCAATCCATAGGTTTTAAGATACTTACTAGTCAGGTACATTCTTAGGCGTTTAATATGGGGTGTTGAGTCCATTTCATTGAGCAAGGAGTAGCTCTTGTCTATTCTATATTTGGCTTAAGGAACTTTATCTGTGTTCATTTCAATCTCTGGTTTTAGGCAGCACCCCAACTCACCTTTACCCTTAGCAAGCATAAGTTGGTTTTCTAAATTTGAGACCCTGTTCTGTTTTGTAATTCAGTTCCTGTGTAGCCAAGTTTACATTCCGTGTATTAGTGATATCTTATGATGTTTCTTTTTCTGTGTGACTTATTTCAGTTAGAATCATCATACCTGAATCCACTCATTATGCTGCTACGGGCCTGATGACATAGATTTCATTGCTGAGTGATATTGCATTGTACGTAAGTACCACAACTTCTTTATCCATTACTCACTTTCTGCGATATTGAACTTGTACCGTAAACGAGGTTCTTGTAAACAGAGCCGTCCCAAACTTTGGGGTGGCTGTGTCTTTTTGATTTTAATTTCCCTAAGCTATAGGACCATAAGTGGAAGTGCCCTAGGCTCTGTTGCTTTGTTTTTTAGATGCTTCAGGAAACACCATACACTTCTCCCGAGTGGCTGTTGGCAATTTACATCCCGCCCATCAGCATAACAAGGCTCCCAGTTCTCCATGGCCTGTCCTGCCTTCTGGATTTTACACTTTTTTCAGATGGCCCTTTTGACAGGGGGGAAGTGAGACTTCATTGTAGTGCAGATTTCCTTTGCAAGCATGCTTGGTTGGCCAAAAAGGGCGTATGCGTTTTTTCCTGAATATATTCAGGAAAAAACGCATACGCCCTTTTTGGCCAAGTGCATCATTGTGGACGTTCTGCCTCTTTTCCTATGCTTTAACTGCAATTCCAGTCTACCTCCTGAAATCGGTTTCCTGCAATTCTGCCCCGCTTTCAAGTCCTCTTGGCAGCCTTACTTCAGTATATTTTTGGACGATAGCTGTCATTTGTAACTCTGCAGGTTTGTGAATTACAGTGCCCCTGAGCTCCTTTCTTCAACTCGCTTTCTTGTGAGCTGGTCGCAACACCGCAGGATTGCTTCAGGCATTAATCTGGTTCCGGCACGGCACGCTGAGCCTTTGGTTAATTCCTCTTCCTGGTGGGAAATGAGAGTTAAATTTGCCCGTCCAGACACCTCCAGCTAGTCTCTCATTGGTTCTCCCTATTCCTGTTCATCTTCCGCAGAAATTGCAAACTGGGCCAAACAGGAGGTTAAAGGCACTGACTCTCCAAGTCGGGAGAGTGTTAGTAAAGCGTCTGGAATGTTGCACCCGAGTACCAGGGGACGAGAACTGAGACATATTTGAACACGTCTCCCGATCGCACAGTGGATCATACTCTGGGTTCCACATGCATGTTTTAGCTGAAGGAAGAATCCCTTAAACCTGGAGAGTTGAGACCCGTGGAATGGGTACCATGCAATATGACTTCAAAGGGTCTTCATTTGCTCACCGAACCTCTCCAATCCTATCACTGCTGCGTTTATGCCCCTGTACACACGCTTGATTCTCTTTCGGAGACATAGCAATCCATAGGTTTTAAGATACTTACTAGTCAGGTACATTCTTAGGCGTTTAATATGGGGTGTTGAGTCTATTTCGTTGAGCAAGGAGTAGCTCTTTTCTATTCTATATTTGGCTTAAGGAACTTTATCTGTGTTCATTTCAATCTCTGGTTTTAGGCAGCACCCCAACTCACCTTTACCCTTAGCAAGCATAAGTTGGTTTTCTAAATTTGAGACCCTGTTCTGTTTTGTCATTCAGTTCCTGTGTAGCCAAGTTTACATTCCGTGTATTAGTGATATCTTATGATGTTTCTTTTTCTGTGTGACTTATTTCAGTTAGAATCATCATACCTGAATCCACTCATTATGCTGCTACGGGCCTGATGACATAGATTTCATTGCTGAATGATATTGCATTGTACGTAAGTACCACAACTTCTTTATCCATTACTCACTTTCTGCGATATTGAACTTGTACCGTAAACGAGGTTCTTGTAAACAGAGCCGTCCCAAACTTTGGGGTGGCTGTGTCTTTTTGATTTTAATTTCCCTAAGCTATAGGACCATAAGTGGAAGTGCCCTAGGCTCTGTTGCTTTGTTTTTTAGATGTTTCAGGAAACACCATACACTTCTCCCGAGTGGCTGTTGGCAATTTACATCCCGCCCATCAGCATAACAAGGCTCCCAGTTCTCCATGGCCTGTCCTGCCTTCTGGATTTTACACTTTTTTCAGATGGCCCTTTTGACAGGGGGGAAGTGAGACTTCATTGTAGTGCAGATTTCCTTTGCAAGCATGCTTGGTTGGCCAAAAAGGGCGTATGCGTTTTTTCCTGAATATATTCAGGAAAAAACGCATACGCCCTTTTTGGCCAAGTGCATCATTGTGGACGTTCTGCCTCTTTTCCTATGCTTTAACTGCAATTCCAGTCTACCTCCTGAAATCGGTTTCCTGCAATTCTGCCCCGCTTTCAAGTCCTCTTGGCAGCCTTACTTCAGTATATTTTTGGACGATAGCTGTCATTTGTAACTCTGCAGGTTTGTGAATTACAGTGCCCCTGAGCTCCTTTCTTCAACTCGCTTTCTTGTGAGCTGGTCGCAACACCGCAGGATTGCTTCAGGCATTAATCTGGTTCCGGCACGGCATGCTGAGCCTTTGGTTAATTCCTCTTCCTGGTGGGAAATGAGAGTTAAATTTGCCCGTCCAGACACCTCCAGCTAGTCTCTCATTGGTTCTCCCTATTCCTGTTCATCTTCCGCAGAAATTGCAAACTGGGCCAAACAGGAGGTTAAAGGCACTGACTCTCCAAGTCGGGAGAGTGTTAGTAAAGCGTCTGGAATGTTGCACCCGAGTACCAGGGGACGAGAACTGAGACATATTTGAACACGTCTCCCGATCGCACAGTGGATCATACTCTGGGTTCCACATGCATGTTTTAGCTGAAGGAAGAATCCCTTAAACCTGGAGAGTTGAGACCCGTGGAATGGGTACCATGCAATATGACTTCAAAGGGTCTTCATTTGCTCACCGAACCTCTCCAATCCTATCACTGCTGCGTTTATGCCCCTGTACACACGCTTGATTCTCTTTCGGAGACATAGCAGTCCATAGGTTTTAAGATACTTACTAGTCAGGTACATTCTTAGGCGTTTAATATGGGGTGTTGAGTCTATTTCGTTGAGCAAGGAGTAGCTCTTTTCTATTCTATATTTGGCTTAAGGAACTTTATCTGTGTTCATTTCAATCTCTGGTTTTAGGCAGCACCCCAACTCACCTTTACCCTTAGCAAGCATAAGTTGGTTTTCTAAATTTGAGACCCTGTTCTGTTTTGTCATTCAGTTCCTGTGTAGCCAAGTTTACATTCCGTGTATTAGTGATATCTTATGATGTTTCTTTTTCTGTGTGACTTATTTCAGTTAGAATCATCATACCTGAATCCACTCATTATGCTGCTACGGGCCTGATGACATAGATTTCATTGCTGAATGATATTGCATTGTACGTAAGTACCACAACTTCTTTATCCATTACTCACTTTCTGCGATATTGAACTTGTACCGTAAACGAGGTTCTTGTAAACAGAGCCGTCCCAAACTTTGGGGTGGCTGTGTCTTTTTGATTTTAATTTCCCTAAGCTATAGGACCATAAGTGGAAGTGCCCTAGGCTCTGTTGCTTTGTTTTTTAGATGTTTCAGGAAACACCATACACTTCTCCCGAGTGGCTGTTGGCAATTTACATCCCGCCCATCAGCATAACAAGGCTCCCAGTTCTCCATGGCCTGTCCTGCCTTCTGGATTTTACACTTTTTTCAGATGGCCCTTTTGACAGGGGGGAAGTGAGACTTCATTGTAGTGCAGATTTCCTTTGCAAGCATGCTTGGTTGGCCAAAAAGGGCGTATGCGTTTTTTCCTGAATATATTCAGGAAAAAACGCATACGCCCTTTTTGGCCAAGTGCATCATTGTGGACGTTCTGCCTCTTTTCCTATGCTTTAACTGCAATTCCAGTCTACCTCCTGAAATCGGTTTCCTGCAATTCTGCCCCGCTTTCAAGTCCTCTTGGCAGCCTTACTTCAGTATATTTTTGGACGATAGCTGTCATTTGTAACTCTGCAGGTTTGTGAATTACAGTGCCCCTGAGCTCCTTTCTTCAACTCGCTTTCTTGTGAGCTGGTCGCAACACCGCAGGATTGCTTCAGGCCCTAATCTGGTTCCGGCACGGCACGCTGAGCCTTTGGTTAATTCCTCTTCCTGGTGGGAAATGAGAGTTAAATTTGCCCGTTCAGACACCTCCAGCTAGTCTCTCATTGGTTCTCCCTATTCCTGTTAATCTTCCACAGAAATTGCAAACTCGGCCAAACAGGAGGTTAAAGGCACTGACTCTCCAAGTCGGGAGAGTGTTAGTAAAGCGTCTGGAATGTTGCACCCGAGTACCAGGGGACGAGAACTGAGACATATTTGAACACGTCTCCCGATCGCACAGTGGATCATACTCTGGGTTCCACATGCATGTTTTAGCTGAAGGAAGAATCTCTTAAACCTGGAGAGTTGAGACCCGTGGAATGGGTACCATGCAATATGACTTCAAAGGGTCTTCATTTGCTCACCGAACCTCTCCAATCCTATCACTGCTGCGTTTATGCCCCTGTACACACGCTTGATTCTCTTTCGGAGACATAGCAATCCATAGGTTTTAAGATACTTACTAGTCAGGTACATTCTTAGGCGTTTAATATGGGGTGTTGAGTCCATTTCGTTGAGCAAGGAGTAGCTCTTTTCTATTCTATATTTGGCTTAAGGAACTTTATCTGTGTTCATTTCATACTCTGGTTTTAGGCAGCACCCCAACTCACCTTTACCCTTAGCAAGCATAAGTTGGTTTTCTAAATTTGAGACCCTGTTCTGTTTTGTAATTCAGTTCCTGTGTAGCCAAGTTTACATTCCGTGTATTAGTGATATCTTATGATGTTTCTTTTTCTGTGTGACTTATTTCAGTTAGAATCATCATACCTGAATCCACTCATTATGCTGCTACGGGCCTGATGACATAGATTTCATTGCTGAGTGATATTGCATTGTACGTAAGTACCACAACTTCTTTATCCATTACTCACTTTCTGCGATATTGAACTTGTACCGTAAACGAGGTTCTTGTAAACAGAGCCGTCCCAAACTTTGGGGTGGCTGTGTCTTTTTGATTTTAATTTCCCTAAGCTATAGGACCATAAGTGGAAGTGCCCTAGGCTCTGTTGCTTTGTTTTTTAGATGTTTCAGGAAACACCATACACTTCTCCCGAGTGGCTGTTGGCAATTTACATCCCGCCCATCAGCATAACAAGGCTCCCAGTTCTCCATGGCCTGTCCTGCCTTCTGGATTTTACACTTTTTTCAGATGGCCCTTTTGACCGGGGTAAGTGAGACTTCATTGTAGTGCAGATTTCCTTTGCAAGCATGCTTGGTTGGCCAAAAAGGGCGTATGCGTTTTTTCCTGAATATATTCAGGAAAAAACGCATACGCCCTTTTTGGCCAAGTGCATCATTGTGGACGTTCTGCCTCTTTTCCTATGCTTTAACTGCAATTCCAGTCTACCTCCTGAAATCGGTTTCCTGCAATTCTGCCCCGCTTTCAAGTCCTCTTGGCAGCCTTACTTCAGTATATTTTTGGACGATAGCTGTCATTTGTAACTCTGCAGGTTTGTGAATTACAGTGCCCCTGAGCTCCTTTCTTCAACTCGCTTTCTTGTGAGCTGGCCGCAACACCGCAGGATTGCTTCAGGCCCTAATCTGGTTCCGGCACGGCACGCTGAGCCTTTGGTTAATTTCTCTTTCTGGTGGGAAATGAGAGTTAAATTTGCCCGTCCAGACACCTCCAGCTAGTCTCTCATTTGTTCTCCCTATTCCTGTTCATCTTCCACAGAAATTGCAAACTCGGCCAAACAGGAGGTTAAAGGCACTGACTCTCCAAGTCGGGAGAGTGTTAGTAAAGCGTCTGGAATGTTGCACCCGAGTACCAGGGGTCGAAAACTGAGACATATTTGAACACGTCTCCCGATCACACGGTGGATCATATTCTGGGTTCCACATGCATGTTTTAGCTGAAGGAAGAATCCCTTAAACCTTGAGAGTTGAGACCCTTGGAATGGGTACCATGCAATATGACTTCAAAGGGTCTTCATTTGCTCACCGAACCTCTCCAATCCTATCACTGCTGCGTTTATGCCCCTGTACACACGCTTGATTCTCTTTCGGAGACATAGCAATCCATAGGTTTTAAGATACTTACTAGTCAGGTACATTCTTAGGCATTTAATATGGGGTGTTGAGTCCATTTCGTTGAGCAAGGAGTAGCTCTTGTCTATTCTATATTTGGCTTAAGGAACTTTATCTGTGTTCATTTCAATCTCTGGTTTTAGGCAGCACCCCAACTCACCTTTCCCCTTAGCAAGCATAAGTTGGTTTTCTAAATTTGAGACCCTGTTCTGTTTTGTCATTCAGTTCCTGTGTAGCCAAGTTTACATTCCGTGTATTAGTGATATCTTGTGATGTTTTTTTTTCTGTGTGACTTATTTCAGTTAGAATCATCATACCTGAATCCACTCATTATGCTGCTACGGGCCTGATGACACAGATTTCATTGCTGAGTGATATTGCATTGTACGTAAGTACCACAACTTCTTTATCCATTACTCACTTTCTGCGATATTGAACTTGTACCGTAAACGAGGTTCTTGTAAACAGAGCCGTCCCAAACTTTGGGGTGGCTGTGTCTTTTTGATTTTAATTTCCCTAATCTATAGGACCATAAGTGGAAGTGCCCTAGGCTCTGTTGCTTTGTTTTTTAGATGTTTCAGGAAACACCATACACTTCTCCCAAGTGGCTGTTGGCAATTTACATCCCGACCATCAGCATAACAAGGCTCCCAGTTCTCCATGGCCTGTCCTGCCTTCTGGATTTTACACTTTTTTCAGATGGCCCTTTTGAAAAGGGGGAAGTGAGACTTCATTGTAGTGCAGATTTCCTTTGCAAGCTTGCTTGGTTGGCCAAAAAGGGCGTATGCGTTTTTTCCTGAATATATTCAGGAAAAAACGCATACGCCCTTTTTGGCCAAGTGCATCATTGTGGACGTTCTGCCTCTTTTCCTATGCTTTAACTGCAATTCCAGTCTACCTCCTGAAATCGGTTTCCTGCAATTCTGCCCCACTTTCAAGTCCTCTTGGCAGCCTTACTTCAGTATATTTTTGGACGATAGCTGTCATTTGTAACTCTGCAGGTTTGTGAATTACAGTGCCCCTGAGCTCCTTTCTTCAACTCGCTTTCTTGTGAGCTGGTCGCAACACCGCAGGATTGCTTCAGGCCCTAATCTGGTTCCGGCATGGCACGCTGAGCCTTTGGTTAATTCCTCTTCCTGGTGGGAAATGAGAGTTAAATTTGCCCGTCCAGACACCTCCAGCTAGTCTCTCATTGGTTCTCCCTATTCCTGTTCATCTTCCGCAGAAATTGCAAACTGGGCCAAACAGGAGGTTAAAGGCACTGACTCTCCAAGTCGGGAGAGTGTTAGTAAAGCGTCTGGAATGTTGCACCCGAGTACCAGGGGACGAGAACTGAGACATATTTGAACACGTCTCCCGATCGCACAGTGGATCATACTCTGGGTTCCACATGCATGTTTTAGCTGAAGGAAGAATCCCTTAAACCTGGAGAGTTGAGACCCGTGGAATGGGTACCATGCAATATGACTTCAAAGGGTCTTCATTTGCTCACCGAACCTCTCCAATCCTATCACTGCTGCGTTTATGCCCCTGTACACACGCTTGATTCTCTTTCAGAGACATAGCAATCCATAGGTTTTAAGATACTTACTAGTCAGGTACATTCTTAGGCATTTAATATGGGGTGTTGAGTCCATTTCGTTGAGCAAGGAGTAGCTCTTGTCTATTCTATATTTGGCTTAAGGAACTTTATCTGTGTTCATTTCAATCTCTGGTTTTAGGCAGCACCCCAACTCACCTTTCCCCTTAGCAAGCATAAGTTGGTTTTCTAAATTTGAGACCCTGTTCTGTTTTGTCATTCAGTTCCTGTGTAGCCAAGTTTACATTCCGTGTATTAGTGATATCTTGTGATGTTTTTTTTTCTGTGTGACTTATTTCAGTTAGAATCATCATACCTGAATCCACTCATTATGCTGCTACGGGCCTGATGACATAGATTTCATTGCTGAGTGATATTGCATTGTACGTAAGTACCACAACTTCTTTATCCATTACTCACTTTCTGCGATATTGAACTTGTACCGTAAACGAGGTTCTTGTAAACAGAGCCATCCCAAACTTTGGGGTGGCTGTGTCTTTTTGATTTTAATTTCCCTAATCTATAGGACCATAAGTGGAAGTGCCCTAGGCTCTGTTGCTTTGTTTTCTAGATGTTTCAGGAAACACCATACACTTCTCCCGAGTGGCTGTTGGCAATTTACATCCCGCCCATCAGCATAACAAGGCTCCCAGTTCTCCATGGCCTGTCCTGCCTTCTGGATTTTACACTTTTTTCAGATGGCCCTTTTGAAAAGGGGGAAGTGAGACTTCATTGTAGTGCAGATTTCCTTTGCAAGCTTGCTTGGTTGGCCAAAAAGGGCGTATGCGTTTTTTCCTGAATATATTCAGGAAAAAACGCATACGCCCTTTTTGGCCAAGTGCATCATTGTGGACGTTCTGCCTCTTTTCCTATGCTTTAACTGCAATTCCAGTCTACCTCCTGAAATCGGTTTCCTGCAATTCTGCCCCGCTTTCAAGTCCTCTTGGCAGCCTTACTTCAGTATATTTTTGGACGATAGCTGTCATTTGTAACTCTGCAGGTTTGTGAATTACAGTGCCCCTGAGCTCCTTTCTTCAACTCGCTTTCTTGTGAGCTGGCCGCAACACCGCAGGATTGCTTCAGGCCCTAATCTGGTTCCGGCACGGCACGCTGAGCCTTTGGTTAATTTCTCTTTCTGGTGGGAAATGAGAGTTAAATTTGCCCGTCCAGACACCTCCAGCTAGTCTCTCATTTGTTCTCCCTATTCCTGTTCATCTTCCACAGAAATTGCAAACTCGGCCAAACAGGAGGTTAAAGGCACTGACTCTCCAAGTCGGGAGAGTGTTAGTAAAGCGTCTGGAATGTTGCACCCGAGTACCAGGGGTCGAAAACTGAGACATATTTGAACACGTCTCCCGATCACACGGTGGATCATATTCTGGGTTCCACATGCATGTTTTAGCTGAAGGAAGAATCCCTTAAACCTTGAGAGTTGAGACCCTTGGAATGGGTACCATGCAATATGACTTCAAAGGGTCTTCATTTGCTCACCGAACCTCTCCAATCCTATCACTGCTGCGTTTATGCCCCTGTACACACGCTTGATTCTCTTTCGGAGACATAGCAATCCATAGGTTTTAAGATACTTATTAGTCAGGTACATTCTTAGGCATTTAATATGGGGTGTTGAGTCCATTTCGTTGAGCAAGGAGTAGCTCTTGTCTATTCTATATTTGGCTTAAGGAACTTTATCTGTGTTCATTTCAATCTCTGGTTTTAGGCAGCACCCCAACTCACCTTTCCCCTTAGCAAGCATAAGTTGGTTTTCTAAATTTGAGACCCTGTTCTGTTTTGTCATTCAGTTCCTGTGTAGCCAAGTTTACATTCCGTGTATTAGTGATATCTTGTGATGTTTTTTTTTCTGTGTGACTTATTTCAGTTAGAATCATCATACCTGAATCCACTCATTATGCTGCTACGGGCCTGATGACATAGATTTCATTGCTGAGTGATATTGCATTGTACGTAAGTACCACAACTTCTTTATCCATTACTCACTTTCTGCGATATTGAACTTGTACCGTAAACGAGGTTCTTGTAAACAGAGCCGTCCCAAACTTTGGGGTGGCTGTGTCTTTTTGATTTTAATTTCCCTAATCTATAGGACCATAAGTGGAAGTGCCCTAGGCTCTGTTGCTTTGTTTTTTAGATGTTTCAGGAAACACCATACACTTCTCCCGAGTGGCTGTTGGCAATTTACATCCCGCCCATCAGCATAACAAGGCTCCCAGTTCTCCATGGCCTGTCCTGCCTTCTGGATTTTACACTTTTTTCAGATGGCCCTTTTGAAAAGGGGGAAGTGAGACTTCATTGTAGTGCAGATTTCCTTTGCAAGCTTGCTTGGTTGGCCAAAAAGGGCGTATGCGTTTTTTCCTGAATATATTCAGGAAAAAACGCATACGCCCTTTTTGGCCAAGTGCATCATTGTGGACGTTCTGCCTCTTTTCCTATGCTTTAAATGCAATTCCAGTCTACCTCCTGAAATCGGTTTCCTGCAATTCTGCCCCGCTTTCAAGTCCTCTTGGCAGCCTTACTTCAGTATATTTTTGGACGATAGCTGTCATTTGTAACTCTGCAGGTTTGTGAATTACAGTGCCCCTGAGCTCCTTTCTTCAACTCGCTTTCTTGTGAGCTGGTCGCAACACCGCAGGATTGCTTCAGGCCCTAATCTGGTTCCGGCACGGCACGCTGAGCCTTTGGTTAATTCCTCTTCCTGGTGGGAAATGAGAGTTAAATTTGCCCGTCCAGACACCTCCAGCTAGTCTCTCATTGGTTCTCCCTATTCCTGTTCATCTTCCGCAGAAATTGCAAACTGGGCCAAACAGGAGGTTAAAGACACTGACTCTCCAAGTCGGGAGAGTGTTAGTAAAGCGTCTGGAATGTTGCACCCGAGTACCAGGGGACGAGAACTGAGACATATTTGAACACGTCTCCCGATCGCACAGTGGATCATACTCTGGGTTCCACATGCATGTTTTAGCTGAAGGAAGAATCCCTTAAACCTGGAGAGTTGAGACCCGTGGAATGGGTACCATGCAATATGACTTCAAAGGGTCTTCATTTGCTCACCGAACCTCTCCAATCCTATCACTGCTGCGTTTATGCCCCTGTACACACGCTTGATTCTCTTTCGGAGACACAGCAATCCATAGGTTTTAAGATACTTTCTAGTCAGGTACATTCTTAGGCATTTAATATTAGGTGTTGAGTCCATTTCGTTGAGCAAGGTGTAGCTCTTGTCTATTACATATTTGGCTTAAGGAACTTTATCTGTGCTCATTTCAATCTCTGGTTTTAGGCAGCACCCCAACTCACCTTTTCCCTTAGCAAGCATAAGTTGGTTTTCTAAATTTGAGACCCTGTTCTGTTTTGTAATTCAGTTCCTGTGTAGCCAAGTTTACATTCCGTGTATTAGTGATATCTTATGATGTTTCTTTTTCTGTGTGACTTATTTCAGTTAGAATCATCATACCTGAATCCCCTCATTATGCTGCTACGGGCCTGATGACATAGATTTCATTGCTGAGTGATATTGCATTGTACGTAAGTACCACAACTTCTTTATCCATTACTCACTTTCTGCGATATTGAACTTGTACCGTAAACGAGGTTCTTGTAAACAGAGCCGTCTCAAACTTTGGGGTGGCTGTGTCTTTTTGATTTTAATTTCCCTAAGCTATAGGACCATAAGTGGAAGTGCCCTAGGCTCTGTTGCTTTGTTTTTTAGATGTTTCAGGAAACACTATACACTTCTCCCGAGTGGCTGTTGGCAATTTACATCCCGCCCATCAGCATAACAAGGCTCCCAGTTCTCCATGGCCTGTCCTGCCTTCTGGATTTTACACTTTTTTCAGATGGCCCTTTTGACCGGGGGGAAGTGAGACTTCATTGTAGTGCAGATTTCCTTTGCAAGCTTGCTTGGTTGGCCAAAAAGGGCGTATGCGTTTTTTCCTGAATATATTCAGGAAAAAACGCATACGCCCTTTTTGGCCAAGTGCATCATTGTGGACGTTCTGCCTCTTTTCCTATGCTTTAAATGCAATTCCAGTCTACCTCCTGAAATCGGTTTCCTGCAATTCTGCCCCGCTTTCAAGTCCTCTTGGCAGCCTTACTTCAGTATATTTTTGGACGATAGCTGTCATTTATAACTCTGCAGGTTTGTGAATTACAGTGCCCCTGAGCTCCTTTCTTCAACTCGCTTTCTTGTGAGCTGGTCGCAACACCGCAGGATTGCTTCAGGCCCTAATCTGGTTCCGGCACGGCACGCTGAGCCTTTGGTTAATTCCTCTTCCTGGTGGGAAATGAGAGTTAAATTTGCCCGTCCAGACACCTCCAGCTAGTCTCTCATTGGTTCTCCCTATTCCTGTTCATCTTCCACAGAAATTGCAAACTGGGTCAAACAGGAGGTTAAAGGCACTGACTCTCCAAGTCGGGAGAGTGTTAGTAAAGCGTCTGGAATGTTGCACCCGAGTACCAGGGGACGACAACTGAGACATATTTGAACACGTCTCCCGATCGCACGGTGGATCATACTCTGGGTTCCACATGCATGTTTTAGCTGAAGGAAGAATCCCTTAAACCTGGAGAGTTGAGACCCGTGGAATGGGTACCATGCAATATGTCTTCAAAGGGTCTTCATTTGCTCACCGAACCTCTCCAATCCTATCACTGCTGCGTTTATGCCCCTGTACACACGCTTGATTCTCTTTCGGAGACATAGCAATCCATAGGTTTTAAGATACTTACTAGTCAGGTACATTCTTAGGCGTTTAATATGGGGTGTTGAGTCCATTTCGTTGAGCAAGGAGTAGCTCTTGTCTATTCTATATTTGGCTTAAGGAACTTTATCTGTGTTCATTTCAATCTCTGGTTTTAGGCAGCACCCCAACTCACCTTTACGCTTAGCAAGCATAAGTTGGTTTTCTAAATTTGAGACCCTGTTCTGTTTTGTCATTCAGTTCCTGTGTAGCCAAGTTTACATTCCGTGTATTAGTGATATCTTGTGATGCTTTTTTTCTGTGTGACTTATTTCAGTTAGAATCATCATACCTGAATCCACTCATTATGCTGCTACGGGCCTGATGACATAGATTTCATTGCTGAGTGATATTGCATTGTACGTAAGTACCACAACTTCTTTATCCATTACTCACTTTCTGCGATATTGAACTTGTACCGTAAACGAGGTTCTTGTAAACAGAGCCGTCCCAAACTTTGGGGTGGCTGTGTCTTTTTGATTTTAATTTCCCTAAGCTATAGGACCATAAGTGGAAGTGCCCTAGGCTCTGTTGCTTTGTTTTTTAGATGTTTCAGGAAACACCATACACTTCTCCCGAGTGGCTGTTGGCAATTTACATCCCGCCCATCAGCATAACAAGGCTCCCAGTTCTCCATGGCCTGTCCTGCCTTCTGGATTTTACACTTTTTTCAGATGGCCCTTTTGACCGGGGGGAAGTGAGACTTCATTGTAGTGCAGATTTCCTTTGCAAGCTTGCTTGGTTGGCCAAAAAGGGCGTATGCGTTTTTTCCTGAATATATTCAGGAAAAAACGCATACGCCCTTTTTGGCCAAGTGCATCATTGTGGACGTTCTGCCTCTTTTCCTATGCTTTAACTGCAATTCCAGTCTACCTCCTGAAATCGGTTTCCTGCAATTCTGCCCCGCTTTCAAGTCCTCTTGGCAGCCTTACTTCAGTATATTTTTGGACGATAGCTGTCATTTATAACTCTGCAGGTTTGTGAATTACAGTGCCCCTGAGCTCCTTTCTTCAACTCGCTTTCTTGTGAGCTGGTCGCAACACCGCAGGATTGCTTCAGGCCCTAATCTGGTTCCGGCACGGCACGCTGAGCCTTTGGTTAATTCCTCTTCCTGGTGGGAAATGAGAGTTAAATTTGCCCGTCCAGACACCTCCAGCTAGTCTCTCATTGGTTCTCCCTATTCCTGTTCATCTTCCGCAGAAATTGCAAACTGGGCCAAACAGGAGGTTAAAGGCACTGACTCTCCAAGTCGGGAGAGTGTTAGTAAAGCGTCTGGAATGTTGCACCCGAGTACCAGGGGACGAGAACTGAGACATATTTGAACACGTCTCCCGATCGCACAGTGGATCATACTCTGGGTTCCACATGCATGTTTTAGCTGAAGGAAGAATCTCTTAAACCTGGAGAGTTGAGACCCGTGGAATGGGTACCATGCAATATGACTTCAAAGGGTCTTCATTTGCTCACCGAACCTCTCCAATCCTATCACTGCTGCGTTTATGCCCCTGTACACACGCTTGATTCTCTTTCGGAGACATAGCAATCCATAGGTTTTAAGATACTTACTAGTCAGGTACATTCTTAGGCGTTTAATATGGGGTGTTGAGTCCATTTCGTTGAGCAAGGAGTAGCTCTTTTCTATTCTATATTTGGCTTAAGGAACTTTATCTGTGTTCATTTCATACTCTGGTTTTAGGCAGCACCCCAACTCACCTTTACCCTTAGCAAGCATAAGTTGGTTTTCTAAATTTGAGACCCTGTTCTGTTTTGTAATTCAGTTCCTGTGTAGCCAAGTTTACATTCCGTGTATTAGTGATATCTTATGATGTTTCTTTTTCTGTGTGACTTATTTCAGTTAGAATCATCATACCTGAATCCACTCATTATGCTGCTACGGGCCTGATGACATAGATTTCATTGCTGAGTGATATTGCATTGTACGTAAGTACCACAACTTCTTTATCCATTACTCACTTTCTGCGATATTGAACTTGTACCGTAAACGAGGTTCTTGTAAACAGAGCCGTCCCAAACTTTGGGGTGGCTGTGTCTTTTTGATTTTAATTTCCCTAAGCTATAGGACCATAAGTGGAAGTGCCCTAGGCTCTGTTGCTTTGTTTTTTAGATGTTTCAGGAAACACCATACACTTCTCCCGAGTGGCTGTTGGCAATTTACATCCCGCCCATCAGCATAACAAGGCTCCCAGTTCTCCATGGCCTGTCCTGCCTTCTGGATTTTACACTTTTTTCAGATGGCCCTTTTGACAGGGGGGAAGTGAGACTTCATTGTAGTGCAGATTTCCTTTGCAAGCATGCTTGGTTGGCCAAAAAGGGCGTATGCGTTTTTTCCTGAATATATTCAGGAAAAAATGCATACGCCCTTTTTGGCCAAGTGCATCATTGTGGACGTTCTGCCTCTTTTCCTATGCTTTAACTGCAATTCCAGTCTACCTCCTGAAATCGGTTTCCTGCAATTCTGCCCCGCTTTCAAGTCCTCTTGGCAGCCTTACTTCAGTATATTTTTGGACGATAGCTGTCATTTGTAACTCTGCAGGTTTGTGAATTACAGTGCCCCTGAGCTCCTTTCTTCAACTCGCTTTCTTGTGAGCTGGTCGCAACACCGCAGGATTGCTTCAGGCCCTAATCTGGTTCCGGCATGGCACGCTGAGCCTTTGGTTAATTCCTCTTCCTGGTGGGAAATGAGAGTTAAATTTGCCCGTCCAGACACCTCCAGCTAGTCTCTCATTGGTTCTCCCTATTCCTGTTCATCTTCCGCAGAAATTGCAAACTGGGCCAAACAGGAGGTTAAAGGCACTGACTCTCCAAGTCGGGAGAGTGTTAGTAAAGCGTCTGGAATGTTGCACCCGAGTACCAGGGGACGAGAACTGAGACATATTTGAACACGTCTCCCGATCGCACAGTGGATCATACTCTGGGTTCCACATGCATGTTTTAGCTGAAGGAAGAATCCCTTAAACCTGGAGAGTTGAGACCCGTGGAATGGGTACCATGCAATATGACTTCAAAGGGTCTTCATTTGCTCACCGAACCTCTCCAATCCTATCACTGCTGCGTTTATGCCCCTGTACACACGCTTGATTCTCTTTCGGAGACATAGCAATCCATAGGTTTTAAGATACTTACTAGTCAGGTACATTCTTAGGCATTTAATATGGGGTGTTGAGTCCATTTCGTTGAGCAAGGAGTAGCTCTTGTCTATTCTATATTTGGCTTAAGGAACTTTATCTGTGTTCATTTCAATCTCTGGTTTTAGGCAGCACCCCAACTCACCTTTCCCCTTAGCAAGCATAAGTTGGTTTTCTAAATTTGAGACCCTGTTCTGTTTTGTCATTCAGTTCCTGTGTAGCCAAGTTTACATTCCGTGTATTAGTGATATCTTGTGATGTTTTTTTTTCTGTGTGACTTATTTCAGTTAGAATCATCATACCTGAATCCACTCATTATGCTGCTACGGGCCTGATGACATAGATTTCATTGCTGAGTGATATTGCATTGTACGTAAGTACCACAACTTCTTTATCCATTACTCACTTTCTGCGATATTGAACTTGTACCGTAAACGAGGTTCTTGTAAACAGAGCCGTCCCAAACTTTGGGGTGGCTGTGTCTTTTTGATTTTAATTTCCCTAATCTATAGGACCATAAGTGGAAGTGCCCTAGGCTCTGTTGCTTTGTTTTTTAGATGTTTCAGGAAACACCATACACTTCTCCCGAGTGGCTGTTGGCAATTTACATCCCGCCCATCAGCATAACAAGGCTCCCAGTTCTCCATGGCCTGTCCTGCCTTCTGGATTTTACACTTTTTTCAGATGGCCCTTTTGAAAAGGGGGAAGTGAGACTTCATTGTAGTGCAGATTTCCTTTGCAAGCTTGCTTGGTTGGCCAAAAAGGGCGTATGCGTTTCTTCCTGAATATATTCAGGAAAAAACGCATACGCCCTTTTTGGCCAAGTGCATCATTGTGGACGTTCTGCCTCTTTTCCTATGCTTTAACTGCAATTCCAGTCTACCTCCTGAAATCGGTTTCCTGCAATTCTGCCCCGCTTTCAAGTCCTCTTGGCAGCCTTACTTCAGTATATTTTTGGACGATAGCTGTCATTTGTAACTCTGCAGGTTTGTGAATTACAGTGCCCCTGAGCTCCTTTCTTCAACTCGCTTTCTTGTGAGCTGGCCGCAACACCGCAGGATTGCTTCAGGCCCTAATCTGGTTCCGGCACGGCACGCTGAGCCTTTGGTTAATTTCTCTTTCTGGTGGGAAATGAGAGTTAAATTTGCCCGTCCAGACACCTCCAGCTAGTCTCTCATTTGTTCTCCCTATTCCTGTTCATCTTCCACAGAAATTGCAAACTCGGCCAAACAGGAGGTTAAAGGCACTGACTCTCCAAGTCGGGAGAGTGTTAGTAAAGCGTCTGGAATGTTGCACCCGAGTACCAGGGGTCGAAAACTGAGACATATTTGAACACGTCTCCCGATCACACGGTGGATCATATTCTGGGTTCCACATGCATGTTTTAGCTGAAGGAAGAATCCCTTAAACCTTGAGAGTTGAGACCCTTGGAATGGGTACCATGCAATATGACTTCAAAGGGTCTTCATTTGCTCACCGAACCTCTCCAATCCTATCACTGCTGCGTTTATGCCCCTGTACACACGCTTGATTCTCTTTCGGAGACATAGCAATCCATAGGTTTTAAGATACTTACTAGTCAGGTACATTCTTAGGCATTTAATATGGGGTGTTGAGTCCATTTCGTTGAGCAAGGAGTAGCTCTTGTCTATTCTATATTTGGCTTAAGGAACTTTATCTGTGTTCATTTCAATCTCTGGTTTTAGGCAGCACCCCAACTCACCTTTCCCCTTAGCAAGCATAAGTTGGTTTTCTAAATTTGAGACCCTGTTCTGTTTTGTCATTCAGTTCCTGTGTAGCCAAGTTTACATTCCGTGTATTAGTGATATCTTGTGATGTTTTTTTTTCTGTGTGACTTATTTCAGTTAGAATCATCATACCTGAATCCACTCATTATGCTGCTACGGGCCTGATGACATAGATTTCATTGCTGAGTGATATTGCATTGTACGTAAGTACCACAACTTCTTTATCCATTACTCACTTTCTGCGATATTGAACTTGTACCGTAAACGAGGTTCTTGTAAACAGAGCCGTCCCAAACTTTGGGGTGGCTGTGTCTTTTTGATTTTAATTTCCCTAATCTATAGGACCATAAGTGGAAGTGCCCTAGGCTCTGTTGCTTTGTTTTTTAGATGTTTCAGGAAACACCATACACTTCTCCCGAGTGGCTGTTGGCAATTTACATCCCGACCATCAGCATAACAAGGCTCCCAGTTCTCCATGGCCTGTCCTGCCTTCTGGATTTTACACTTTTTTCAGATGGCCCTTTTGAAAAGGGGGAAGTGAGACTTCATTGTAGTGCAGATTTCCTTTGCAAGCTTGCTTGGTTGGCCAAAAAGGGCGTATGCGTTTTTTCCTGAATATATTCAGGAAAAAACGCATACGCCCTTTTTGGCCAAGTGCATCATTGTGGACGTTCTGCCTCTTTTCCTATGCTTTAACTGCAATTCCAGTCTACCTCCTGAAATCGGTTTCCTGCAATTCTGCCCCACTTTCAAGTCCTCTTGGCAGCCTTACTTCAGTATATTTTTGGACGATAGCTGTCATTTGTAACTCTGCAGGTTTGTGAATTACAGTGCCCCTGAGCTCCTTTCTTCAACTCGCTTTCTTGTGAGCTGGTCGCAACACCGCAGGATTGCTTCAGGCCCTAATCTGGTTCCGGCATGGCACGCTGAGCCTTTGGTTAATTCCTCTTCCTGGTGGGAAATGAGAGTTAAATTTGCCCGTCCAGACACCTCCAGCTAGTCTCTCATTGGTTCTCCCTATTCCTGTTCATCTTCCGCAGAAATTGCAAACTGGGCCAAACAGGAGGTTAAAGGCACTGACTCTCCAAGTCGGGAGAGTGTTAGTAAAGCGTCTGGAATGTTGCACCCGAGTACCAGGGGACGAGAACTGAGACATATTTGAACACGTCTCCCGATCGCACAGTGGATCATACTCTGGGTTCCACATGCATGTTTTAGCTGAAGGAAGAATCCCTTAAACCTGGAGAGTTGAGACCCGTGGAATGGGTACCATGCAATATGACTTCAAAGGGTCTTCATTTGCTCACCGAACCTCTCCAATCCTATCACTGCTGCGTTTATGCCCCTGTACACACGCTTGATTCTCTTTCAGAGACATAGCAATCCATAGGTTTTAAGATACTTACTAGTCAGGTACATTCTTAGGCATTTAATATGGGGTGTTGAGTCCATTTCGTTGAGCAAGGAGTAGCTCTTGTCTATTCTATATTTGGCTTAAGGAACTTTATCTGTGTTCATTTCAATCTCTGGTTTTAGGCAGCACCCCAACTCACCTTTCCCCTTAGCAAGCATAAGTTGGTTTTCTAAATTTGAGACCCTGTTCTGTTTTGTCATTCAGTTCCTGTGTAGCCAAGTTTACATTCCGTGTATTAGTGATATCTTGTGATGTTTTTTTTTCTGTGTGACTTATTTCAGTTAGAATCATCATACCTGAATCCACTCATTATGCTGCTACGGGCCTGATGACATAGATTTCATTGCTGAGTGATATTGCATTGTACGTAAGTACCACAACTTCTTTATCCATTACTCACTTTCTGCGATATTGAACTTGTACCGTAAACGAGGTTCTTGTAAACAGAGCCATCCCAAACTTTGGGGTGGCTGTGTCTTTTTGATTTTAATTTCCCTAATCTATAGGACCATAAGTGGAAGTGCCCTAGGCTCTGTTGCTTTGTTTTCTAGATGTTTCAGGAAACACCATACACTTCTCCCGAGTGGCTGTTGGCAATTTACATCCCGCCCATCAGCATAACAAGGCTCCCAGTTCTCCATGGCCTGTCCTGCCTTCTGGATTTTACACTTTTTTCAGATGGCCCTTTTGAAAAGGGGGAAGTGAGACTTCATTGTAGTGCAGATTTCCTTTGCAAGCTTGCTTGGTTGGCCAAAAAGGGCGTATGCGTTTTTTCCTGAATATATTCAGGAAAAAACGCATACGCCCTTTTTGGCCAAGTGCATCATTGTGGACGTTCTGCCTCTTTTCCTATGCTTTAACTGCAATTCCAGTCTACCTCCTGAAATCGGTTTCCTGCAATTCTGCCCCGCTTTCAAGTCCTCTTGGCAGCCTTACTTCAGTATATTTTTGGACGATAGCTGTCATTTGTAACTCTGCAGGTTTGTGAATTACAGTGCCCCTGAGCTCCTTTCTTCATCTCGCTTTCTTGTGAGCTGGCCGCAACACCGCAGGATTGCTTCAGGCCCTAATCTGGTTCCGGCACGGCACGCTGAGCCTTTGGTTAATTTCTCTTTCTGGTGGGAAATGAGAGTTAAATTTGCCCGTCCAGACACCTCCAGCTAGTCTCTCATTTGTTCTCCCTATTCCTGTTCATCTTCCACAGAAATTGCAAACTCGGCCAAACAGGAGGTTAAAGGCACTGACTCTCCAAGTCGGGAGAGTGTTAGTAAAGCGTCTGGAATGTTGCACCCGAGTACCAGGGGTCGAAAACTGAGACATATTTGAACACGTCTCCCGATCACACGGTGGATCATATTCTGGGTTCCACATGCATGTTTTAGCTGAAGGAAGAATCCCTTAAACCTTGAGAGTTGAGACCCTTGGAATGGGTACCATGCAATATGACTTCAAAGGGTCTTCATTTGCTCACCGAACCTCTCCAATCCTATCACTGCTGCGTTTATGCCCCTGTACACACGCTTGATTCTCTTTCGGAGACATAGCAATCCATAGGTTTTAAGATACTTATTAGTCAGGTACATTCTTAGGCATTTAATATGGGGTGTTGAGTCCATTTCGTTGAGCAAGGAGTAGCTCTTGTCTATTCTATATTTGGCTTAAGGAACTTTATCTGTGTTCATTTCAATCTCTGGTTTTAGGCAGCACCCCAACTCACCTTTCCCCTTAGCAAGCATAAGTTGGTTTTCTAAATTTGAGACCCTGTTCTGTTTTGTCATTCAGTTCCTGTGTAGCCAAGTTTACATTCCGTGTATTAGTGATATCTTGTGATGTTTTTTTTTCTGTGTGACTTATTTCAGTTAGAATCATCATACCTGAATCCACTCATTATGCTGCTACGGGCCTGATGACATAGATTTCATTGCTGAGTGATATTGCATTGTACGTAAGTACCACAACTTCTTTATCCATTACTCACTTTCTGCGATATTGAACTTGTACCGTAAACGAGGTTCTTGTAAACAGAGCCGTCCCAAACTTTGGGGTGGCTGTGTCTTTTTGATTTTAATTTCCCTAATCTATAGGACCATAAGTGGAAGTGCCCTAGGCTCTGTTGCTTTGTTTTTTAGATGTTTCAGGAAACACCATACACTTCTCCCGAGTGGCTGTTGGCAATTTACATCCCGCCCATCAGCATAACAAGGCTCCCAGTTCTCCATGGCCTGTCCTGCCTTCTGGATTTTACACTTTTTTCAGATGGCCCTTTTGAAAAGGGGGAAGTGAGACTTCATTGTAGTGCAGATTTCCTTTGCAAGCTTGCTTGGTTGGCCAAAAAGGGCGTATGCGTTTTTTCCTGAATATATTCAGGAAAAAACGCATACGCCCTTTTTGGCCAAGTGCATCATTGTGGACGTTCTGCCTCTTTTCCTATGCTTTAAATGCAATTCCAGTCTACCTCCTGAAATCGGTTTCCTGCAATTCTGCCCCGCTTTCAAGTCCTCTTGGCAGCCTTACTTCAGTATATTTTTGGACGATAGCTGTCATTTGTAACTCTGCAGGTTTGTGAATTACAGTGCCCCTGAGCTCCTTTCTTCAACTCGCTTTCTTGTGAGCTGGTCGCAACACCGCAGGATTGCTTCAGGCCCTAATCTGGTTCCGGCACGGCACGCTGAGCCTTTGGTTAATTCCTCTTCCTGGTGGGAAATGAGAGTTAAATTTGCCCGTCCAGACACCTCCAGCTAGTCTCTCATTGGTTCTCCCTATTCCTGTTCATCTTCCGCAGAAATTGCAAACTGGGCCAAACAGGAGGTTAAAGACACTGACTCTCCAAGTCGGGAGAGTGTTAGTAAAGCGTCTGGAATGTTGCACCCGAGTACCAGGGGACGAGAACTGAGACATATTTGAACACGTCTCCCGATCGCACAGTGGATCATACTCTGGGTTCCACATGCATGTTTTAGCTGAAGGAAGAATCCCTTAAACCTGGAGAGTTGAGACCCGTGGAATGGGTACCATGCAATATGACTTCAAAGGGTCTTCATTTGCTCACCGAACCTCTCCAATCCTATCACTGCTGCGTTTATGCCCCTGTACACACGCTTGATTCTCTTTCGGAGACATAGCAATCCATAGGTTTTAAGATACTTACTAGTCAGGTACATTCTTAGGCATTTAATATGGGGTGTTGAGTCCATTTCGTTGAGCAAGGAGTAGCTCTTGTCTATTCTATATTTGGCTTAAGGAACTTTATCTGTGTTCATTTCAATCTCTGGTTTTAGGCAGCACCCCAACTCACCTTTCCCCTTAGCAAGCATAAGTTGGTTTTCTAAATTTGAGACCCTGTTCTGTTTTGTAATTCACTTCCTGTGTAGCCAAGTTTACATTCCGTGTATTAGTGATATCTTATGATGTTTCTTTTTCTGTGTGACTTATTTCAGTTAGAATCATCATACCTGAATCCACTCATTATGCTGCTACGGGCCTGATGACATAGATTTCATTGCTGAGTGATATTGCATTGTACGTAAGTACCACAACTTCTTTATCCATTACTCACTTTCTGCGATATTGAACTTGTACCGTAAACGAGGTTCTTGTAAACAGAGCCGTCCCAAACTTTGGGGTGGCTGTGTCTTTTTGATTTTAATTTCCCTAAGCTATAGGACCATAAGTGGAAGTGCCCTAGGCTCTGTTGCTTTGTTTTTTAGATGTTTCAGGAAACACCATACACTTCTCCCGAGTGGCTGTTGGCAATTTACATCCCGCCCATCAGCATAACAAGGCTCCCAGTTCTCCATGGCCTGTCCTGCCTTCTGGATTTTACACTTTTTTCAGATGGCCCTTTTGACCGGGGGGAAGTGAGACTTCATTGTAGTGCAGATTTCCTTTGCAAGCTTGCTTGGTTGGCCAAAAAGGGCGTATGCGTTTTTTCCTGAATATATTCAGGAAAAAACGCATACGCCCTTTTTGGCCAAGTGCATCATTGTGGACGTTCTGCCTCTTTTCCTATGCTTTAACTGCAATTCCAGTCTACCTCCTGAAATCGGTTTCCTGCAATTCTGCCCCGCTTTCAAGTCCTCTTGGCAGCCTTACTTCAGTATATTTTTGGACGATAGCTGTCATTTATAACTCTGCAGGTTTGTGAATTACAGTGCCCCTGAGCTCCTTTCTTCAACTCGCTTTCTTGTGAGCTGGTCGCAACACCGCAGGATTGCTTCAGGCCCTAATCTGGTTCCGGCACGGCACGCTGAGCCTTTGGTTAATTCCTCTTCCTGGTGGGAAATGAGAGTTAAATTTGCCCGTCCAGACACCTCCAGCTAGTCTCTCATTGGTTCTCCCTATTCCTGTTCATCTTCCGCAGAAATTGCAAACTGGGCCAAACAGGAGGTTAAAGGCACTGACTCTCCAAGTCGGGAGAGTGTTAGTAAAGCATCTGGAATGTTGCACCCGAGTACCAGGGGACGAGAACTGAGACATATTTGAACACGTCTCCCGATCACACGGTTGATCATACTCTGGGTTCCACATGCATGTTTTAGCTGAAGGAAGAATCCCTTAAACCTGGAGAGTTGAGACCCGTGGAATGGGTACCATGAAATATGACTTCAAAGGGTCTTCATTTGCTCACTGAACCTCTCCAATCCTATCACTGCTGCGTTTATGCCCCTGTACACACGCTTGATTCTCTTTCGGAGACACAGCAATCCATAGGTTTTAAGATACTTTCTAGTCAGGTACATTCTTAGGCATTTAATATGGGGTGTTGAGCCCATTTCGTTGAGCAAGGAGTAGCTGTTATCTATTACATATTTGGCTTAAGGAACTTTACCTGTGCTCATTTCAATCTCTGGTTTTATGCAACACGCCAACTCACATTTCCCCTTAGCAAGCATAAGTTGGTTTTCTAAATTTGAGACCCTGTTCTGTTTTGTATTTCAGTTCCAGTGTAGCCAAGTTTACATTCCGTGTATTAGTGATATCTTATGATGTTTCTTTTTCTGTGTGACTTATTTCAGTTAGAATCATCATACCTGAATCCCCTCATTATGCTGCTACGGGCCTGATGACGTAGATTTCATTGCTGAGTGATATTGCATTGTACGTAAGTACCACAACTTCTTTATCCATTACTCACTTTCTGCGATATTGAACTTGTACCGTAAACGAGGTTCTTGTAAACAGAGCCGTCCCAAACTTTGGGGTGGCTGTGTCTTTTTGATTTTAATTTCCCTAAGCTATAGGACCATAAGTGGAAGTGCCATAGGCTCTGTTGCTTTGTTTTTTAGATGTTTCAGGAAACACCATACACTTCTCCCGAGTGGCTGTTGGCAATTTACATCCCGCCCATCAGCATAACAAGGCTCCCAGTTCTCCATGGCCTGTCCTGCCTTCTGGATTTTACACTTTTTTCAGATGGCCCTTTTGACAGGGGGGAAGTGAGACTTCATTGTAGTGCAGATTTCCTTTGCAAGCTTGCTTGGTTGGCCAAAAAGGGCGTATGCGTTTTTTCCTGAATATATTCAGGAAAAAACGCATACGCCCTTTTTGGCCAAGTGCATCATTGTGGACGTTCTGCCTCTTTTCCTATGCTTTAACTGCAATTCCAGTCTACCTCCTGAAATCGGTTTCCTGCAATTCTGCCCCGCTTTCAAGTCCTCTTGGCAGCCTTACTTCAGTATATTTTTGGACGATAGCTGTCATTTATAACTCTGCAGGTTTGTGAATTACAGTGCTCCTGAGCTCCTTTCTTCAACTCGCTTTCTTGTGAGCTGGTCGCAACACCGCAGGATTGCTTCAGGCCCTAATCTGGTTCCGGCACGGCACGCTGAGCCTTTGGTTAATTCCTCTTCCTGGTGGGAAATGAGAGTTAAATTTGCCCGTCCAGACACCTCCAGCTAGTCTCTCATTGGTTCTCCCTATTCCTGTTCATCTTCCGCAGAAATTGCAAACTGGGCCAAACAGGAGGTTAAAGGCACTGACTCTCCAAGTCGGGAGAGTGTTAGTAAAGCGTCTGGAATGTTGCACCCGAGTACCAGGGGACGAGAACTGAGACATATTTGAACACGTCTCCCGATCACACGGTTGATCATACTCTGGGTTCCACATGCATGTTTTAGCTGAAGGAAGAATCCCTTAAACCTGGAGAGTTGAGACCCGTGGAATGGGTACCATGCAATATGACTTCAAAGGGTCTTCATTTGCTCACTGAACCTCTCCAATCCTATCACTGCTGCGTTTATGCCCCTGTACACACGCTTGATTCTCTTTCGGAGACACAGCAATCCATAGGTTTTAAGATACTTTCTAGTCAGGTACATTCTTAGGCATTTAATATTAGGTGTTGAGTCCATTTCGTTGAGCAAGGTGTAGCTCTTGTCTATTACATATTTGGCTTAAGGAACTTTATCTGTGCTCATTTCAATCTCTGGTTTTAGGCAGCACCCCAACTCACCTTTTCCCTTAGCAAGCATAAGTTGGTTTTCTAAATTTGAGACCCTGTTCTGTTTTGTAATTCAGTTCCTGTGTAGCCAAGTTTACATTCCGTGTATTAGTGATATCTTATGATGTTTCTTTTTCTGTGTGACTTATTTCAGTTAGAATCATCATACCTGAATCCCCTCATTATGCTGCTACGGGCCTGATGACATAGATTTCATTGCTGAGTGATATTGCATTGTACGTAAGTACCACAACTTCTTTATCCATTACTCACTTTCTGCGATATTGAACTTGTACCGTAAACGAGGTTCTTGTAAACAGAGCCGTCCCAAACTTTGGGGTGGCTGTGTCTTTTTGATTTTAATTTCCCTAAGCTATAGGACCATAAGTGGAAGTGCCCTAGGCTCTGTTGCTTTGTTTTTTAGATGTTTCAGGAAACACTATACACTTCTCCCGAGTGGCTGTTGGCAATTTACATCCCGCCCATCAGCATAACAAGGCTCCCAGTTCTCCATGGCCTGTCCTGCCTTCTGGATTTTACACTTTTTTCAGATGGCCCTTTTGACCGGGGGGAAGTGAGACTTCATTGTAGTGCAGATTTCCTTTGCAAGCTTGCTTGGTTGGCCAAAAAGGGCGTATGCGTTTTTTCCTGAATATATTCAGGAAAAAACGCATACGCCCTTTTTGGCCAAGTGCATCATTGTGGACGTTCTGCCTCTTTTCCTATGCTTTAACTACAATTCCAGTCTACCTCCTGAAATCGGTTTCCTGCAATTCTGCCCCGCTTTCAAGTCCTCTTGGCAGCCTTACTTCAGTATATTTTTGGACGATAGCTGTCATTTATAACTCTGCAGGTTTGTGAATTACAGTGCCCCTGAGCTCCTTTCTTCAACTCGCTTTCTTGTGAGCTGGTCGCAACACCGCAGGATTGCTTCAGGCCCTAATCTGGTTCCGGCACGGCACGCTGAGCCTTTGGTTAATTCCTCTTCCTGGTGGGAAATGAGAGTTAAATTTGCCCGTCCAGACACCTCCAGCTAGTCTCTCATTGGTTCTCCCTATTCCTGTTCATCTTCCACAGAAATTGCAAACTGGGTCAAACAGGAGGTTAAAGGCACTGACTCTCCAAGTCGGGAGAGTGTTAGTAAAGCGTATGGAATGTTGCACCCGAGTACCAGGGGACGACAACTGAGACATATTTGAACACGTCTCCCGATCGCACGGTGGATCATACTCTGGGTTCCACATGCATGTTTTAGCTGAAGGAAGAATCCCTTAAACCTGGAGAGTTGAGACCCGTGGAATGGGTACCATGCAATATGTCTTCAAAGGGTCTTCATTTGCTCACCGAACCTCTCCAATCCTATCACTGCTGCGTTTATGCCCCTGTACACACGCTTGATTCTCTTTCGGAGACATAGCAATCCATAGGTTTTAAGATACTTACTAGTCAGGTACATTCTTAGGCGTTTAATATGGGGTGTTGAGTCCATTTCGTTGAGCAAGGAGTAGCTCTTGTCTATTCTATATTTGGCTTAAGGAACTTTATCTGTGTTCATTTCAATCTCTGGTTTTAGGCAGCACCCCAACTCACCTTTACGCTTAGCAAGCATAAGTTGGTTTTCTAAATTTGAGACCCTGTTCTGTTTTGTCATTCAGTTCCTGTGTAGCCAAGTTTACATTCCGTGTATTAGTGATATCTTGTGATGCTTTTTTTCTGTGTGACTTATTTCAGTTAGAATCATCTTACCTGAATCCACTCATTATGCTGCTACGGGCCTGATGACATAGATTTCATTGCTGAGTGATATTGCATTGTACGTAAGTACCACAACTTCTTTATCCATTACTCACTTTCTGCGATATTGAACTTGTACCGTAAACGAGGTTCTTGTAAACGGAGCCGTCCCAAACTTTGGGGTGGCTGTGTCTTTTTGATTTTAATTTCCCTAAGCTATAGGACCATAAGTGGAAGTGCCCTAGGCTCTGTTGCTTTGTTTTTTAGATGTTTCAGGAAACACCATACACTTCTCCCGAGTGGCTGTTGGCAATTTACATCCCGCCCATCAGCATAACAAGGCTCCCAGTTCTCCATGGCCTGTCCTGCCTTCTGGATTTTACACTTTTTTCAGATGGCCCTTTTGACAAGGGGGAAGTGAGACTTCATTGTAGTGCAGATTTCCTTTGCAAGCTTGCTTGGTTGGCCAAAAAGGGCGTATGCGTTTTTTCCTGAATATATTCAGGAAAAAACACATACGCCCTTTTTGGCCAAGTGCATCATTGTGGACGTTCTGCCTCTTTTCCTATGCTTTAACTGCAATTCCAGTCTACCTCCTGAAATCGGTTTCTTGCAATTCTGCCCCGCTTTCAAGTCCTCTTGGCAGCCTTACTTCAGTATATTTTTGGACGATAGCTGTCATTTATAACTCTGCAGCTTTGTGAATTACAGTGCCCCTGAGCTCCTTTCTTCAACTCGCTTTCTTGTGAGCTGGCCGCAACACCGCAGGATTGCTTCAGGCCCTAATCTGGTTCCGGCACGGCACGCTGAGCCTTTGGTTAATTCCTCTTCCTGGTGGGAAATGAGAGTTAAATTTGCCCGTCCAGACACCTCCAGCTAGTCTCTCATTGGTTCTCCCTATTCCTGTTCATCTTCCACAGAAATTGCAAACTCGGCCAAACAGGAGGTTAAAGGCACTGACTCTCCAAGTCGGGAGAGTGTTATTAAAGCGTCTGGAATGTTGCACCCGAGTACCAGGGGTCGAAAACTGAGACATATTTGAACACGTCTCCCGATCACACGGTGGATCATATTCTGGGTTCCACATGCATGTTTTAGCTGAAGGAAGAATCCCTTAAACCTGGAGAGTTGAGACCCGTGGAATGGGTACCATGCAATATGACTTCAAAGGGTCTTCATTTGCTCACCGAACCTCTCCAATCCTATCACTGCTGCGTTTATGCCCCTGTACACACGCTTGATCCTCTTTCGGAGACATAGCAATCCATAGGTTTTAAGATACTTACTAGTCAGGTGCATTCTTAGGCGTTTAATATGGGGTGTTGAGCCCATTTCGTTGAGCAAGGAGTAGCTGTTATCTATTACATATTTGGCTTAAGGAACTTTATCTGTGCTCATTTCAATCTCTGGTTTTATGCAACACGCCAACTCACATTTCCCCTTAGCAAGCATAAGTTGGTTTTCTAAATTTGAGACCCTGTTCTGTTTTGTATTTCAGTTCCAGTGTAGCCAAGTTTACATTCCGTGTATTAGTGATATCTTATGATGTTTCTTTTTCTGTGTGACTTATTTCAGTTAGAATCATCATACCTGAATCCACTCATTATGCTGCTACGGGCCTGATGACATAGATTTCATTGCTGAGTGATATTGCATTGTACGTAAGTACCACAACTTCTTTATCCATTACTCACTTTCTGCGATATTGAACTTGTACCGTAAACGAGGTTCTTGTAAACAGAGCCGTCTCAAACTTTGGGGTGGCTGTGTCTTTTTGATTTTAATTTCCCTAAGCTATAGGACCATAAGTGGAAGTGCCCTAGGCTCTGTTGCTTTGTTTTTTAGATGTTTCAGGAAACACTATACACTTCTCCCGAGTGGCTGTTGGCAATTTACATCCCGCCCATCAGCATAACAAGGCTCCCAGTTCTCCATGGCCTGTCCTGCCTTCTGGATTTTACACTTTTTTCAGATGGCCCTTTTGACCGGGGGGAAGTGAGACTTCATTGTAGTGCAGATTTCCTTTGCAAGCTTGCTTGGTTGGCCAAAAAGGGCGTATGCGTTTTTTCCTGAATATATTCAGGAAAAAACGCATACGCCCTTTTTGGCCAAGTGCATCATTGTGGACGTTCTGCCTATTTTCCTATGCTTTAACTGCAATTCCAGTCTACCTCCTGAAATCGGTTTCCTGCAATTCTGCCCCGCTTTCAAGTCCTCTTGGCAGCCTTACTTCAGTATATTTTTGGACGATAGCTGTCATTTATAACTCTGCAGCTTTGTGAATTACAGTGCCCCTGAGCTCCTTTCTTCAACTCGCTTTCTTGTGAGCTGGCCGCAACACCGCAGGATTGCTTCAGGCCCTAATCTGGTTCCGGCACGGCACGCTGAGCCTTTGGTTAATTCCTCTTCCTGGTGGGAAATGAGAGTTAAATTTGCCCGTCCAGACACCTCCAGCTAGTCTCTCATTGGTTCTCCCTATTCCTGTTCATCTTCCGCAGAAATTGCAAACTCGGCCAAACAGGAGGTTAAAGGCACTGACTCTCCAAGTCGGGAGAGTGTTAGTAAAGCGTCTGGAATGTTGCACCCGAGTACCAGGGGACGAGAACTGAGACATATTTGAACACGTCTCCCGATCACACGGTGGATCATACTCTGGGTTCCACATGCATGTTTTAGCTGAAGGAAGAATCCCTTAAACCTGGAGAGTTGAGACCCGTGGAATGGGTACCATGCAATATGACTTCAAAGGGTCTTCATTTGCTCACTGAACCTCTCCAATCCTATCACTGCTGCGTTTATGCCCCTGTACACACGCTTGATTCTCTTTCGGAGACACAGCAATCCATAGGTTTTAAGATACTTTCTAGTCAGGTACATTCTTAGGCATTTAATATTAGGTGTTGAGTCCATTTCGTTGAGCAAGGTGTAGCTCTTGTCTATTACATATTTGGCTTAAGGAACTTTATCTGTGCTCATTTCAATCTCTGGTTTTAGGCAGCACCCCAATTCACCTTTTCCCTTAGCAAGCATAAGTTGGTTTTCTAAATTTGAGACCCTGTTCTGTTTTGTAATTCAGTTCCTGTGTAGCCAAGTTTACATTCCGTGTATTAGTGATATCTTATGATGTTTCTTTTTCTGTGTGACTTATTTCAGTTAGAATCATCATACCTGAATCCCCTCATTATGCTGCTACGGGCCTGATGACATAGATTTCATTGCTGAGTGATATTGCATTGTACGTAAGTACCACAACTTCTTTATCCATTACTCACTTTCTGCGATATTGAACTTGTACCGTAAACGAGGTTCTTGTAAACAGAGCCGTCCCAAACTTTGGGGTGGCTGTGTCTTTTTGATTTTAATTTCCCTAAGCTATAGGACCATAAGTGGAAGTGCGCTAGGCTCTGTTGCTTTGTTTTTTAGATGTTTCAGGAAACACTATACACTTCTCCCGAGTGGCTGTTGGCAATTTACATCCCGCCCATCAGCATAACAAGGCTCCCAGTTCTCCATGGCCTGTCCTGCCTTCTGGATTTTACACTTTTTTCAGATGGCCCTTTTGACCGGGGGGAAGTGAGACTTCATTGTAGTGCAGATTTCCTTTGCAAGCTTGCTTGGTTGGCCAAAAAGGGCGTATGCGTTTTTTCCTGAATATATTCAGGAAAAAACGCATACGCCCTTTTTGGCCAAGTGCATCATTGTGGACGTTCTGCCTCTTTTCCTATGCTTTAACTGCAATTCCAGTCTACCTCCTGAAATCGGTTTCTTGCAATTCTGCCCCGCTTTCAAATCCTCTTGGCAGCCTTACTTCAGTATATTTTTGGACGATAGCTGTCATTTATAACTCTGCAGCTTTGTGAATTACAGTGCCCCTGAGCTCCTTTCTTCAACTCGCTTTCTTGTGAGCTGGCCGCAACACCGCAGGATTGCTTCAGGCCCTAATCTGGTTCCGGCACGGCACGCTGAGCCTTTGGTTAATTCCTCTTCCTGGTGGGAAATGAGAGTTAAATTTGCCCGTCCAGACACCTCCAGCTAGTCTCTCATTGGTTCTCCCTATTCCTGTTCATCTTCCACAGAAATTGCAAACTCGGCCAAACAGGAGGTTAAAGGCACTGACTCTCCACGTCGGGAGAGTGTTAGTAAAGCATCTGGAATGTTGCACCCGAGTACCAGGGGTCGAAAACTGAGACATATTTGAACACGTCTCCCGATCACACGGTGGATCATATTCTGGGTTCCACATGCATGTTTTAGCTGAAGGAAGAATCCCTTAAACCTGGAGAGTTGAGACCCTTGGAATGGGTACCATGCAATATGACTTCAAAGGGTCTTCATTTCCTCACCGAACCTCTCCAATCCTATCACTGCTGCGTTTATGCCCCTGTACACACGCTTGATCCTCTTTCGGAGACATAGCAATCCATAGGTTTTAAGATACTTACTAGTCAGGTGCATTCTTAGGCGTTTAATATGGGGTGTTGAGCCCATTTCGTTGAGCAAGGAGTAGCTGTTATCTATTACATATTTGGCTTAAGGAACTTTATCTGTGCTCATTTCAATCTCTGGTTTTATGCAACACGCCAACTCACATTTCCCCTTAGCAAGCATATGTTGGTTTTCTAAATTTGAGACCCTGTTCTGTTTTGTAATTCACTTCCTGTGTAGCCAAGTTTACATTCCGTGTATTAGTGATATCTTATGATGTTTCTTTTTCTGTGTGACTTATTTCAGTTAGAATCATCATACCTGAATCCACTCATTATGCTGCTACGGGCCTGATGACATAGATTTCATTGCTGAGTGATATTGCATTGTACGTAAGTACCACAACTTCTTTATCCATTACTCACTTTCTGCGATATTGAACTTGTACCTTAAACGAGGTTCTTGTAAACAGAGCCGTCCCAAACTTTGGGGTGGCTGTGTCTTTTTGATTTTAATTTCCCTAAGCTATAGGACCATAAGTGGAAGTGCCCTAGGCTCTGTTGCTTTGTTTTTTAGATGTTTCAGGAAACCCCATACACTTCTCCCGAGTGGCTGTTGGCAATTTACATCCCGCCCATCAGCATAACAAGGCTCCCAGTTCTCCATGGCCTGTCCTGCCTTCTGGATTTTACACTTTTTTCAGATGGCCCTTTTGACCGGGGGGAAGTGAGACTTCATTGTAGTGCAGATTTCCTTTGCAAGCTTGCTTGGTTGGCCAAAAAGGGCGTATGCGTTTTTTCCTGAATATATTCAGGAAAAAACGCATACGCCCTTTTTGGACAAGTGCATCATTGTGGACGTTCTGCCTCTTTTCCTATGCTTTAACTGCAATTCCAGTCTACCTCCTGAAATCGGTTTCCTGCAATTCTGCCCCGCTTTCAAGTCCTCTTGGCAGCCTTACTTCAGTATATTTTTGGACAATAGCTGTCATTTATAACTCTGCAGGTTTGTGAATTACAGTGCCCCTGAGCTCCTTTCTTCAACTCGCTTTCTTGTGAGCTGGCCGCAACACCGCAGGACTGCTTCAGGCCCTAATCTGGTTCCGGCACGGCACGCTGAGCCTTTGGTTAATTCCTCTTCCTGGTGGGAAATGAGAGTTAAATTTGCCCGTCCAGACACCTCCAGCTAGTCTCTCATTGGTTCTCCCTATTCCTGTTCATCTTCTGCAGAAATTGCAAACTGGGCCAAACAGGAGGTTAAAGGCACTGACTCTCCAAGTCGGGAGAGTGTTAGTAAAGCGTCTGGAATGTTGCACCCGAGTACCAGGGGACGAGAACTGAGACATATTTGAACACGTCTCCCGATCACACGGTTGATCATACTCTGGGTTCCACATGCATGTTTTAGCTGAAGGAAGAATCCCTTAAACCTGGAGAGTTGAGACCCGTGGAATGGGTACCATGCAATATGACTTCAAAGGGTCTTCATTTGCTCACCGAACCTCTCCAATCCTATCACTGCTGCGTTTATGCCCCTGTACACACGCTTGATTCTCTTTCGGAGACATAGCAATCCATAGGTTTTAAGATACTTACTAGTCAGGTACATTCTTAGGCGTTTAATATGGGGTGTTGAGTCCATTTCGTTGAGCAAGGAGTAGCTCTTGTCTATTCTATATTTGGCTTAAGGAACTTTATCTGTGTTCATTTCAATCTCTGGTTTTAGGCAGCACCCCAACTCACCTTTCCCCTTAGCAAGCATAAGTTGGTTTTCTAAATTTGAGACCCTGTTCTGTTTTGTAATTCACTTCCTGTGTAGCCAAGTTTACATTCCGTGTATTAGTGATATCTTATGATGTTTCTTTTTCTGTGTGACTTATTTCAGTTAGAATCATCATACCTGAATCCACTCATTATGCTGCTACGGGCCTGATGACATAGATTTCATTGCTGAGTGATATTGCATTGTACGTAAGTACCACAACTTCTTTATCCATTACTCACTTTCTGCGATATTGAACTTGTACCGTAAACGAGGTTCTTGTAAACAGAGCCGTCCCAAACTTTGGGGTGGCTGTGTCTTTTTGATTTTAATTTCCCTAAGCTATAGGACCATAAGTGGAAGTGCCCTAGGCTCTGTTGCTTTGTTTTTTAGATGTTTCAGGAAACACCATACACTTCTCCCGAGTGGCTGTTGGCAATTTACATCCCGCCCATCAGCATAACAAGGCTCCCAGTTCTCCATGGCCTGTCCTGCCTTCTGGATTTTACACTTTTTTCAGATGGCCCTTTTGACCGGGGGGAAGTGAGACTTCATTGTAGTGCAGATTTCCTTTGCAAGCTTGCTTGGTTGGCCAAAAAGGGCGTATGCGTTTTTTCCTGAATATATTCAGGAAAAAACGCATACGCCCTTTTTGGCCAAGTGCATCATTGTGGACGTTCTGCCTCTTTTCCTATGCTTTAACTGCAATTCCAGTCTACCTCCTGAAATCGGTTTCCTGCAATTCTGCCCCGCTTTCAAGTCCTCTTGGCAGCCTTACTTCAGTATATTTTTGGACGATAGCTGTCATTTATAAGTCTGCAGGTTTGTGAATTACAGTGCCCCTGAGCTCCTTTCTTCAACTCGCTTTCTTGTGAGCTGGTCGCAACACCGCAGGATTGCTTCAGGCCCTAATCTGGTTCCGGCACGGCACGCTGAGCCTTTGGTTAATTCCTCGTCCTGGTGGGAAATGAGAGTTAAATTTGCCCGTCCAGACACCTCCAGCTAGTCTCTCATTGGTTCTCCCTATTCCTGTTCATCTTCCGCAGAAATTGCAAACTGGGCCAAACAGGAGGTTAAAGGCACTGACTCTCCAAGTCGGGAGAGTGTTAGTAAAGCGTCTGGAATGTTGCACCCGAGTACCAGGGGACGAGAACTGAGACATATTTGAACACGTCTCCCGATCACACGGTTGATCATACTCTGGGTTCCACATGCATGTTTTAGCTGAAGGAAGAATCCCTTAAACCTGGAGAGTTGAGACCCGTGGAATGGGTACCATGCAATATGACTTCAAAGGGTCTTCATTTGCTCACTGAACCTCTCCAATCCTATCACTGCTGCGTTTATGCCCCTGTACACACGCTTGATTCTCTTTCGGAGACACAGCAATCCATAGGTTTTAAGATACTTTCTAGTCAGGTACATTCTTAGGCATTTAATATTAGGTGTTGAGTCCATTTCGTTGAGCAAGGTGTAGCTCTTGTCTATTACATATTTGGCTTAAGGAACTTTATCTGTGCTCATTTCAATCTCTGGTTTTAGGCAGCACCCCAACTCACCTTTTCCCTTAGCAAGCATAAGTTGGTTTTCTAAATTTGAGACCCTGTTCTGTTTTGTAATTCAGTTCCTGTGTAGCCAAGTTTACATTCCGTGTATTAGTGATATCTTATGATGTTTCTTTTTCTGTGTGACTTATTTCAGTTAGAATCATCATACCTGAATCCCCTCATTATGCTGCTACGGGCCTGATGACATAGATTTCATTGCTGAGTGATATTGCATTGTACGTAAGTACCACAACTTCTTTATCCATTACTCACTTTCTGCGATATTGAACTTGTACCGTAAACGAGGTTCTTGTAAACAGAGCCGTCCCAAACTTTGGGGTGGCTGTGTCTTTTTGATTTTAATTTCCCTAAGCTATAGGACCATAAGTGGAAGTGCGCTAGGCTCTGTTGCTTTGTTTTTTAGATGTTTCAGGAAACACTATACACTTCTCCCGAGTGGCTGTTGGCAATTTACATCCCGCCCATCAGCATAACAAGGCTCCCAGTTCTCCATGGCCTGTCCTGCCTTCTGGATTTTACACTTTTTTCAGATGGCCCTTTTGACCGGGGGGAAGTGAGACTTCATTGTAGTGCAGATTTCCTTTGCAAGCTTGCTTGGTTGGCCAAAAAGGGCGTATGCGTTTTTTCCTGAATATATTCAGGAAAAAACGCATACGCCCTTTTTGGCCAAGTGCATCATTGTGGACGTTCTGCCTCTTTTCCTATGCTTTAACTGCAATTCCAGTCTACCTCCTGAAATCGGTTTCTTGCAATTCTGCCCCGCTTTCAAATCCTCTTGGCAGCCTTACTTCAGTATATTTTTGGACGATAGCTGTCATTTATAACTCTGCAGCTTTGTGAATTACAGTGCCCCTGAGCTCCTTTCTTCAACTCGCTTTCTTGTGAGCTGGCCGCAACACCGCAGGATTGCTTCAGGCCCTAATCTGGTTCCGGCACGGCACGCTGAGCCTTTGGTTAATTCCTCTTCCTGGTGGGAAATGAGAGTTAAATTTGCCCGTCCAGACACCTCCAGCTAGTCTCTCATTGGTTCTCCCTATTCCTGTTCATCTTCCACAGAAATTGCAAACTCGGCCAAACAGGAGGTTAAAGGCACTGACTCTCCAAGTCGGGAGAGTGTTAGTAAAGCATCTGGAATGTTGCACCCGAGTACCAGGGGTCGAAAACTGAGACATATTTGAACACGTCTCCCGATCACACGGTGGATCATATTCTGGGTTCCACATGCATGTTTTAGCTGAAGGAAGAATCCCTTAAACCTGGAGAGTTGAGACCCTTGGAATGGGTACCATGCAATATGACTTCAAAGGGTCTTCATTTGCTCACCGAACCTCTCCAATCCTATCACTGCTGCGTTTATGCCCCTGTACACACGCTTGATCCTCTTTCGGAGACATAGCAATCCATAGGTTTTAAGATACTTACTAGTCAGGTGCATTCTTAGGCGTTTAATATGGGGTGTTGAGCCCATTTCGTTGAGCAAGGAGTAGCTGTTATCTATTACATATTTGGCTTAAGGAACTTTATCTGTGCTCATTTCAATCTCTGGTTTTATGCAACACGCCAACTCACATTTCCCCTTAGCAAGCATATGTTGGTTTTCTAAATTTGAGACCCTGTTCTGTTTTGTATTTCAGTTCCAGTGTAGCCAAGTTTACATTCCGTGTATTAGTGATATCTTATGATGTTTCTTTTTCTGTGTGACTTATTTCAGTTAGAATCATCATACCTGAATCCCCTCATTATGCTGCTACGGGCCTGATGACATAGATTTCATTGCTGAGTGATATTGCATTGTACGTAAGTACCACAACTTCTTTATCCATTACTCACTTTCTGCAATATTGAACTTGTACCGTAAACGAGGTTCTTGTAAACAGAGCCGTCCCAAACTTTGGGGTGGCTGTGTCTTTTTGATTTTAATTTCCCTAATCTATAGGACCTTAAGTGGAAGTGCCCTAGGCTCTGTTGCTTTGTTTTTTAGATGTTTCAGGAAACACCATACACTTCTCCCGAGTGGCTGTTGGCAGTTTACATCCCGCCCATCAGCATAACAAGGCTCCCAGTTCTCCATGGCCTGTCCTGCCTTCTGGATTTTACACTTTTTTCAGATGGCCCTTTTGACCGGGGGGAAGTGAGACTTCATTGTAGTGCAGATTTCCTTTGCAAGCTTGCTTGGTTGGCCAAAAAGGGCGTATGCGTTTTTTCCTGAATATATTCAGGAAAAAACGCATACGCCCTTTTTGGCCAAGTGCATCATTGTGGACGTTCTGCCTCTTTTCCTATGCTTTAACTGCAATTCCAGTCTACCTCCTGAAATCGGTTTCCTGCAATTCTGCCCCGCTTTCAAGTCCTCTTGGCAGCCTTACTTCAGTATATTTTTGGACGATAGCTGTCATTTATAACTCTGCAGGTTTGTGAATTACAGTGCCCCTGAGCTCCTTTCTTCAACTCGCTTTCTTGTGAGCTGGTCGCAACACCGCAGGATTGCTTCAGGCCCTAATCTGGTTCCGGCACGGCACGCTGAGCCTTTGGTTAATTCCTCTTCCTGGTGGGAAATGAGAGTTAAATTTGCCCGTCCAGACACCTCCAGCTAGTCTCTCATTGGTTCTCCCTATTCCTGTTCATCTTCCGCAGAAATTGCAAACTGGGCCAAACAGGAGGTTAAAGGCACTGACTCTCCAAGTCGGGAGAGTGTTAGTAAAGCGTCTGGAATGTTGCACCCGAGTACCAGGGGACGAGAACTGAGACATATTTGAACACGTCTCCCGATCACACGGTGGATCATACTCTGGGTTCCACATGCATGTTTTAGCTGAAGGAAGAATCCCTTAAACCTGGAGAGTTGAGACCCGTGGAATGGGTACCATGCAATATGACTTCAAAGGGTCTTCATTTGCTCACTGAACCTCTCCAATCCTATCACTGCTGCGTTTATGCCCCTGTACACACGCTTGATTCTCTTTCGGAGACACAGCAATCCATAGGTTTTAAGATACTTTCTAGTCAGGTACATTCTTAGGCATTTAATATTAGGTGTTGAGTCCATTTCGTTGAGCAAGGTGTAGCTCTTGTCTATTACATATTTGGCTTAAGGAACTTTATCTGTGCTCATTTCAATGTCTGGTTTTAGGCAGCACCCCAACTCACCTTTTCCCTTAGCAAGCATAAGTTGCTTTTCTAAATTTGAGACCCTGTTCTGTTTTGTAATTCAGTTCCTGTGTAGCCAAGTTTACATTCCGTGTATTAGTGATATCTTATGATGTTTCTTTTTCTGTGTGACTTATTTCAGTTAGAATCATCATACCTGAATCCCCTCATTATGCTGCTACGGGCCTGATGACATAGATTTCATTGCTGAGTGATATTGCATTGTACGTAAGTACCACAACTTCTTTATCCATTACTCACTTTCTGCGATATTGAACTTGTACCGTAAACGAGGTTCTTGTAAACAGAGCCGTCCCAAACTTTGGGGTGGCTGTGTGTTTTTGATTTTAATTTCCCTAAGCTATAGGACCATAAGTGGAAGTGCGCTAGGCTCTGTTGCTTTGTTTTTTAGATGTTTCAGGAAACACTATACACTTCTCCCGAGTGGCTGTTAGCAATTTACATCCCGCCCATCAGCATAACAAGGCTCCCAGTTCTCCATGGCCTGTCCTGCCTTCTGGATTTTACACTTTTTTCAGATGGCCCTTTTGACCGGGGGGAAGTGAGACTTCATTGTAGTGCAGATTTCCTTTGCAAGCTTGCTTGGTTGGCCAAAAAGGGCGTATGCGTTTTTTCCTGAATATATTCAGGAAAAAACGCATACGCCCTTTTTGGCCAAGTGCATCATTGTGGACGTTCTGCCTCTTTTCCTATGCTTTAACTGCAATTCCAGTCTACCTCCTGAAATCGGTTTCTTGCAATTCTGCCCCGCTTTCAAATCCTCTTGGCAGCCTTACTTCAGTATATTTTTGGACGATAGCTGTCATTTATAACTCTGCAGCTTTGTGAATTACAGTGCCCCTGAGCTCCTTTCTTCAACTCGCTTTCTTGTGAGCTGGCCGCAACACCGCAGGATTGCTTCAGGCCCTAATCTGGTTCCGGCACGGCACGCTGAGCCTTTGGTTAATTCCTCTTCCTGGTGGGAAATGAGAGTTAAATTTGCCCGTCCAGACACCTCCAGCTAGTCTCACATTGGTTCTCCCTATTCCTGTTCATCTTCCACAGAAATTGCAAACTCGGCCAAACAGGAGGTTAAAGGCACTGACTCTCCAAGTCGGGAGAGTGTTAGTAAAGCGTCTGGAATGTTGCACCCGAGTACCAGGGGACGAGAACTGAGACATATTTGAACACGTCTCCCGATCACATGGTGGATCATACTCTGGGTTCCACATGCATGTTTTAGCTGAAGGAAGAATCCCTTAAACCTGGAGAGTTGAGACCCGTGGAATGGGTACCATGCAATATGACTTCAAAGGGTCTTCATTTGCTCACTGAACCTCTCCAATCCTATCACTGCTGCGTTTATGCCCCTGTACACACGCTTGATTCTCTTTCGGAGACACAGCAATCCATAGGTTTTAAGATACTTTCTAGTCAGGTACATTCTTAGGCATTTAATATTAGGTGTTGAGTCCATTTCGTTGAGCAAGGTGTAGCTCTTGTCTATTACATATTTGGCTTAAGGAACTTTATCTGTGCTCATTTCAATGTCTGGTTTTAGGCAGCACCCCAACTCACCTTTTCCCTTAGCAAGCATAAGTTGCTTTTCTAAATTTGAGACCCTGTTCTGTTTTGTAATTCAGTTCCTGTGTAGCCAAGTTTACATTCCGTGTATTAGTGATATCTTATGATGTTTCTTTTTCTGTGTGACTTATTTCAGTTAGAATCATCATACCTGAATCCCCTCATTATGCTGCTACGGGCCTGATGACATAGATTTCATTGCTGAGTGATATTGCATTGTACGTAAGTACCACAACTTCTTTATCCATTACTCACTTTCTGCGATATTGAACTTGTACCGTAAACGAGGTTCTTGTAAACAGAGCCGTCCCAAACTTTGGGGTGGCTGTGTGTTTTTGATTTTAATTTCCCTAAGCTATAGGACCATAAGTGGAAGTGCGCTAGGCTCTGTTGCTTTGTTTTTTAGATGTTTCAGGAAACACTATACACTTCTCCCGAGTGGCTGTTAGCAATTTACATCCCGCCCATCAGCATAACAAGGCTCCCAGTTCTCCATGGCCTGTCCTGCCTTCTGGATTTTACACTTTTTTCAGATGGCCCTTTTGACCGGGGGGAAGTGAGACTTCATTGTAGTGCAGATTTCCTTTGCAAGCTTGCTTGGTTGGCCAAAAAGGGCGTATGCGTTTTTTCCTGAATATATTCAGGAAAAAACGCATACGCCCTTTTTGGCCAAGTGCATCATTGTGGACGTTCTGCCTCTTTTCCTATGCTTTAACTGCAATTCCAGTCTACCTCCTGAAATCGGTTTCTTGCAATTCTGCCCCGCTTTCAAATCCTCTTGGCAGCCTTACTTCAGTATATTTTTGGACGATAGCTGTCATTTATAACTCTGCAGCTTTGTGAATTACAGTGCCCCTGAGCTCCTTTCTTCAACTCGCTTTCTTGTGAGCTGGCCGCAACACCGCAGGATTGCTTCAGGCCCTAATCTGGTTCCGGCACGGCACGCTGAGCCTTTGGTTAATTCCTCTTCCTGGTGGGAAATGAGAGTTAAATTTGCCCGTCCAGACACCTCCAGCTAGTCTCACATTGGTTCTCCCTATTCCTGTTCATCTTCCACAGAAATTGCAAACTCGGCCAAACAGGAGGTTAAAGGCACTGACTCTCCAAGTCGGGAGAGTGTTAGTAAAGCATCTGGAATGTTGCACCCGAGTACCAGGGGTCGAAAACTGAGACATATTTGAACACGTCTCCCGATCACACGGTGGATCATACTCTGGGTTCCACATGCATGTTTTAGCTGAAGGAAGAATCCCTTAAACCTGGAGAGTTGAGACCCGTGGAATGGGTACCATGCAATATGACTTCAAAGGGTCTTCATTTGCTCACCGAACCTCTCCAATCCTATCACTGCTGCGTTTATGCCCCTGTACACATGCTTGATCCTCTTTCGGAGACATAGCAATCCATAGGTTTTAAGATACTTACTAGTCAGGTGCATTCTTAGGCGTTTAATATGGGGTGTTGAGCCCATTTCGTTGAGCAAGGAGTAGCTGTTATCTATTACATATTGGGCTTAAGGAACTTTATCTGTGCTCATTTCAATCTCTGGTTTTATGCAACACGCGAACTCACATTTCCCCTTAGCAAGCATATGTTGGTTTTCTAAATTTGAGACCCTGTTCTGTTTTGTATTTCAGTTCCAGTGTAGCCAAGTTTACATTCCGTGTATTAGTGATATCTTATGATGTTTCTTTTTCTGTGTGACTTATTTCAGTTAGAATCATCATACCTGAATCCCCTCATTATGCTGCTACGGGCCTGATGACATAGATTTCATTGCTGAGTGATATTGCATTGTACGTAAGTACCACAACTTCTTTATCCATTACTCACTTTCTGCAATATTGAACTTGTACCGTAAACGAGGTTCTTGTAAACAGAGCCGTCCCAAACTTTGGGGTGGCTGTGTCTTTTTGATTTTAATTTCCCTAATCTATAGGACCTTAAGTGGAAGTGCCCTAGGCTCTGTTGCTTTGTTTTTTAGATGTTTCAGGAAACACCATACACTTCTCCCGAGTGGCTGTTGGCAATTTACATCCCGCCCATCAGCATAACAAGGCTCCCAGTTCTCCATGGCCTGTCCTGCCTTTCTGGATTTTACACTTTTTTCAGATGGCCCTTTTGACCGGGGGGAAGTGAGACTTCATTGTAGTGCAGATTTCCTTTGCAAGCTTGCTTGGTTGGCCAAAAAGGGCGTATGCGTTTTTTCCTGAATATATTCAGGAAAAAACGCATACGCCCTTTTTGGCCAAGTGCATCATTGTGGACGTTCTGCCTCTTTTCCTATGCTTTAAATGCAATTCCAGTCTACCTCCTGAAATCGGTTTCCTGCAATTCTGCCCCGCTTTCAAGTCCTCTTGGCAGCCTTACTTCAGTATATTTTTGGACGATAGCTGTCATTTATAAGTCTGCAGGTTTGTGAATTACAGTGCCCCTGAGCTCCTTTCTTCAACTCGCTTTCTTGTGAGCTGGTCGCAACACCGCAGGATTGCTTCAGGCCCTAATCTGGTTCCGGCACGGCACGCTGAGCCTTTGGTTAATTACTCTTCCTGGTGGGAAATGAGAGTTAAATTTGCCCGTCCAGACACCTCCAGCTGGTCTCTCATTGGTTCTCCCTATTCCTGTTCATCTTCCACAGAAATTGCAAACTGGGCCAAACAGGAGGTTAAAGGCACTGACTCTCCAAGTCAGGAGAGTGTTAGTAAAGCGTCTGGAATGTTGCACCCGAGTACCAGGGGTCAAAAACTGTGACATATTTGAACACGTCTCCCGATCACACGGTGGATCATACTCTGGGTTCCACATGCATGTTTTAGCTGAAGGAAGAATCCCTTAAACCTGGAGAGTTGAGACCCGTGGAATGGGTACCATGCAATATGACTTCAAAGGGTCTTCATTTGCTCACTGAACCTCTCCAATCCTATCACTGCTGCGTTTATGCCCCTGTACACACGCTTGATTCTCTTTCGGAGACACAGCAATCCATAGGTTTTAAGATACTTTCTAGTCAGGTACATTCTTAGGCATTTAATATTAGGTGTTGAGTCCATTTCGTTGAGCAAGGTGTAGCTCTTGTCTATTACATATTTGGCTTAAGGAACTTTATCTGTGCTCATTTCAATCTCTGGTTTTAGGCAGCACCCCAACTCACCTTTTCCCTTAGCAAGCATAAGTTGGTTTTCTAAATTTGAGACCCTGTTCTGTTTTGTAATTCAGTTCCTGTGTAGCCAAGTTTACATTCCGTGTATTAGTGATATCTTATGATGTTTCTTTTTCTGTGTGACTTATTTCAGTTAGAATCATCATACCTGAATCCCCTCATTATGCTGCTACGTGCCTGATGACATAGATTTCATTGCTGAGTGATATTGCATTGTACGTAAGTACCACAACTTCTTTATCCATTACTCACTTTCTGCGATATTGAACTTGTACCGTAAACGAGGTTCTTGTAAACAGAGCCGTCTCAAACTTTGGGGTGGCTGTGTCTTTTTGATTTTATTTTCCCTAAGCTATAGGACCATAAGTGGAAGTGCCCTAGGCTCTGTTGCTTTGTTTTTTAGATGTTTCAGGAAACACCATACACTTCTCCCGAGTGGCTGTTGGCAATTTACATCCCGCCCATCAGCATAACAAGGCTCCCAGTTCTCCATGGCCTGTCCTGCCTTCTGGATTTTACACTTTTTTCAGATGGCCCTTTTGACCGGGGGGAAGTGAGACTTCATTGTAGTGCAGATTTCCTTTGCAAGCTTGCTTGGTTGGCCAAAAAGGGCGTATGCGTTTTTTCCTGAATATATTCAGGAAAAAACGCATACGCCATTTCTGGCCAAGTGCATCATTGTGTACGTTCTGCCTCTTTTCCTATGCTTTAACTGCAATTCCAGTCTACCTCCTGAAATCGGTTTCCTGCAATTCTGCCCCGCTTTCAAGTCCTCTTGGCAGCCTTACTTCAGTATATTTTTGGACGATAGCTGTCATTTATAACTCTGCAGGTTTGTGAATTACAGTGCCCCTGAGCTCCTTTCTTCAACTCGCTTTCTTGTGAGCTGGTCGCAACACCGCAGGATTGCTTCAGGCCCTAATCTGGTTCCGGCACGGCACGCTGAGCCTTTGGTTAATTCCTCTTCCTGGTGGGAAATGAGAGTTAAATTTGCCCGTCCAGACACCTCCAGCTAGTCTCTCATTGGTTCTCCCTATTCCTGTTCATCTTCCGCAGAAATTGCAAACTGGGCCAAACAGGAGGTTAAAGGCACTGACTCTCCAAGTCGGGAGAGTGTTAGTAAAGCGTCTGGAATGTTGCACCTGAGTACCAGGGGACGAGAACTGAGACATATTTGAACACGTCTCCCGATCACACGGTGGATCATACTCTGGGTTCCACATGCATGTTTTAGCTGAAGGAAGAATCCCTTAAACCTGGAGAGTTGAGACCCGTGGAATGGGTACCATGCAATATGACTTCAAAGGGTCTTCATTTGCTCACTGAACCTCTCCAATCCTATCACTGCTGCGTTTATGCCCCTGTACACACGCTTGATTCTCTTTCGGAGACACAGCAATCCATAGGTTTTAAGATACTTTCTAGTCAGGTACATTCTTAGGCATTTAATATTAGGTGTTGAGTCCATTTCGTTGAGCAAGGTGTAGCTCTTGTCTATTACATATTTGGCTTAAGGAACTTTATCTGTGCTCATTTCAATCTCTGGTTTTAGGCAGCACCCCAACTCACCTTTTCCCTTAGCAAGCATAAGTTGGTTTTCTAAATTTGAGACCCTGTTCTGTTTTGTAATTCAGTTCCTGTGTAGCCAAGTTTACATTCCGTGTATTAGTGATATCTTATGATGTTTCTTTTTCTGTGTGACTTATTTCAGTTAGAATCATCATACCTGAATCCCCTCATTATGCTGCTACGGGCCTGATGACATAGATTTCATTGCTGAGTGATATTGCATTGTACGTAAGTACCACAACTTCTTTATCCATTACTCACTTTCTGCGATATTGAACTTGTACCGTAAACGAGGTTCTTGTAAACAGAGCCGTCTCAAACTTTGGGGTGGCTGTGTCTTTTTGATTTTATTTTCCCTAAGCTATAGGACCATAAGTGGAAGTGCCCTAGGCTCTGTTGCTTTGTTTTTTAGATGTTTCAGGAAACACCATACACTTCTCCCGAGTGGCTGTTGGCAATTTACATCCCGCCCATCAGCATAACAAGGCTCCCAGTTCTCCATGGCCTGTCCTGCCTTCTGGATTTTACACTTTTTTCAGATGGCCCTTTTGACCGGGGGGAAGTGAGACTTCATTGTAGTGCAGATTTCCTTTGCAAGCTTGCTTGGTTGGCCAAAAAGGGCGTATGCGTTTTTTCCTGAATATATTCAGGAAAAAACGCATACGCCCTTTTTGGCCAAGTGCATCATTGTGGACGTTCTGCCTCTTTTCCTATGCTTTAACTGCAATTCCAGTCTACCTCCTGAAATCGGTTTCCTGCAATTCTGCCCCGCTTTCAAGTCCTCTTGGCAGCCTTACTTCAGTATATTTTTGGACGATAGCTGTCATTTATAACTCTGCAGGTTTGTGAATTACAGTGCCCCTGAGCTCCTTTCTTCAACTCGCTTTCTTGTGAGCTGGTCGCAACACCGCAGGATTGCTTCAGGCCCTAATCTGGTTCCGGCACGGCACGCTGAGCCTTTGGTTAATTCCTCTTCCTGGTGGGAAATGAGAGTTAAATTTGCCCGTCCAGACACCTCCAGCTAGTCTCTCATTGGTTCTCCCTATTCCTGTTCATCTTCCGCAGAAATTGCAAACTCGGCCAAACAGGAGGTTAAAGGCACTGACTCTCCAAGTCGGGAGAGTGTTAGTAAAGCGTCTGGAATGTTGCACCCGAGTACCAGGGGACGAGAACTGAGACATATTTGAACACGTCTCCCGATCACATGGTGGATCATACTCTGGGTTCCACATGCATGTTTTAGCTGAAGGAAGAATCCCTTAAACCTGGAGAGTTGAGACCCGTGGAATGGGTACCATGCAATATGACTTCAAAGGGTCTTCATTTGCTCACTGAACCTCTCCAATCCTATCACTGCTGCGTTTATGCCCCTGTACACACGCTTGATTCTCTTTCGGAGACACAGCAATCCATAGGTTTTAAGATACTTTCTAGTCAGGTACATTCTTAGGCATTTAATATTAGGTGTTGAGTCCATTTCGTTGAGCAAGGTGTAGCTCTTGTCTATTACATATTTGGCTTAAGGAACTTTATCTGTGCTCATTTCAATCTCTGGTTTTAGGCAGCACCCCAACTCACCTTTTCCCTTAGCAAGCATAAGTTGGTTTTCTAAATTTGAGACCCTGTTCTGTTTTGTAATTCAGTTCCTGTGTAGCCAAGTTTACATTCCGTGTATTAGTGATATCTTATGATGTTTCTTTTTCTGTGTGACTTATTTCAGTTAGAATCATCATACCTGAATCCCCTCATTATGCTGCTACGGGCCTGATGACATAGATTTCATTGCTGAGTGATATTGCATTGTACGTAAGTACCACAACTTCTTTATCCATTACTCACTTTCTGCGATATTGAACTTGTACCGTAAACGAGGTTCTTGTAAACAGAGCCGTCCCAAACTTTGGGGTGGCTGTGTGTTTTTGATTTTAATTTCCCTAAGCTATAGGACCATAAGTGGAAGTGCGCTAGGCTCTGTTGCTTTGTTTTTTAGATGTTTCAGGAAACACTATACACTTCTCCCGAGTGGCTGTTGGCAATTTACATCCCGCCCATCAGCATAACAAGGCTCCCAGTTCTCCATGGCCTGTCCTGCCTTCTGGATTTTACACTTTTTTCAGATGGCCCTTTTGACCGGGGGGAAGTGAGACTTCATTGTAGTGCAGATTTCCTTTGCAAGCTTGCTTGGTTGGCCAAAAAGGGCGTATGCGTTTTTTCCTGAATATATTCAGGAAAAAACGCATACGCCCTTTTTGGCCAAGTGCATCATTGTGGACGTTCTGCCTCTTTTCCTATGCTTTAACTGCAATTCCAGTCTACCTCCTGAAATCGGTTTCTTGCAATTCTGCCCCGCTTTCAAATCCTCTTGGCAGCCTTACTTCAGTATATTTTTGGACGATAGCTGTCATTTATAACTCTGCAGCTTTGTGAATTACAGTGCCCCTGAGCTCCTTTCTTCAACTCGCTTTCTTGTGAGCTGGCCGCAACACCGCAGGATTGCTTCAGGCCCTAATCTGGTTCCGGCACGGCACGCTGAGCCTTTGGTTAATTCCTCTTCCTGGTGGGAAATGAGAGTTAAATTTGCCCGTCCAGACACCTCCAGCTAGTCTCACATTGGTTCTCCCTATTCCTGTTCATCTTCCACAGAAATTGCAAACTCGGCCAAACAGGAGGTTAAAGGCACTGACTCTCCAAGTCGGGAGAGTGTTAGTAAAGCATCTGGAATGTTGCACCCGAGTACCAGGGGTCGAAAACTGAGACATATTTGAACACGTCTCCCGATCACACGGTGGATCATATTCTGGGTTCCACATGCATGTTTTAGCTGAAGGAAGAATCCCTTAAACCTGGAGAGTTGAGACCCTTGGAATGGTACCATGCAATATGACTTCAAAGGGTCTTCATTTGCTCACCGAACCTCTCCAATCCTATCACTGCTGCGTTTATGCCCCTGTACACACGCTTGATCCTCTTTCGGAGACATAGCAATCCATAGGTTTTAAGATACTTACTAGTCAGGTGCATTCTTAGGCGTTTAATATGGGGTGTTGAGCCCATTTCGTTGAGCAAGGAGTAGCTGTTATCTATTACATATTTGGCTTAAGGAACTTTATCTGTGCTCATTTCAATCTCTGGTTTTATGCAACACGCGAACTCACATTTCCCCTTAGCAAGCATATGTTGGTTTTCTAAATTTGAGACCCTGTTCTGTTTTGTATTTCAGTTCCAGTGTAGCCAAGTTTACATTCCGTGTATTAGTGATATCTTATGATGTTTCTTTTTCTGTGTGACTTATTTCAGTTAGAATCATCATACCTGAATCCCCTCATTATGCTGCTACGGGCCTGATGACATAGATTTCATTGCTGAGTGATATTGCATTGTACGTAAGTACCACAACTTCTTTATCCATTACTCACTTTCTGCAATATTGAACTTGTACCGTAAACGAGGTTCTTGTAAACAGAGCCGTCCCAAACTTTGGGGTGGCTGTGTCTTTTTGATTTTAATTTCCCTAATCTATAGGACCTTAAGTGGAAGTGCCCTAGGCTCTGTTGCTTTGTTTTTTAGATGTTTCAGGAAACACTATACACTTCTCCCCAGTGGCTGTTAGCAATTTACATCCCGCCCATCAGCATAACAAGGCTCCCAGTTCTCCATGGCCTGTCCTGCCTTCTGGATTTTACACTTTTTTCAGATGGCCCTTTTGACCGGGGGGAAGTGAGACTTCATTGTAGTGCAGATTTCCTTTGCAAGCTTGCTTGGTTGGCCAAAAAGGGCGTATGCGTTTTTTCCTGAATATATTCAGGAAAAAACGCATACGCCCTTTTTGGCCAAGTGCATCATTGTGGACGTTCTGCCTCTTTTCCTATGCTTTAACTGCAATTCCAGTCTACCTCCTGAAATCGGTTTCTTGCAATTCTGCCCCGCTTTCAAATCCTCTTGGCAGCCTTACTTCAGTATATTTTTGGACGATAGCTGTCATTTATAACTCTGCAGCTTTGTGAATTACAGTGCCCCTGAGCTCCTTTCTTCAACTCGCTTTCTTGTGAGCTGGCCGCAACACCGCAGGATTGCTTCAGGCCCTAATCTGGTTCCGGCACGGCACGCTGAGCCTTTGGTTAATTCCTCTTCCTGGTGGGAAATGAGAGTTAAATTTGCCCGTCCAGACACCTCCAGCTAGTCTCACATTGGTTCTCCCTATTCCTGTTCATCTTCCACAGAAATTGCAAACTCGGCCAAACAGGAGGTTAAAGGCACTGACTCTCCAAGTCGGGAGAGTGTTAGTAAAGCATCTGGAATGTTGCACCCGAGTACCAGGGGTCGAAAACTGAGACATATTTGAACACGTCTCCCGATCACACGGTGGATCATATTCTGGGTTCCACATGCATGTTTTAGCTGAAGGAAGAATCCCTTAAACCTGGAGAGTTGAGACCCTTGGAATGGGTACCATGCAATATGACTTCAAAGGGTCTTCATTTGCTCACCGAACCTCTCCAATCCTATCACTGCTGCGTTTATGCCCCTGTACACACGCTTGATCCTCTTTCGGAGACATAGCAATCCATAGGTTTTAAGATACTTACTAGTCAGGTGCATTCTTAGGCGTTTAATATGGGGTGTTGAGCCCATTTCGTTGAGCAAGGAGTAGCTGTTATCTATTACATATTTGGCTTAAGGAACTTTATCTGTGCTCATTTCAATCTCTGGTTTTATGCAACACGCGAACTCACATTTCCCCTTAGCAAGCATATGTTGGTTTTCTAAATTTGAGACCCTGTTCTGTTTTGTATTTCAGTTCCAGTGTAGCCAAGTTTACATTCCGTGTATTAGTGATATCTTATGATGTTTCTTTTTCTGTGTGACTTATTTCAGTTAGAATCATCATACCTGAATCCCCTCATTATGCTGCTACGGGCCTGATGACATAGATTTCATTGCTGAGTGATATTGCATTGTACGTAAGTACCACAACTTCTTTATCCATTACTCACTTTCTGCAATATTGAACTTGTACCTTAAACGAGGTTCTTGTAAACAGAGCCGTCCCAAACTTTGGGGTGGCTGTGTCTTTTTGATTTTAATTTCCCTAATCTATAGGACCTTAAGTGGAAGTGCCCTAGGCTCTGTTGCTTTGTTTTTTAGATGTTTCAGGAAACACCATACACTTCTCCCGAGTGGCTGTTGGCAATTTACATCCCGCCCATCAGCATAACAAGGCTCCCAGTTCTCCATGGCCTGTCCTGCCTTTCTGGATTTTACACTTTTTTCAGATGGCCCTTTTGACCGGGGGGAAGTGAGACTTCATTGTAGTGCAGATTTCCTTTGCAAGCTTGCTTGGTTGGCCAAAAAGGGCGTATGCGTTTTTTCCTGAATATATTCAGGAAAAAACGCATACGCCCTTTTTGGCCAAGTGCATCATTGTGGACGTTCTGCCTCTTTTCCTATGCTTTAAATGCAATTCCAGTCTACCTCCTGAAATCGGTTTCCTGCAATTCTGCCCCGCTTTCAAGTCCTCTTGGCAGCCTTACTTCAGTATATTTTTGGACGATAGCTGTCATTTATAAGTCTGCAGGTTTGTGAATTACAGTGCCCCTGAGCTCCTTTCTTCAACTCGCTTTCTTGTGAGCTGGTCGCAACACCGCAGGATTGCTTCAGGCCCTAATCTGGTTCCGGCACGGCACGCTGAGCCTTTGGTTAATTACTCTTCCTGGTGGGAAATGAGAGTTAAATTTGCCCGTCCAGACACCTCCAGCTGGTCTCTCATTGGTTCTCCCTATTCCTGTTCATCTTCCACAGAAATTGCAAACTGGGCCAAACAGGAGGTTAAAGGCACTGACTCTCCAAGTCAGGAGAGTGTTAGTAAAGCGTCTGGAATGTTGCACCCGAGTACCAGGTGTCAAAAACTGTGACATATTTGAACACGTCTCCCGATCACACGGTGGATCATACTCTGGGTTCCACATGCATGTTTTAGCTGAAGGAAGAATCCCTTAAACCTGGAGAGTTGAGACCCGTGGAATGGGTACCATGCAATATGACTTCAAAGGGTCTTCATTTGCTCACTGAACCTCTCCAATCCTATCACTGCTGCGTTTATGCCCCTGTACACACGCTTGATTCTCTTTCGGAGACACAGCAATCCATAGGTTTTAAGATACTTTCTAGTCAGGTACATTCTTAGGCATTTAATATTAGGTGTTGAGTCCATTTCGTTGAGCAAGGTGTAGCTCTTGTCTATTACATATTTGGCTTAAGGAACTTTATCTGTGCTCATTTCAATCTCTGGTTTTAGGCAGCACCCCAACTCACCTTTTCCCTTAGCAAGCATAAGTTGGTTTTCTAAATTTGAGACCCTGTTCTGTTTTGTAATTCAGTTCCTGTGTAGCCAAGTTTACATTCCGTGTATTAGTGATATCTTATGATGTTTCTTTTTCTGTGTGACTTATTTCAGTTAGAATCATCATACCTGAATCCCCTCATTATGCTGCTACGGGCCTGATGACATAGATTTCATTGCTGAGTGATATTGCATTGTACGTAAGTACCACAACTTCTTTATCCATTACTCACTTTCTGCGATATTGAACTTGTACCGTAAACGAGGTTCTTGTAAACAGAGCCGTCTCAAACTTTGGGGTGGCTGTGTCTTTTTGATTTTATTTTCCCTAAGCTATAGGACCATAAGTGGAAGTGCCCTAGGCTCTGTTGCTTTGTTTTTTAGATGTTTCAGGAAACACCATACACTTCTCCCGAGTGGCTGTTGGCAATTTACATCCCGCCCATCAGCATAACAAGGCTCCCAGTTCTCCATGGCCTGTCCTGCCTTCTGGATTTTACACTTTTTTCAGATGGCCCTTTTGACCGGGGGGAAGTGAGACTTCATTGTAGTGCAGATTTCCTTTGCAAGCTTGCTTGGTTGGCCAAAAAGGGCGTATGCGTTTTTTCCTGAATATATTCAGGAAAAAACGCATACGCCCTTTTTGGCCAAGTGCATCATTGTGTACGTTCTGCCTCTTTTCCTATGCTTTAACTGCAATTCCAGTCTACCTCCTGAAATCGGTTTCCTGCAATTCTGCCCCGCTTTCAAGTCCTCTTGGCAGCCTTACTTCAGTATATTTTTGGACGATAGCTGTCATTTATAACTCTGCAGGTTTGTGAATTACAGTGCCCCTGAGCTCCTTTCTTCAACTCGCTTTCTTGTGAGCTGGTCGCAACACCGCAGGATTGCTTCAGGCCCTAATCTGGTTCCGGCACGGCACGCTGAGCCTTTGGTTAATTCCTCTTCCTGGTGGGAAATGAGAGTTAAATTTGCCCGTCCAGACACCTCCAGCTAGTCTCTCATTGGTTCTCCCTATTCCTGTTCATCTTCCGCAGAAATTGCAAACTGGGCCAAACAGGAGGTTAAAGGCACTGACTCTCCAAGTCGGGAGAGTGTTAGTAAAGCGTCTGGAATGTTGCACCTGAGTACCAGGGGACGAGAACTGAGACATATTTGAACACGTCTCCCGATCACACGGTGGATCATACTCTGGGTTCCACATGCATGTTTTAGCTGAAGGAAGAATCCCTTAAACCTGGAGAGTTGAGACCCGTGGAATGGGTACCATGCAATATGACTTCAAAGGGTCTTCATTTGCTCACTGAACCTCTCCAATCCTATCACTGCTGCGTTTATGCCCCTGTACACACGCTTGATTCTCTTTCGGAGACACAGCAATCCATAGGTTTTAAGATACTTTCTAGTCAGGTACATTCTTAGGCATTTAATATTAGGTGTTGAGTCCATTTCGTTGAGCAAGGTGTAGCTCTTGTCTATTACATATTTGGCTTAAGGAACTTTATCTGTGCTCATTTCAATCTCTGGTTTTAGGCAGCACCCCAACTCACCTTTTCCCTTAGCAAGCATAAGTTGGTTTTCTAAATTTGAGACCCTGTTCTGTTTTGTAATTCAGTTCCTGTGTAGCCAAGTTTACATTCCGTGTATTAGTGATATCTTATGATGTTTCTTTTTCTGTGTGACTTATTTCAGTTAGAATCATCATACCTGAATCCCCTCATTATGCTGCTACGGGCCTGATGACATAGATTTCATTGCTGAGTGATATTGCATTGTACGTAAGTACCACAACTTCTTTATCCATTACTCACTTTCTGCGATATTGAACTTGTACCGTAAACGAGGTTCTTGTAAACAGAGCCGTCTCAAACTTTGGGGTGGCTGTGTCTTTTTGATTTTATTTTCCCTAATCTATAGGACCATAAGTGGAAGTGCCCTAGGCTCTGTTGCTTTGTTTTTTAGATGTTTCAGGAAACACCATACACTTCTCCCGAGTGGCTGTTGGCAATTTACATCCCGCCCATCAGCATAACAAGGCTCCCAGTTCTCCATGGCCTGTCCTGCCTTCTGGATTTTACACTTTTTTCAGATGGCCCTTTTGACCGGGGGGAAGTGAGACTTCATTGTAGTGCAGATTTCCTTTGCAAGCTTGCTTGGTTGGCCAAAAAGGGCGTATGCGTTTTTTCCTGAATATATTCAGGAAAAAACGCATACGCCCTTTTTGGCCAAGTGCATCATTGTGGACGTTCTGCCTCTTTTCCTATGCTTTAACTGCAATTCCAGTCTACCTCCTGAAATCGGTTTCCTGCAATTCTGCCCCGCTTTCAAGTCCTCTTGGCAGCCTTACTTCAGTATATTTTTGGACGATAGCTGTCATTTATAACTCTGCAGGTTTGTGAATTACAGTGCCCCTGAGCTCCTTTCTTCAACTCGCTTTCTTGTGAGCTGGTCGCAACACCGCAGGATTGCTTCAGGCCCTAATCTGGTTCCGGCACGGCACGCTGAGCCTTTGGTTAATTCCTCTTCCTGGTGGGAAATGAGAGTTAAATTTGCCCGTCCAGACACCTCCAGCTAGTCTCTCATTGGTTCTCCCTATTCCTGTTCATCTTCCGCAGAAATTGCAAACTGGGCCAAACAGGAGGTTAAAGGCACTGACTCTCCAAGTCGGGAGAGTGTTAGTAAAGCGTCTGGAATGTTGCACCCGAGTACCAGGGGACGAGAACTGAGACATATTTGAACACGTCTCCCGATCACATGGTGGATCATACTCTGGGTTCCACATGCATGTTTTAGCTGAAGGAAGAATCCCTTAAACCTGGAGAGTTGAGACCCGTGGAATGGGTACCATGCAATATGACTTCAAAGGGTCTTCATTTGCTCACCGAACCTCTCCAATCCTATCACTGCTGCGTTTATGCCCCTGTACACACGCTTGATTCTCTTTCGGAGACACAGCAATCCATAGGTTTTAAGATACTTTCTAGTCAGGTACATTCTTAGGCATTTAATATTAGGTGTTGAGTCCATTTCGTTGAGCAAGGTGTAGCTCTTGTCTATTACATATTTGGCTTAAGGAACTTTATCTGTGCTCATTTCAATCTCTGGTTTTAGGCAGCACCCCAACTCACCTTTTCCCTTAGCAAGCATAAGTTGGTTTTCTAAATTTGAGACCCTGTTCTGTTTTGTAATTCAGTTCCTGTGTAGCCAAGTTTACATTCCGTGTATTAGTGATATCTTATGATGTTTCTTTTTCTGTGTGACTTATTTCAGTTAGAATCATCATACCTGAATCCCCTCATTATGCTGCTACGGGCCTGATGACATAGATTTCATTGCTGAGTGATATTGCATTGTACGTAAGTACCACAACTTCTTTATCCATTACTCACTTTCTGCGATATTGAACTTGTACCGTAAACGAGGTTCTTGTAAACAGAGCCGTCCCAAACTTTGGGGTGGCTGTGTGTTTTTGATTTTAATTTCCCTAAGCTATAGGACCATAAGTGGAAGTGCGCTAGGCTCTGTTGCTTTGTTTTTTAGATGTTTCAGGAAACACTATACACTTCTCCCGAGTGGCTGTTGGCAATTTACATCCCGCCCATCAGCATAACAAGGCTCCCAGTTCTCCATGGCCTGTCCTGCCTTCTGGATTTTACACTTTTTTCAGATGGCCCTTTTGACCGGGGGGAAGTGAGACTTCATTGTAGTGCAGATTTCCTTTGCAAGCTTGCTTGGTTGGCCAAAAAGGGCGTATGCGTTTTTTCCTGAATATATTCAGGAAAAAACGCATACGCCCTTTTTGGCCAAGTGCATCATTGTGGACGTTCTGCCTCTTTTCCTATGCTTTAACTGCAATTCCAGTCTACCTCCTGAAATCGGTTTCTTGCAATTCTGCCCCGCTTTCAAATCCTCTTGGCAGCCTTACTTCAGTATATTTTTGGACGATAGCTGTCATTTATAACTCTGCAGCTTTGTGAATTACAGTGCCCCTGAGCTCCTTTCTTCAACTCGCTTTCTTGTGAGCTGGCCGCAACACCGCAGGATTGCTTCAGGCCCTAATCTGGTTCCGGCACGGCACGCTGAGCCTTTGGTTAATTCCTCTTCCTGGTGGGAAATGAGAGTTAAATTTGCCCGTCCAGACACCTCCAGCTAGTCTCACATTGGTTCTCCCTATTCCTGTTCATCTTCCGCAGAAATTGCAAACTGGGCCAAACAGGAGGTTAAAGGCACTGACTCTCCAAGTCGGGAGAGTGTTAGTAAAGCGTCTGGAATGTTGCACCCGAGTACCAGGGGACGAGAACTGAGACATATTTGAACACGTCTCCCGATCGCACAGTGGATCATACTCTGGGTTCCACATGCATGTTTTAGCTGAAGGAAGAATCCCTTAAACCTGGAGAGTTGAGACCCGTGGAATGGGTACCATGCAATATGACTTCAAAGGGTCTTCATTTGCTCACCGAACCTCTCCAATCCTATCACTGCTGCGTTTATGCCCCTGTACACACGCTTGATTCTCTTTCGGAGACATAGCAATCCATAGGTTTTAAGATACTTACTAGTCAGGTACATTCTTAGGCGTTTAATATGGGGTGTTGAGTCTATTTCGTTGAGCAAGGAGTAGCTCTTTTCTATTCTATATTTGGCTTAAGGAACTTTATCTGTGTTCATTTCAATCTCTGGTTTTAGGCAGCACCCCAACTCACCTTTACCCTTAGCAAGCATAAGTTGGTTTTCTAAATTTGAGACCCTGTTCTGTTTTGTCATTCAGTTCCTGTGTAGCCAAGTTTACATTCCGTGTATTAGTGATATCTTATGATGTTTCTTTTTCTGTGTGACTTATTTCAGTTAGAATCATCATACCTGAATCCACTCATTATGCTGCTACGGGCCTGATGACATAGATTTCATTGCTGAATGATATTGCATTGTACGTAAGTACCACAACTTCTTTATCCATTACTCACTTTCTGCGATATTGAACTTGTACCGTAAACGAGGTTCTTGTAAACAGAGCCGTCCCAAACTTTGGGGTGGCTGTGTCTTTTTGATTTTAATTTCCCTAAGCTATAGGACCATAAGTGGAAGTGCCCTAGGCTCTGTTGCTTTGTTTTTTAGATGTTTCAGGAAACACCATACACTTCTCCCGAGTGGCTGTTGGCAATTTACATCCCGCCCATCAGCATAACAAGGCTCCCAGTTCTCCATGGCCTGTCCTGCCTTCTGGATTTTACACTTTTTTCAGATGGCCCTTTTGACAGGGGGGAAGTGAGACTTCATTGTAGTGCAGATTTCCTTTGCAAGCATGCTTGGTTGGCCAAAAAGGGCGTATGCGTTTTTTCCTGAATATATTCAGGAAAAAACGCATACGCCCTTTTTGGCCAAGTGCATCATTGTGGACGTTCTGCCTCTTTTCCTATGCTTTAACTGCAATTCCAGTCTACCTCCTGAAATCGGTTTCCTGCAATTCTGCCCCGCTTTCAAGTCCTCTTGGCAGCCTTACTTCAGTATATTTTTGGACGATAGCTGTCATTTGTAACTCTGCAGGTTTGTGAATTACAGTGCCCCTGAGCTCCTTTCTTCAACTCGCTTTCTTGTGAGCTGGTCGCAACACCGCAGGATTGCTTCAGGCCCTAATCTGGTTCCGGCATGGCACGCTGAGCCTTTGGTTAATTCCTCTTCCTGGTGGGAAATGAGAGTTAAATTTGCCCGTCCAGACACCTCCAGCTAGTCTCTCATTGGTTCTCCCTATTCCTGTTCATCTTCCGCAGAAATTGCAAACTGGGCCAAACAGGAGGTTAAAGGCACTGACTCTCCAAGTCGGGAGAGTGTTAGTAAAGCGTCTGGAATGTTGCACCCGAGTACCAGGGGACGAGAACTGAGACATATTTGAACACGTCTCCCGATCGCACAGTGGATCATACTCTGGGTTCCACATGCATGTTTTAGCTGAAGGAAGAATCCCTTAAACCTGGAGAGTTGAGACCCGTGGAATGGGTACCATGCAATATGACTTCAAAGGGTCTTCATTTGCTCACCGAACCTCTCCAATCCTATCACTGCTGCGTTTATGCCCCTGTACACACGCTTGATTCTCTTTCGGAGACATAGCAATCCATAGGTTTTAAGATACTTACTAGTCAGGTACATTCTTAGGCATTTAATATGGGGTGTTGAGTCCATTTCGTTGAGCAAGGAGTAGCTCTTGTCTATTCTATATTTGGCTTAAGGAACTTTATCTGTGTTCATTTCAATCTCTGGTTTTAGGCAGCACCCCAACTCACCTTTCCCCTTAGCAAGCATAAGTTGGTTTTCTAAATTTGAGACCCTGTTCTGTTTTGTCATTCAGTTCCTGTGTAGCCAAGTTTACATTCCGTGTATTAGTGATATCTTGTGATGTTTTTTTTTCTGTGTGACTTATTTCAGTTAGAATCATCATACCTGAATCCACTCATTATGCTGCTACGGGCCTGATGACATAGATTTCATTGCTGAGTGATATTGCATTGTACGTAAGTACCACAACTTCTTTATCCATTACTCACTTTCTGCGATATTGAACTTGTACCGTAAACGAGGTTCTTGTAAACAGAGCCGTCCCAAACTTTGGGGTGGCTGTGTCTTTTTGATTTTAATTTCCCTAATCTATAGGACCATAAGTGGAAGTGCCCTAGGCTCTGTTGCTTTGTTTTTTAGATGTTTCAGGAAACACCATACACTTCTCCCGAGTGGCTGTTGGCAATTTACATCCCGCCCATCAGCATAACAAGGCTCCCAGTTCTCCATGGCCTGTCCTGCCTTCTGGATTTTACACTTTTTTCAGATGGCCCTTTTGAAAAGGGGGAAGTGAGACTTCATTGTAGTGCAGATTTCCTTTGCAAGCTTGCTTGGTTGGCCAAAAAGGGCGTATGCGTTTTTTCCTGAATATATTCAGGAAAAAACGCATACGCCCTTTTTGGCCAAGTGCATCATTGTGGACGTTCTGCCTCTTTTCCTATGCTTTAACTGCAATTCCAGTCTACCTCCTGAAATCGGTTTCCTGCAATTCTGCCCCGCTTTCAAGTCCTCTTGGCAGCCTTACTTCAGTATATTTTTGGACGATAGCTGTCATTTGTAACTCTGCAGGTTTGTGAATTACAGTGCCCCTGAGCTCCTTTCTTCAACTCGCTTTCTTGTGAGCTGGCCGCAACACCGCAGGATTGCTTCAGGCCCTAATCTGGTTCCGGCACGGCACGCTGAGCCTTTGGTTAATTTCTCTTTCTGGTGGGAAATGAGAGTTAAATTTGCCCGTCCAGACACCTCCAGCTAGTCTCTCATTTGTTCTCCCTATTCCTGTTCATCTTCCACAGAAATTGCAAACTCGGCCAAACAGGAGGTTAAAGGCACTGACTCTCCAAGTCGGGAGAGTGTTAGTAAAGCGTCTGGAATGTTGCACCCGAGTACCAGGGGTCGAAAACTGAGACATATTTGAACACGTCTCCCGATCACACGGTGCATCATATTCTGGGTTCCACATGCATGTTTTAGCTGAAGGAAGAATCCCTTAAACCTTGAGAGTTGAGACCCTTGGAATGGGTACCATGCAATATGACTTCAAAGGGTCTTCATTTGCTCACCGAACCTCTCCAATCCTATCACTGCTGCGTTTATGCCCCTGTACACACGCTTGATCCTCTTTCGGAGACATAGCAATCCATAGGTTTTAAGATACTTACTAGTCAGGTACATTCTTAGGCATTTAATATGGGGTGTTGAGTCCATTTCGTTGAGCAAGGAGTAGCTCTTGTCTATTCTATATTTGGCTTAAGGAACTTTATCTGTGTTCATTTCAATCTCTGGTTTTAGGCAGCACCCCAACTCACCTTTCCCCTTAGCAAGCATAAGTTGGTTTTCTAAATTTGAGACCCTGTTCTGTTTTGTCATTCAGTTCCTGTGTAGCCAAGTTTACATTCCGTGTATTAGTGATATCTTGTGATGTTTTTTTTTCTGTGTGACTTATTTCAGTTAGAATCATCATACCTGAATCCACTCATTATGCTGCTACGGGCCTGATGACATAGATTTCATTGCTGAGTGATATTGCATTGTACGTAAGTACCACAACTTCTTTATCCATTACTCACTTTCTGCGATATTGAACTTGTACCGTAAACGAGGTTCTTGTAAACAGAGCCGTCCCAAACTTTGGGGTGGCTGTGTCTTTTTGATTTTAATTTCCCTAATCTATAGGACCATAAGTGGAAGTGCCCTAGGCTCTGTTGCTTTGTTTTTTAGATGTTTCAGGAAACACCATACACTTCTCCCGAGTGGCTGTTGGCAATTTACATCCCGACCATCAGCATAACAAGGCTCCCAGTTCTCCATGGCCTGTCCTGCCTTCTGGATTTTACACTTTTTTCAGATGGCCCTTTTGAAAAGGGGGAAGTGAGACTTCATTGTAGTGCAGATTTCCTTTGCAAGCTTGCTTGGTTGGCCAAAAAGGGCGTATGCGTTTTTTCCTGAATATATTCAGGAAAAAACGCATACGCCCTTTTTGGCCAAGTGCATCATTGTGGACGTTCTGCCTCTTTTCCTATGCTTTAACTGCAATTCCAGTCTACCTCCTGAAATCGGTTTCCTGCAATTCTGCCCCACTTTCAAGTCCTCTTGGCAGCCTTACTTCAGTATATTTTTGGACGATAGCTGTCATTTGTGACTCTGCAGGTTTGTGAATTACAGTGCCCCTGAGCTCCTTTCTTCAACTCGCTTTCTTGTGAGCTGGTCGCAACACCGCAGGATTGCTTCAGGCCCTAATCTGGTTCCGGCATGGCACGCTGAGCCTTTGGTTAATTCCTCTTCCTGGTGGGAAATGAGAGTTAAATTTGCCCGTCCAGACACCTCCAGCTAGTCTCTCATTGGTTCTCCCTATTCCTGTTCATCTTCCGCAGAAATTGCAAACTGGGCCAAACAGGAGGTTAAAGGCACTGACTCTCCAAGTCGGGAGAGTGTTAGTAAAGCGTCTGGAATGTTGCACCCGAGTACCAGGGGACGAGAACTGAGACATATTTGAACACGTCTCCCGATCGCACAGTGGATCATACTCTGGGTTCCACATGCATGTTTTAGCTGAAGGAAGAATCCCTTAAACCTGGAGAGTTGAGACCCGTGGAATGGGTACCATGCAATATGACTTCAAAGGGTCTTCATTTGCTCACCGAACCTCTCCAATCCTATCACTGCTGCGTTTATGCCCCTGTACACACGCTTGATTCTCTTTCAGAGACATAGCAATCCATAGGTTTTAAGATACTTACTAGTCAGGTACATTCTTAGGCATTTAATATGGGGTGTTGAGTCCATTTCGTTGAGCAAGGAGTAGCTCTTGTCTATTCTATATTTGGCTTAAGGAACTTTATCTGTGTTCATTTCAATCTCTGGTTTTAGGCAGCACCCCAACTCACCTTTCCCCTTAGCAAGCATAAGTTGGTTTTCTAAATTTGAGACCCTGTTCTGTTTTGTCATTCAGTTCCTGTGTAGCCAAGTTTACATTCCGTGTATTAGTGATATCTTGTGATGTTTTTTTTTCTGTGTGACTTATTTCAGTTAGAATCATCATACCTGAATCCACTCATTATGCTGCTACGGGCCTGATGACATAGATTTCATTGCTGAGTGATATTGCATTGTACGTAAGTACCACAACTTCTTTATCCATTACTCACTTTCTGCGATATTGAACTTGTACCGTAAACGAGGTTCTTGTAAACAGAGCCGTCCCAAACTTTGGGGTGGCTGTGTCTTTTTGATTTTAATTTCCCTAATCTATAGGACCATAAGTGGAAGTGCCCTAGGCTCTGTTGCTTTGTTTTCTAGATGTTTCAGGAAACACCATACACTTCTCCCGAGTGGCTGTTGGCAATTTACATCCCGCCCATCAGCATAACAAGGCTCCCAGTTCTCCATGGCCTGTCCTGCCTTCTGGATTTTACACTTTTTTCAGATGGCCCTTTTGAAAAGGGGGAAGTGAGACTTCATTGTAGTGCAGATTTCCTTTGCAAGCTTGCTTGGTTGGCCAAAAAGGGCGTATGCGTTTTTTCCTGAATATATTCAGGAAAAAACGCATACGCCCTTTTTGGCCAAGTGCATCATTGTGGACGTTCTGCCTCTTTTCCTATGCTTTAACTGCAATTCCAGTCTACCTCCTGAAATCGGTTTCCTGCAATTCTGCCCCGCTTTCAAGTCCTCTTGGCAGCCTTACTTCAGTATATTTTTGGACGATAGCTGTCATTTGTAACTCTGCAGGTTTGTGAATTACAGTGCCCCTGAGCTCCTTTCTTCAACTCGCTTTCTTGTGAGCTGGCCGCAACACCGCAGGATTGCTTCAGGCCCTAATCTGGTTCCGGCACGGCACGCTGAGCCTTTGGTTAATTTCTCTTTCTGGTGGGAAATGAGAGTTAAATTTGCCCGTCCAGACACCTCCAGCTAGTCTCTCATTTGTTCTCCCTATTCCTGTTCATCTTCCACAGAAATTGCAAACTCGGCCAAACAGGAGGTTAAAGGCACTGACTCTCCAAGTCGGGAGAGTGTTAGTAAAGCGTCTGGAATGTTGCACCCGAGTACCAGGGGTCGAAAACTGAGACATATTTGAACACGTCTCCCGATCACACGGTGGATCATATTCTGGGTTCCACATGCATGTTTTAGCTGAAGGAAGAATCCCTTAAACCTTGAGAGTTGAGACCCTTGGAATGGGTACCATGCAATATGACTTCAAAGGGTCTTCATTTGCTCACCGAACCTCTCCAATCCTATCACTGCTGCGTTTATGCCCCTGTACACACGCTTGATTCTCTTTCGGAGACATAGCAATCCATAGGTTTTAAGATACTTATTAGTCAGGTACATTCTTAGGCATTTAATATGGGGTGTTGAGTCCATTTCGTTGAGCAAGGAGTAGCTCTTGTCTATTCTATATTTGGCTTAAGGAACTTTATCTGTGTTCATTTCAATCTCTGGTTTTAGGCAGCACCCCAACTCACCTTTCCCCTTAGCAAGCATAAGTTGGTTTTCTAAATTTGAGACCCTGTTCTGTTTTGTCATTCAGTTCCTGTGTAGCCAAGTTTACATTCCGTGTATTAGTGATATCTTGTGATGTTTTTTTTTCTGTGTGACTTATTTCAGTTAGAATCATCATACCTGAATCCACTCATTATGCTGCTACGGGCCTGATGACATAGATTTCATTGCTGAGTGATATTGCATTGTACGTAAGTACCACAACTTCTTTATCCATTACTCACTTTCTGCGATATTGAACTTGTACCGTAAACGAGGTTCTTGTAAACAGAGCCGTCCCAAACTTTGGGGTGGCTGTGTCTTTTTGATTTTAATTTCCCTAATCTATAGGACCATAAGTGGAAGTGCCCTAGGCTCTGTTGCTTTGTTTTTTAGATGTTTCAGGAAACACCATACACTTCTCCCGAGTGGCTGTTGGCAATTTACATCCCGCCCATCAGCATAACAAGGCTCCCAGTTCTCCATGGCCTGTCCTGCCTTCTGGATTTTACACTTTTTTCAGATGGCCCTTTTGAAAAGGGGGAAGTGAGACTTCATTGTAGTGCAGATTTCCTTTGCAAGCTTGCTTGGTTGGCCAAAAAGGGCGTATGCGTTTTTTCCTGAATATATTCAGGAAAAAACGCATACGCCCTTTTTGGCCAAGTGCATCATTGTGGACGTTCTGCCTCTTTTCCTATGCTTTAAATGCAATTCCAGTCTACCTCCTGAAATCGGTTTCCTGCAATTCTGCCCCGCTTTCAAGTCCTCTTGGCAGCCTTACTTCAGTATATTTTTGGACGATAGCTGTCATTTGTAACTCTGCAGGTTTGTGAATTACAGTGCCCCTGAGCTCCTTTCTTCAACTCGCTTTCTTGTGAGCTGGTCGCAACACCGCAGGATTGCTTCAGGCCCTAATCTGGTTCCGGCACGGCACGCTGAGCCTTTGGTTAATTCCTCTTCCTGGTGGGAAATAAGAGTTAAATTTGCCCGTCCAGACACCTCCAGCTAGTCTCTCATTGGTTCTCCCTATTCCTGTTCATCTTCCACAGAAATTGCAAACTCGGCCAAACAGGAGGTTAAAGGCACTGACTCTCCAAGTCGGGAGAGTGTTAGTAAAGCGTCTGGAATGTTGCACCCGAGTACCAGGGGTCGAAAACTGAGACATATTTGAACACGTCTCCCGATCACACGGTGGATCATATTCTGGGTTCCACATGCATGTTTTAGCTGAAGGAAGAATCCCTTAAACCTTGAGAGTTGAGACCCTTGGAATGGGTACCATGCAATATGACTTCAAAGGGTCTTCATTTGCTCACCTAACCTCTCCAATCCTATCACTGCTGCGTTTATGCCCCTGTACACACGCTTGATTCTCTTTCGGAGACATAGCAATCCATAGGTTTTAAGATACTTATTAGTCAGGTACATTCTTAGGCATTTAAAATGGGGTGTTGAGTCCATTTCGTTGAGCAAGGAGTAGCTCTTGTCTATTCTATATTTGGCTTAAGGAACTTTATCTGTGTTCATTTCAATCTCTGGTTTTAGGCAGCACCCCAACTCACCTTTCCCCTTAGCAAGCATAAGTTGGTTTTCTAAATTTGAGACCCTGTTCTGTTTTGTCATTCAGTTCCTGTGTAGCCAAGTTTACATTCCGTGTATTAGTGATATCTTGTGATGTTTTTTTTTCTGTGTGACTTATTTCAGTTAGAATCATCATACCTGAATCCACTCATTATGCTGCTACGGGCCTGATGACATAGATTTCATTGCTGAGTGATATTGCATTGTACGTAAGTACCACAACTTCTTTATCCATTACTCACTTTCTGCGATATTGAACTTGTACCGTAAACGAGGTTCTTGTAAACAGAGCCGTCCCAAACTTTGGGGTGGCTGTGTCTTTTTGATTTTAATTTCCCTAATCTATAGGACCATAAGTGGAAGTGCCCTAGGCTCTGTTGCTTTGTTTTTTAGATGTTTCAGGAAACACCATACACTTCTCCCGAGTGGCTGTTGGCAATTTACATCCCGCCCATCAGCATAACAAGGCTCCCAGTTCTCCATGGCCTGTCCTGCCTTCTGGATTTTACACTTTTTTCAGATGGCCCTTTTGAAAAGGGGGAAGTGAGACTTCATTGTAGTGCAGATTTCCTTTGCAAGCTTGCTTGGTTGGCCAAAAAGGGCGTATGCGTTTTTTCCTGAATATATTCAGGAAAAAACGCATACGCCCTTTTTGGCCAAGTGCATCATTGTGGACGTTCTGCCTCTTTTCCTATGCTTTAACTGCAATTCCAGTCTACCTCCTGAAATCGGTTTCCTGCAATTCTGCCCCGCTTTCAAGTCCTCTTGGCAGCCTTACTTCAGTATATTTTTGGACGATAGCTGTCATTTGTAACTCTGCAGGTTTGTGAATTACAGTGCCCCTGAGCTCCTTTCTTCAACTCGCTTTCTTGTGAGCTGGTCGCAACACCGCAGGATTGCTTCAGGCCCTAATCTGGTTCCGGCACGGCACGCTGAGCCTTTGGTTAATTCCTCTTCCTGGTGGGAAATGAGAGTTAAATTTGCCCGTCCAGACACCTCCAGCTAGTCTCTCATTGGTTCTCCCTATTCCTGTTCATCTTCCGCAGAAATTGCAAACTGGGCCAAACAGGAGGTTAAAGACACTGACTCTCCAAGTCGGGAGAGTGTTAGTAAAGCGTCTGGAATGTTGCACCCGAGTACCAGGGGACGAGAACTGAGACATATTTGAACACGTCTCCCGATCGCACAGTGGATCATACTCTGGGTTCCACATGCATGTTTTAGCTGAAGGAAGAATCCCTTAAACCTGGAGAGTTGAGACCCGTGGAATGGGTACCATGCAATATGACTTCAAAGGGTCTTCATTTGCTCACCGAACCTCTCCAATCCTATCACTGCTGCGTTTATGCCCCTGTACACACGCTTGATTCTCTTTCGGAGACATAGCAATCCATAGGTTTTAAGATACTTACTAGTCAGGTACATTCTTAGGCATTTAATATGGGGTGTTGAGTCCATTTCGTTGAGCAAGGAGTAGCTCTTGTCTATTCTATATTTGGCTTAAGGAACTTTATCTGTGTTCATTTCAATCTCTGGTTTTAGGCAGCACCCCAACTCACCTTTCCCCTTAGCAAGCATAAGTTGGTTTTCTAAATTTGAGACCCTGTTCTGTTTTGTAATTCAGTTCCTGGGTAGCCAAGTTTACATTCCGTGTATTAGTGATATCTTATGATGTTTCTTTTTCTGTGTGACTTATTTCAGTTAGAATCATCATACCTGAATCCACTCATTATGCTGCTACGGGCCTGATGACATAGATTTCATTGCTGAGTGATATTGCATTGTACGTAAGTACCACAACTTCTTTATCCATTACTCACTTTCTGCGATATTGAACTTGTACCGTAAACGAGGTTCTTGTAAACAGAGCCGTCCCAAACTTTGGGGTGGCTGTGTCTTTTTGATTTTAATTTCCCTAAGCTATAGGACCATAAGTGGAAGTGCCCTAGGCTCTGTTGCTTTGTTTTTTAGATGTTTCAGGAAACACCATACACTTCTCCCGAGTGGCTGTTGGCAATTTACATCCCGCCCATCAGCATAACAAGGCTCCCAGTTCTCCATGGCCTGTCCTGCCTTCTGGATTTTACACTTTTTTCAGATGGCCCTTTTGACCGGGGGGAAGTGAGACTTCATTGTAGTGCAGATTTCCTTTGCAAGCTTGCTTGGTTGGCCAAAAAGGGCGTATGCGTTTTTTCCTGAATATATTCAGGAAAAAACGCATACGCCCTTTTTGGCCAAGTGCATCATTGTGTACGTTCTGCCTCTTTTCCTATGCTTTAACTGCAATTCCAGTCTACCTCCTGAAATCGGTTTCCTGCAATTCTGCCCCGCTTTCAAGTCCTCTTGGCAGCCTTACTTCAGTATATTTTTGGACGATAGCTGTCATTTATAACTCTGCAGGTTTGTGAATTACAGTGCCCCTGAGCTCCTTTCTTCAACTCGCTTTCTTGTGAGCTGGTCGCAACACCGCAGGATTGCTTCAGGCCCTAATCTGGTTCCGGCACGGCACGCTGAGCCTTTGGTTAATTCCTCTTCCTGGTGGGAAATGAGAGTTAAATTTGCCCGTCCAGACACCTCCAGCTAGTCTCTCATTGGTTCTCCCTATTCCTGTTCATCTTCCGCAGAAATTGCAAACTGGGCCAAACAGGAGGTTAAAGGCACTGACTCTCCAAGTCGGGAGAGTGTTAGTAAAGCATCTGGAATGTTGCACCCGAGTACCAGGGGACGAGAACTGAGACATATTTGAACACGTCTCCCGATCACACGGTTGATCATACTCTGGGTTCCACATGCATGTTTTAGCTGAAGGAAGAATCCCTTAAACCTGGAGAGTTGAGACCCGTGGAATGGGTACCATGCAATATGACTTCAAAGGGTCTTCATTTGCTCACTGAACCTCTCCAATCCTATCACTGCTGCGTTTATGCCCCTGTACACACGCTTGATTCTCTTTCGGAGACACAGCAATCCATAGGTTTTAAGATACTTTCTAGTCAGGTACATTCTTAGGCATTTAATATGGGGTGTTGAGCCCATTTCGTTGAGCAAGGAGTAGCTGTTATCTATTACATATTTGGCTTAAGGAACTTTACCTGTGCTCATTTCAATCTCTGGTTTTATGCAACACGCCAACTCACATTTCCCCTTAGCAAGCATAAGTTGGTTTTCTAAATTTGAGACCCTGTTCTGTTTTGTATTTCAGTTCCAGTGTAGCCAAGTTTACATTCCGTGTATTAGTGATATCTTATGATGTTTCTTTTTCTGTGTGACTTATTTCAGTTAGAATCATCATACCTGAATCCCCTCATTATGCTGCTACGGGCCTGATGACGTAGATTTCATTGCTGAGTGATATTGCATTGTACGTAAGTACCACAACTTCTTTATCCATTACTCACTTTCTGCGATATTGAACTTGTACCGTAAACGAGGTTCTTGTAAACAGAGCCGTCCCAAACTTTGGGGTGGCTGTGTCTTTTTGATTTTAATTTCCCTAAGCTATAGGACCATAAGTGGAAGTGCCATAGGCTCTGTTGCTTTGTTTTTTAGATGTTTCAGGAAACACCATACACTTCTCCCGAGTGGCTGTTGGCAATTTACATCCCGCCCATCAGCATAACAAGGCTCCCAGTTCTCCATGGCCTGTCCTGCCTTCTGGATTTTACACTTTTTTCAGATGGCCCTTTTGACCGGAGGGAAGTGAGACTTCATTGTAGTGCAGATTTCCTTTGCAAGCTTGCTTGGTTGGCCCAAAAGGGCGTATGCGTTTTTTCCTGAATATATTCAGGAAAAAACGCATACGCCCTTTTTGGCCAAGTGCATCATTGTGGACGTTCTGCCTCTTTTCCTATGCTTTAACTGCAATTCCAGTCTACCTCCTGAAATCGGTTTCCTGCAATTCTGCCCCGCTTTCAAGTCCTCTTGGCAGCCTTACTTCAGTATATTTTTGGACGATAGCTGTCATTTGTAACTCTGCAGGTTTGTGAATTACAGTGCCCCTGAGCTCCTTTCTTCAACTCGCTTTCTTGTGAGCTGGCCGCAACACCGCAGGATTGCTTCAGGCCCTAATCTGGTTCCGGCACGGCACGCTGATCCTTTGGTTAATTTCTCTTTCTGGTGGGAAATGAGAGTTAAATTTGCCCGTCCAGACACCTCCAGCTAGTCTCTCATTTGTTCTCCCTATTCCTGTTCATCTTCCACAGAAATTGCAAACTCGGCCAAACAGGAGGTTAAAGGCACTGACTCTCCAAGTCGGGAGAGTGTTAGTAAAGCGTCTGGAATGTTGCACCCGAGTACCAGGGGTCGAAAACTGAGACATATTTGAACACGTCTCCCGATCACACGGTGGATCATATTCTGGGTTCCACATGCATGTTTTAGCTGAAGGAAGAATCCCTTAAACCTTGAGAGTTGAGACCCTTGGAATGGGTACCATGCAATATGACTTCAAAGGGTCTTCATTTGCTCACCGAACCTCTCCAATCCTATCACTGCTGCGTTTATGCCCCTGTACACACGCTTGATTCTCTTTCGGAGACATAGCAATCCATAGGTTTTAAGATACTTATTAGTCAGGTACATTCTTAGGCATTTAATATGGGGTGTTGAGTCCATTTCGTTGAGCAAGGAGTAGCTCTTGTCTATTCTATATTTGGCTTAAGGAACTTTATCTGTGTTCATTTCAATCTCTGGTTTTATGCAGCACCCCAACTCACCTTTCCCCTTAGCAAGCATAAGTTGGTTTTCTAAATTTGAGACCCTGTTCTGTTTTGTCATTCAGTTCCTGTGTAGCCAAGTTTACATTCCGTGTATTAGTGATATCTTGTGATGTTTTTTTTTCTGTGTGACTTATTTCAGTTAGAATCATCATACCTGAATCCACTCATTATGCTGCTACGGGCCTGATGACATAGATTTCATTGCTGAGTGATATTGCATTGTACGTAAGTACCACAACTTCTTTATCCATTACTCACTTTCTGCGATATTGAACTTGTACCGTAAACGAGGTTCTTGTAAACAGAGCCGTCCCAAACTTTGGGGTGGCTGTGTCTTTTTGATTTTAATTTCCCTAATCTATAGGACCATAAGTGGAAGTGCCCTAGGCTCTGTTGCTTTGTTTTTTAGATGTTTCAGGAAACACCATACACTTCTCCCGAGTGGCTGTTGGCAATTTACATCCCGCCCATCAGCATAACAAGGCTCCCAGTTCTCCATGGCCTGTCCTGCCTTCTGGATTTTACACTTTTTTCAGATGGCCCTTTTGAAAAGGGGGAAGTGAGACTTCATTGTAGTGCAGATTTCCTTTGCAAGCTTGCTTGGTTGGCCAAAAAGGGCGTATGCGTTTTTTCCTGAATATATTCAGGAAAAAACGCATACGCCCTTTTTGGCCAAGTGCATCATTGTGGACGTTCTGCCTCTTTTCCTATGCTTTAAATGCAATTCCAGTCTACCTCCTGAAATCGGTTTCCTGCAATTCTGCCCCGCTTTCAAGTCCTCTTGGCAGCCTTACTTCAGTATATTTTTGGACGATAGCTGTCATTTGTAACTCTGCAGGTTTGTGAATTACAGTGCCCCTGAGCTCCTTTCTTCAACTCGCTTTCTTGTGAGCTGGTCGCAACACCGCAGGATTGCTTCAGGCCCTAATCTGGTTCCGGCACGGCACGCTGAGCCTTTGGTTAATTCCTCTTCCTGGTGGGAAATGAGAGTTAAATTTGCCCGTCCAGACACCTCCAGCTAGTCTCTCATTGGTTCTCCCTATTCCTGTTCATCTTCCACAGAAATTGCAAACTCGGCCAAACAGGAGGTTAAAGGCACTGACTCTCCAAGTCGGGAGAGTGTTAGTAAAGCGTCTGGAATGTTGCACCCGAGTACCAGGGGTCGAAAACTGAGACATATTTGAACACGTCTCCCGATCACACGGTGGATCATATTCTGGGTTCCACATGCATGTTTTAGCTGAAGGAAGAATCCCTTAAACCTTGAGAGTTGAGACCCTTGGAATGGGTACCATGCAATATGACTTCAAAGGGTCTTCATTTGCTCACCTAACCTCTCCAATCCTATCACTGCTGCGTTTATGCCCCTGTACACACGCTTGATTCTCTTTCGGAGACATAGCAATCCATAGGTTTTAAGATACTTATTAGTCAGGTACATTCTTAGGCATTTAATATGGGGTGTTGAGTCCATTTCGTTGAGCAAGGAGTAGCTCTTGTCTATTCTATATTTGGCTTAAGGAACTTTATCTGTGTTCATTTCAATCTCTGGTTTTAGGCAGCACCCCAACTCACCTTTCCCCTTAGCAAGCATAAGTTGGTTTTCTAAATTTGAGACCCTGTTCTGTTTTGTCATTCAGTTCCTGTGTAGCCAAGTTTACATTCCGTGTATTAGTGATATCTTGTGATGTTTTTTTTATGTGTGACTTATTTCAGTTAGAATCATCATACCTGAATCCACTCATTATGCTGCTACGGGCCTGATGACATAGATTTCATTGCTGAGTGATATTGCATTGTACGTAAGTACCACAACTTCTTTATCCATTACTCACTTTCTGCGATATTGAACTTGTACCGTAAACGAGGTTCTTGTAAACAGAGCCGTCCCAAACTTTGGGGTGGCTGTGTCTTTTTGATTTTAATTTCCCTAATCTATAGGACCATAAGTGGAAGTGCCCTAGGCTCTGTTGCTTTGTTTTTTAGATGTTTCAGGAAACACCATACACTTCTCCCGAGTGGCTGTTGGCAATTTACATCCCGCCCATCAGCATAACAAGGCTCCCAGTTCTCCATGGCCTGTCCTGCCTTCTGGATTTTACACTTTTTTCAGATGGCCCTTTTGAAAAGGGGGAAGTGAGACTTCATTGTAGTGCAGATTTCCTTTGCAAGCTTGCTTGGTTGGCCAAAAAGGGCGTATGCGTTTTTTCCTGAATATATTCAGGAAAAAACGCATACGCCCTTTTTGGCCAAGTGCATCATTGTGGACGTTCTGCCTCTTTTCCTATGCTTTAAATGCAATTCCAGTCTACCTCCTGAAATCGGTTTCCTGCAATTCTGCCCCGCTTTCAAGTCCTCTTGGCAGCCTTACTTCAGTATATTTTTGGACGATAGCTGTCATTTGTAACTCTGCAGGTTTGTGAATTACAGTGCCCCTGAGCTCCTTTCTTCAACTCGCTTTCTTGTGAGCTGGTCGCAACACCGCAGGATTGCTTCAGGCCCTAATCTGGTTCCGGCACGGCACGCTGAGCCTTTGGTTAATTCCTCTTCCTGGTGGGAAATGAGAGTTAAATTTGCCCGTCCAGACACCTCCAGCTAGTCTCTCATTGGTTCTCCCTATTCCTGTTCATCTTCCGCAGAAATTGCAAACTGGGCCAAACAGGAGGTTAAAGACACTGACTCTCCAAGTCGGGAGAGTGTTAGTAAAGCGTCTGGAATGTTGCACCCGAGTACCAGGGGACGAGAACTGAGACATATTTGAACACGTCTCCCGATCGCACAGTGGATCATACTCTGGGTTCCACATGCATGTTTTAGCTGAAGGAAGAATCCCTTAAACCTGGAGAGTTGAGACCCGTGGAATGGGTACCATGCAATATGACTTCAAAGGGTCTTCATTTGCTCACCGAACCTCTCCAATCCTATCACTGCTGCGTTTATGCCCCTGTACACACGCTTGATTCTCTTTCGGAGACATAGCAATCCATAGGTTTTAAGATACTTACTAGTCAGGTACATTCTTAGGCATTTAATATGGGGTGTTGAGTCCATTTCGTTGAGCAAGGAGTAGCTCTTGTCTATTCTATATTTGGCTTAAGGAACTTTATCTGTGTTCATTTCAATCTCTGGTTTTAGGCAGCACCCCAACTCACCTTTCCCCTTAGCAAGCATAAGTTGGTTTTCTAAATTTGAGACCCTGTTCTGTTTTGTAATTCAGTTCCTGTGTAGCCAAGTTTACATTCCGTGTATTAGTGATATCTTATGATGTTTCTTTTTCTGTGTGACTTATTTCAGTTAGAATCATCATACCTGAATCCACTCATTATGCTGCTACGGGCCTGATGACATAGATTTCATTGCTGAGTGATATTGCATTGTACGTAAGTACCACAACTTCTTTATCCATTACTCACTTTCTGCGATATTGAACTTGTACCGTAAACGAGGTTCTTGTAAACAGAGCCGTCCCAAACTTTGGGGTGGCTGTGTCTTTTTGATTTTAATTTCCCTAAGCTATAGGACCATAAGTGGAAGTGCCCTAGGCTCTGTTGCTTTGTTTTTTAGATGTTTCAGGAAACACCATACACTTCTCCCGAGTGGCTGTTGGCAATTTACATCCCGCCCATCAGCATAACAAGGCTCCCAGTTCTCCATGGCCTGTCCTGCCTTCTGGATTTTACACTTTTTTCAGATGGCCCTTTTGACCGGGGGGAAGTGAGACTTCATTGTAGTGCAGATTTCCTTTGCAAGCTTGCTTGGTTGGCCAAAAAGGGCGTATGCGTTTTTTCCTGAATATATTCAGGAAAAAACGCATACGCCCTTTTTGGCCAAGTGCATCATTGTGTACGTTCTGCCTCTTTTCCTATGCTTTAACTGCAATTCCAGTCTACCTCCTGAAATCGGTTTCCTGCAATTCTGCCCCGCTTTCAAGTCCTCTTGGCAGCCTTACTTCAGTATATTTTTGGACGATAGCTGTCATTTATAACTCTGCAGGTTTGTGAATTACAGTGCCCCTGAGCTCCTTTCTTCAACTCGCTTTCTTGTGAGCTGGTCGCAACACCGCAGGATTGCTTCAGGCCCTAATCTGGTTCCGGCACGGCACGCTGAGCCTTTGGTTAATTCCTCTTCCTGGTGGGAAATGAGAGTTAAATTTGCCCGTCCAGACACCTCCAGCTAGTCTCTCATTGGTTCTCCCTATTCCTGTTCATCTTCCGCAGAAATTGCAAACTGGGCCAAACAGGAGGTTAAAGGCACTGACTCTCCAAGTCGGGAGAGTGTTAGTAAAGCATCTGGAATGTTGCACCCGAGTACCAGGGGACGAGAACTGAGACATATTTGAACACGTCTCCCGATCACACGGTTGATCATACTCTGGGTTCCACATGCATGTTTTAGCTGAAGGAAGAATCCCTTAAACCTGGAGAGTTGAGACCCGTGGAATGGGTACCATGCAATATGACTTCAAAGGGTCTTCATTTGCTCACTGAACCTCTCCAATCCTATCACTGCTGCGTTTATGCCCCTGTACACACGCTTGATTCTCTTTCGGAGACACAGCAATCCATAGGTTTTAAGATACTTTCTAGTCAGGTACATTCTTAGGCATTTAATATGGGGTGTTGAGCCCATTTCGTTGAGCAAGGAGTAGCTGTTATCTATTACATATTTGGCTTAAGGAACTTTACCTGTGCTCATTTCAATCTCTGGTTTTATGCAACACGCCAACTCACATTTCCCCTTAGCAAGCATAAGTTGGTTTTCTAAATTTGAGACCCTGTTCTGTTTTGTATTTCAGTTCCAGTGTAGCCAAGTTTACATTCCGTGTATTAGTGATATCTTATGATGTTTCTTTTTCTGTGTGACTTATTTCAGTTAGAATCATCATACCTGAATCCCCTCATTATGCTGCTACGGGCCTGATGACGTAGATTTCATTGCTGAGTGATATTGCATTGTACGTAAGTACCACAACTTCTTTATCCATTACTCACTTTCTGCGATATTGAACTTGTACCGTAAACGAGGTTCTTGTAAACAGAGCCGTCCCAAACTTTGGGGTGGCTGTGTCTTTTTGATTTTAATTTCCCTAAGCTATAGGACCATAAGTGGAAGTGCCATAGGCTCTGTTGCTTTGTTTTTTAGATGTTTCAGGAAACACCATACACTTCTCCCGAGTGGCTGTTGGCAATTTACATCCCGCCCATCAGCATAACAAGGCTCCCAGTTCTCCATGGCCTGTCCTGCCTTCTGGATTTTACACTTTTTTCAGATGGCCCTTTTGACCGGAGGGAAGTCAGACTTCATTGTAGTGCAGATTTCCTTTGCAAGCTTGCTTGGTTGGCCCAAAAGGGCGTATGCGTTTTTTCCTGAATATATTCAGGAAAAAACGCATACGCCCTTTTTGGCCAAGTGCATCATTGTGGACGTTCTGCCTCTTTTCCTATGCTTTAACTGCAATTCCAGTCTACCTCCTGAAATCGGTTTCCTGCAATTCTGCCCCGCTTTCAAGTCCTCTTGGCAGCCTTACTTCAGTATATTTTTGGACGATAGCTGTCATTTATAACTCTGCAGGTTTGTGAATTACAGTGCTCCTGAGCTCCTTTCTTCAACTCGCTTTCTTGTGAGCTGGTCGCAACACCGCAGGATTGCTTCAGGCCCTAATCTGGTTCCGGCACGGCACGCTGAGCCTTTGGTTAATTCCTCTTCCTGGTGGGAAATGAGAGTTAAATTTGCCCGTCCAGACACCTCCAGCTAGTCTCTCATTGGTTCTCCCTATTCCTGTTCATCTTCCGCAGAAATTGCAAACTGGGCCAAACAGGAGGTTAAAGGCACTGACTCTCCAAGTCGGGAGAGTGTTAGTAAAGCGTCTGGAATGTTGCACCCGAGTACCAGGGGACGAGAACTGAGACATATTTGAACACGTCTCCCGATCACACGGTTGATCATACTCTGGGTTCCACATGCATGTTTTAGCTGAAGGAAGAATCCCTTAAACCTGGAGAGTTGAGACCCGTGGAATGGGTACCATGCAATATGACTTCAAAGGGTCTTCATTTGCTCACTGAACCTCTCCAATCCTATCACTGCTGCGTTTATGCCCCTGTACACACGCTTGATTCTCTTTCGGAGACACAGCAATCCATAGGTTTTAAGATACTTTCTAGTCAGGTACATTCTTAGGCATTTAATATTAGGTGTTGAGTCCATTTCGTTGAGCAAGGTGTAGCTCTTGTCTATTACATATTTGGCTTAAGGAACTTTATCTGTGCTCATTTCAATCTCTGGTTTTAGGCAGCACCCCAACTCACCTTTTCCCTTAGCAAGCATAAGTTGGTTTTCTAAATTTGAGACCCTGTTCTGTTTTGTAATTCAGTTCCTGTGTAGCCAAGTTTACATTCCGTGTATTAGTGATATCTTATGATGTTTCTTTTTCTGTGTGACTTATTTCAGTTAGAATCATCATACCTGAATCCCCTCATTATGCTGCTACGGGCCTGATGACATAGATTTCATTGCTGAGTGATATTGCATTGTACGTAAGTACCACAACTTCTTTATCCATTACTCACTTTCTGCGATATTGAACTTGTACCGTAAACGAGGTTCTTGTAAACAGAGCCGTCTCAAACTTTGGGGTGGCTGTGTCTTTTTGATTTTAATTTCCCTAAGCTATAGGACCATAAGTGGAAGTGCCCTAGGCTCTGTTGCTTTGTTTTTTAGATGTTTCAGGAAACACTATACACTTCTCCCGAGTGGCTGTTGGCAATTTACATCCCGCCCATCAGCATAACAAGGCTCCCAGTTCTCCATGGCCTGTCCTGCCTTCTGGATTTTACACTTTTTTCAGATGGCCCTTTTGACCGGGGGGAAGTGAGACTTCATTGTAGTGCAGATTTCCTTTGCAAGCTTGCTTGGTTGGCCAAAAAGGGCGTATGCGTTTTTTCCTGAATATATTCAGGAAAAAACGCATACGCCCTTTTTGGCCAAGTGCATCATTGTGGACGTTCTGCCTCTTTTCCTATGCTTTAACTACAATTCCAGTCTACCTCCTGAAATCGGTTTCCTGCAATTCTGCCCCGCTTTCAAGTCCTCTTGGCAGCCTTACTTCAGTATATTTTTGGACGATAGCTGTCATTTATAACTCTGCAGGTTTGTGAATTACAGTGCCCCTGAGCTCCTTTCTTCAACTCGCTTTCTTGTGAGCTGGTCGCAACACCGCAGGATTGCTTCAGGCCCTAATCTGGTTCCGGCACGGCACGCTGAGCCTTTGGTTAATTCCTCTTCCTGGTGGGAAATGAGAGTTAAATTTGCCCGTCCAGACACCTCCAGCTAGTCTCTCATTGGTTCTCCCTATTCCTGTTCATCTTCCACAGAAATTGCAAACTGGGTCAAACAGGAGGTTAAAGGCACTGACTCTCCAAGTCGGGAGAGTGTTAGTAAAGCGTCTGGAATGTTGCACCCGAGTACCAGGGGACGACAACTGAGACATATTTGAACACGTCTCCCGATCGCACGGTGGATCATACTCTGGGTTCCACATGCATGTTTTAGCTGAAGGAAGAATCCCTTAAACCTGGAGAGTTGAGACCCGTGGAATGGGTACCATGCAATATGTCTTCAAAGGGTCTTCATTTGCTCACCGAACCTCTCCAATCCTATCACTGCTGCGTTTATGCCCCTGTACACACGCTTGATTCTCTTTCGGAGACATAGCAATCCATAGGTTTTAAGATACTTACTAGTCAGGTACATTCTTAGGCGTTTAATATGGGGTGTTGAGTCCATTTCGTTGAGCAAGGAGTAGCTCTTGTCTATTCTATATTTGGCTTAAGGAACTTTATCTGTGTTCATTTCAATCTCTGGTTTTAGGCAGCACCCCAACTCACCTTTACGCTTAGCAAGCATAAGTTGGTTTTCTAAATTTGAGACCCTGTTCTGTTTTGTCATTCAGTTCCTGTGTAGCCAAGTTTACATTCCGTGTATTAGTGATATCTTGTGATGCTTTTTTTCTGTGTGACTTATTTCAGTTAGACTCATCATACCTGAATCCACTCATTATGCTGCTACGGGCCTGATGACATAGATTTCATTGCTGAGTGATATTGCATTGTACGTAAGTACCACAACTTCTTTATCCATTACTCACTTTCTGCGATATTGAACTTGTACCGTAAACGAGGTTCTTGTAAACAGAGCCGTCCCAAACTTTGGGGTGGCTGTGTCTTTTTGATTTTAATTTCCCTAAGCTATAGGACCATAAGTGGAAGTGCCCTAGGCTCTGTTGCTTTGTTTTTTAGATGTTTCAGGAAACACCATACACTTCTCCCGAGTGGCTGTTGGCAATTTACATCCCGCCCATCAGCATAACAAGGCTCCCAGTTCTCCATGGCCTGTCCTGCCTTCTGGATTTTACACTTTTTTCAGATGGCCCTTTTGACCGGGGGGAAGTGAGACTTCATTGTAGTGCAGATTTCCTTTGCAAGCTTGCTTGGTTGGCCAAAAAGGGCGTATGCGTTTTTTCCTGAATATATTCAGGAAAAAACGCATACGCCCTTTTTGGCCAAGTGCATCATTGTGGACGTTCTGCCTCTTTTCCTATGCTTTAACTGCAATTCCAGTCTACCTCCTGAAATCGGTTTCCTGCAATTCTGCCCCGCTTTCAAGTCCTCTTGGCAGCCTTACTTCAGTATATTTTTGGACGATAGCTGTCATTTATAACTCTGCAGGTTTGTGAATTACAGTGCCCCTGAGCTCCTTTCTTCAACTCGCTTTCTTGTGAGCTGGTCGCAACACCGCAGGATTGCTTCAGGCCCTAATCTGGTTCCGGCACGGCACGCTGAGCCTTTGGTTAATTCCTCTTCCTGGTGGGAAATGAGAGTTAAATTTGCCCGTCCAGACACCTCCAGCTAGTCTCTCATTGGTTCTCCCTATTCCTGTTCATCTTCCGCAGAAATTGCAAACTGGGCCAAACAGGAGGTTAAAGGCACTGACTCTCCAAGTCGGGAGAGTGTTAGTAAAGCATCTGGAATGTTGCACCCGAGTACCAGGGGACGAGAACTGAGACATATTTGAACACGTCTCCCGATCACACGGTTGATCATACTCTGGGTTCCACATGCATGTTTTAGCTGAAGGAAGAATCCCTTAAACCTGGAGAGTTGAGACCCGTGGAATGGGTACCATGCAATATGACTTCAAAGGGTCTTCATTTGCTCACTGAACCTCTCCAATCCTATCACTGCTGCGTTTATGCCCCTGTACACACGCTTGATTCTCTTTCGGAGACACAGCAATCCATAGGTTTTAAGATACTTTCTAGTCAGGTACATTCTTAGGCATTTAATATGGGGTGTTGAGCCCATTTCGTTGAGCAAGGAGTAGCTGTTATCTATTACATATTTGGCTTAAGGAACTTTACCTGCGCTCATTTCAATCTCTGGTTTTATGCAACACGCCAACTCACATTTCCCCTTAGCAAGCATAAGTTGGTTTTCTAAATTTGAGACCCTGTTCTGTTTTGTATTTCAGTTCCAGTGTAGCCAAGTTTACATTCCGTGTATTAGTGATATCTTATGATGTTTCTTTTTCTGTGTGACTTATTTCAGTTAGAATCATCATACCTGAATCCCCTCATTATGCTGCTACGGGCCTGATGACGTAGATTTCATTGCTGAGTGATATTGCATTGTACGTAAGTACCACAACTTCTTTATCCATTACTCACTTTCTGCGATATTGAACTTGTACCGTAAACGAGGTTCTTGTAAACAGAGCCGTCCCAAACTTTGGGGTGGCTGTGTCTTTTTGATTTTAATTTCCCTAAGCTATAGGACCATAAGTGGAAGTGCCATAGGCTCTGTTGCTTTGTTTTTTAGATGTTTCAGGAAACACCATACACTTCTCCCGAGTGGCTGTTGGCAATTTACATCCCGCCCATCAGCATAACAAGGCTCCCAGTTCTCCATGGCCTGTCCTGCCTTCTGGATTTTACACTTTTTTCAGATGGCCCTTTTGACCGGGGGGAAGTGAGACTTCATTGTAGTGCAGATTTCCTTTGCAAGCTTGCTTGGTTGGCCAAAAAGGGCGTATGCGTTTTTTCCTGAATATATTCAGGAAAAAACGCATAGGCCCTTTTTGGCCAAGTGCATCATTGTGGACGTTCTGCCTCTTTTCCTATGCTTTAACTGCAATTCCAGTCTACCTCCTGAAATCGGTTTCCTGCAATTCTGCCCCGCTTTCAAGTCCTCTTGGCAGCCTTACTTCAGTATATTTTTGGACGATAGCTGTCATTTATAACTCTGCAGGTTTGTGAATTACAGTGCTCCTGAGCTCCTTTCTTCAACTCGCTTTCTTGTGAGCTGGTCGCAACACCGCAGGATTGCTTCAGGCCCTAATCTGGTTCCGGCACGGCACGCTGAGCCTTTGGTTAATTCCTCTTCCTGGTGGGAAATGAGAGTTAAATTTGCCCGTCCAGACACCTCCAGCTAGTCTCTCATTGGTTCTCCCTATTCCTGTTCATCTTCCGCAGAAATTGCAAACTGGGCCAAACAGGAGGTTAAAGGCACTGACTCTCCAAGTCGGGAGAGTGTTAGTAAAGCGTCTGGAATGTTGCACCCGAGTACCAGGGGACGAGAACTGAGACATATTTGAACACGTCTCCCGATCACACGGTTGATCATACTCTGGGTTCCACATGCATGTTTTAGCTGAAGGAAGAATCCCTTAAACCTGGAGAGTTGAGACCCGTGGAATGGGTACCATGCAATATGACTTCAAAGGGTCTTCATTTGCTCACTGAACCTCTCCAATCCTATCACTGCTGCGTTTATGCCCCTGTACACACGCTTGATTCTCTTTCGGAGACACAGCAATCCATAGGTTTTAAGATACTTTCTAGTCAGGTACATTCTTAGGCATTTAATATTAGGTGTTGAGTCCATTTCGTTGAGCAAGGTGTAGCTCTTGTCTATTACATATTTGGCTTAAGGAACTTTATCTGTGCTCATTTCAATCTCTGGTTTTAGGCAGCACCCCAACTCACCTTTTCCCTTAGCAAGCATAAGTCGGTTTTCTAAATTTGAGACCCTGTTCTGTTTTGTAATTCAGTTCCTGTGTAGCCAAGTTTACATTCCGTGTATTAGTGATATCTTATGATGTTTCTTTTTCTGTGTGACTTATTTCAGTTAGAATCATCATACCTGAATCCCCTCATTATGCTGCTACGGGCCTGATGACATAGATTTCATTGCTGAGTGATATTGCATTGTACGTAAGTACCACAACTTCTTTATCCATTACTCACTTTCTGCGATATTGAACTTGTACCGTAAACGAGGTTCTTGTAAACAGAGCCGTCCCAAACTTTGGGGTGGCTGTGTCTTTTTGATTTTAATTTCCCTAAGCTATAGGACCATAAGTGGAAGTGCCCTAGGCTCTGTTGCTTTGTTTTTTAGATGTTTCAGGAAACACTATACACTTCTCCCGAGTGGCTGTTGGCAATTTACATCCCGCCCATCAGCAGAACAAGGCTCCCAGTTCTCCATGGCCTGTCCTGCCTTCTGGATTTTACACTTTTTTCAGATGGCCCTTTTGACCGGGGGGAAGTGAGACTTCATTGTAGTGCAGATTTCCTTTGCAAGCTTGCTTGGTTGGCCAAAAAGGGCGTATGCGTTTTTTCCTGAATATATTCAGGAAAAAACGCATACGCCCTTTTTGGCCAAGTGCATCATTGTGGACGTTCTGCCTCTTTTCCTATGCTTTAACTACAATTCCAGTCTACCTCCTGAAATCGGTTTCCTGCAATTCTGCCCCGCTTTCAAGTCCTCTTGGCAGCCTTACTTCAGTATATTTTTGGACGATAGCTGTCATTTATAACTCTGCAGGTTTGTGAATTACAGTGCCCCTGAGCTCCTTTCTTCAACTCGCTTTCTTGTGAGCTGGTCGCAACACCGCAGGATTGCTTCAGGCCCTAATCTGGTTCCGGCACGGCACGCTGAGCCTTTGGTTAATTCCTCTTCCTGGTGGGAAATGAGAGTTAAATTTGCCCGTCCAGACACCTCCAGCTAGTCTCTCATTGGTTCTCCCTATTCCTGTTCATCTTCCACAGAAATTGCAAACTGGGTCAAACAGGAGGTTAAAGGCACTGACTCTCCAAGTCGGGAGAGTGTTAGTAAAGCGTCTGGAATGTTGCACCCGAGTACCAGGGGACGACAACTGAGACATATTTGAACACGTCTCCCGATCGCACGGTGGATCATACTCTGGGTTCCACATGCATGTTTTAGCTGAAGGAAGAATCCCTTAAACCTGGAGAGTTGAGACCCGTGGAATGGGTACCATGCAATATGTCTTCAAAGGGTCTTCATTTGCTCACCGAACCTCTCCAATCCTATCACTGCTGCGTTTATGCCCCTGTACACACGCTTGATTCTCTTTCGGAGACACAGCAATCCATAGGTTTTAAGATACTTACTAGTCAGGTACATTCTTAGGCGTTTAATATGGGGTGTTGAGTCCATTTCGTTGAGCAAGGAGTAGCTCTTGTCTATTCTATATTTGGCTTAAGGAACTTTATCTGTGTTCATTTCAATCTCTGGTTTTAGGCAGCACCCCAACTCACCTTTACGCTTAGCAAGCATAAGTTGGTTTTCTAAATTTGAGACCCTGTTCTGTTTTGTCATTCAGTTCCTGTGTAGCCAAGTTTACATTCCGTGTATTAGTGATATCTTGTGATGCTTTTTTTCTGTGTGACTTATTTCAGTTAGAATCATCATACCTGAATCCACTCATTATGCTGCTACGGGCCTGATGACATAGATTTCATTGCTGAGTGATATTGCATTGTACGTAAGTACCACAACTTCTTTATCCATTACTCACTTTCTGCGATATTGAACTTGTACCGTAAACGAGGTTCTTGTAAACGGAGCCGTCCCAAACTTTGGGGTGGCTGTGTCTTTTTGATTTTAATTTCCCTAAGCTATAGGACCATAAGTGGAAGTGCCCTAGGCTCTGTTGCTTTGTTTTTTAGATGTTTCAGGAAACACCATACACTTCTCCCGAGTGGCTGTTGGCAATTTACATCCCGCCCATCAGCATAACAAGGCTCCCAGTTCTCCATGGCCTGTCCTGCCTTCTGGATTTTACACTTTTTTCAGATGGCCCTTTTGACAAGGGGGAAGTGAGACTTCATTGTAGTGCAGATTTCCTTTGCAAGCTTGCTTGGTTGGCCAAAAAGGGCGTATGCGTTTTTTCCTGAATATATTCAGGAAAAAACACATACGCCCTTTTTGGCCAAGTGCATCATTGTGGACGTTCTGCCTCTTTTCCTATGCTTTAACTGCAATTCCAGTCTACCTCCTGAAATCGGTTTCTTGCAATTCTGCCCCGCTTTCAAGTCCTCTTGGCAGCCTTACTTCAGTATATTTTTGGACGATAGCTGTCATTTATAACTCTGCAGCTTTGTGAATTACAGTGCCCCTGAGCTCCTTTCTTCAACTCGCTTTCTTGTGAGCTGGCCGCAACACCGCAGGATTGCTTCAGGCCCTAATCTGGTTCCGGCACGGCACGCTGAGCCTTTGGTTAATTCCTCTTCCTGGTGGGAAATGAGAGTTAAATTTGCCCGTCCAGACACCTCCAGCTATTCTCTCATTGGTTCTCCCTATTCCTGTTCATCTTCCACAGAAATTGCAAACTCGGCCAAACAGGAGGTTAAAGGCACTGACTCTCCAAGTCGGGAGAGTGTTATTAAAGCGTCTGGAATGTTGCACCCGAGTACCAGGGGTCGAAAACTGAGACATATTTGAACACGTCTCCCGATCACACGGTGGATCATATTCTGGGTTCCACATGCATGTTTTAGCTGAAGGAAGAATCCCTTAAACCTGGAGAGTTGAGACCCGTGGAATGGGTACCATGCAATATGACTTCAAAGGGTCTTCATTTGCTCACCGAACCTCTCCAATCCTATCACTGCTGCGTTTATGCCCCTGTACACACGCTTGATCCTCTTTCGGAGACATAGCAATCCATAGGTTTTAAGATACTTACTAGTCAGGTGCATTCTTAGGCGTTTAATATGGGGTGTTGAGCCCATTTCGTTGAGCAAGGAGTAGCTGTTATCTATTACATATTTGGCTTAAGGAACTTTATCTGTGCTCATTTCAATCTCTGGTTTTATGCAACACGCCAACTCACATTTCCCCTTAGCAAGCATAAGTTGGTTTTCTAAATTTGAGACCCTGTTCTGTTTTGTATTTCAGTTCCAGTGTAGCCAAGTTTACATTCCGTGTATTAGTGATATCTTATGATGTTTCTTTTTCTGTGTGACTTATTTCAGTTAGAATCATCATACCTGAATCCACTCATTATGCTGCTACGGGCCTGATGACATAGATTTCATTGCTGAGTGATATTGCATTGTACGTAAGTACCACAACTTCTTTATCCATTACTCACTTTCTGCGATATTGAACTTGTACCGTAAACGAGGTTCTTGTAAACAGAGCCGTCTCAAACTTTGGGGTGGCTGTGTCTTTTTGATTTTAATTTCCCTAAGCTATAGGACCATAAGTGGAAGTGCCCTAGGCTCTGTTGCTTTGTTTTTTAGATGTTTCAGGAAACACTATACACTTCTCCCGAGTGGCTGTTGGCAATTTACATCCCGCCCATCAGCATAACAAGGCTCCCAGTTCTCCATGGCCTGTCCTGCCTTCTGGATTTTACACTTTTTTCAGATGGCCCTTTTGACCGGGGGGAAGTGAGACTTCATTGTAGTGCAGATTTCCTTTGCAAGCTTGCTTGGTTGGCCAAAAAGGGCGTATGCGTTTTTTCCTGAATATATTCAGGAAAAAACGCATACGCCCTTTTTGGCCAAGTGCATCATTGTGGACGTTCTGCCTCTTTTCCTATGCTTTAACTACAATTCCAGTCTACCTCCTGAAATCGGTTTCCTGCAATTCTGCCCCGCTTTCAAGTCCTCTTGGCAGCCTTACTTCAGTATATTTTTGGACGATAGCTGTCATTTATAACTCTGCAGCTTTGTGAATTACAGTGCCCCTGAGCTCCTTTCTTCAACTCGCTTTCTTGTGAGCTGGTCGCAACACCGCAGGATTGCTTCAGGCCCTAATCTGGTTCCGGCACGGCACGCTGAGCCTTTGGTTAATTCCTCTTCCTGGTGGGAAATGAGAGTTAAATTTGCCCGTCCAGACACCTCCAGCTAGTCTCTCATTGGTTCTCCCTATTCCTGTTCATCTTCCACAGAAATTGCAAACTGGGTCAAACAGGAGGTTAAAGGCACTGACTCTCCAAGTCGGGAGAGTGTTAGTAAAGCGTCTGGAATGTTGCACCCGAGTACCAGGGGACGACAACTGAGACATATTTGAACACGTCTCCCGATCGCACGGTGGATCATACTCTGGGTTCCACATGCATGTTTTAGCTGAAGGAAGAATCCCTTAAACCTGGAGAGTTGAGACCCGTGGAATGGGTACCATGCAATATGTCTTCAAAGGGTCTTCATTTGCTCACCGAACCTCTCCAATCCTATCACTGCTGCGTTTATGCCCCTGTACACATGCTTGATTCTCTTTCGGAGACACAGCAATCCATAGGTTTTAAGATACTTTCTAGTCAGGTACATTCTTAGGCATTTAATATTAGGTGTTGAGTCCATTTCGTTGAGCAAGGTGTAGCTCTTGTCTATTACATATTTGGCTTAAGGAACTTTATCTGTGCTCATTTCAATCTCTGGTTTTAGGCAGCACCCCAACTCACCTTTTCCCTTAGCAAGCATAAGTTGGTTTTCTAAATTTGAGACCCTGTTCTGTTTTGTAATTCAGTTCCTGTGTAGCCAAGTTTACATTCCGTGTATTAGTGATATCTTATGATGTTTCTTTTTCTGTGTGACTTATTTCAGTTAGAATCATCATACCTGAATCCCCTCATTATGCTGCTACGGGCCTGATGACATAGATTTCATTGCTGAGTGATATTGCATTGTACGTAAGTACCACAACTTCTTTATCCATTACTCACTTTCTGCGATATTGAACTTGTACCGTAAACGAGGTTCTTGTAAACAGAGCCGTCCCAAACTTTGGGGTGGCTGTGTCTTTTTGATTTTAATTTCCCTAAGCTATAGGACCATAAGTGGAAGTGCCCTAGGCTCTGTTGCTTTGTTTTTTAGATGTTTCAGGAAACACCATACACTTCTCCCGAGTGGCTGTTGGCAATTTACATCCCGCCCATCAGCATAACAAGGCTCCCAGTTCTCCATGGCCTGTCCTGCCTTCTGGATTTTACACTTTTTTCAGATGGCCCTTTTGACCGGGGGGAAGTGAGACTTCATTGTAGTGCAGATTTCCTTTGCAAGCTTGCTTGGTTGGCCAAAAAGGGCGTATGCGTTTTTTCCTGAATATATTCAGGAAAAAACGCATACGCCCTTTTTGGCCAAGTGCATCATTGTGGACGTTCTGCCTCTTTTCCTATGCTTTAACTGCAATTCCAGTCTACCTCCTGAAATCGGTTTCCTGCAATTCTGCCCCGCTTTCAAGTCCTCTTGGCAGCCTTACTTCAGTATATTTTTGGACGATAGCTGTCATTTATAACTCTGCAGGTTTGTGAATTACAGTGCCCCTGAGCTCCTTTCTTCAACTCGCTTTCTTGTGAGCTGGCCGCAACACCGCAGGATTGCTTCAGGCCCTAATCTGGTTCCGGCACGGCACGCTGAGCCTTTGGTTAATTCCTCTTCCTGGTGGGAAATGAGAGTTAAATTTGCCCGTCCAGACACCTCCAGCTAGTCTCTCATTGGTTCTCCCTATTCCTGTTCATCTTCCGCAGAAATTGCAAACTCGGCCAAACAGGAGGTTAAAGGCACTGACTCTCCAAGTCGGGAGAGTGTTAGTAAAGCGTCTGGAATGTTGCACCCGAGTACCAGGGGACGAGAACTGAGACATATTTGAACACGTCTCCCGATCACACGGTGGATCATACTCTGGGTTCCACATGCATGTTTTAGCTGAAGGAAGAATCCCTTAAACCTGGAGAGTTGAGACCCGTGGAATGGGTACCATGCAATATGACTTCAAAGGGTCTTCATTTGCTCACTGAACCTCTCCAATCCTATCACTGCTGCGTTTATGCCCCTGTACACACGCTTGATTCTCTTTCGGAGACACAGCAATCCATAGGTTTTAAGATACTTTCTAGTCAGGTACATTCTTAGGCATTTAATATTAGGTGTTGAGTCCATTTCGTTGAGCAAGGTGCAGCTCTTGTCTATTACATATTTGGCTTAAGGAACTTTATCTGTGCTCATTTCAATCTCTGGTTTTAGGCAGCACCCCAATTCACCTTTTCCCTTAGCAAGCATAAGTTGGTTTTCTAAATTTGAGACCCTGTTCTGTTTTGTAATTCACTTCCTGTGTAGCCAAGTTTACATTCCGTGTATTAGTGATATCTTATGATGTTTCTTTTTCTGTGTGACTTATTTCAGTTAGAATCATCATACCTGAATCCACTCATTATGCTGCTACGGGCCTGATGACATAGATTTCATTGCTGAGTGATATTGCATTGTACGTAAGTACCACAACTTCTTTATCCATTACTCACTTTCTGCGATATTGAACTTGTACCTTAAACGAGGTTCTTGTAAACAGAGCCGTCCCAAACTTTGGGGTGGCTGTGTCTTTTTGATTTTAATTTCCCTAAGCTATAGGACCATAAGTGGAAGTGCCCTAGGCTCTGTTGCTTTGTTTTTTAGATGTTTCAGGAAACCCCATACACTTCTCCCGAGTGGCTGTTGGCAATTTACATCCCGCCCATCAGCATAACAAGGCTCCCAGTTCTCCATGGCCTGTCCTGCCTTCTGGATTTTACACTTTTTTCAGATGGCCCTTTTGACCGGGGGGAAGTGAGACTTCATTGTAGTGCAGATTTCCTTTGCAAGCTTGCTTGGTTGGCCAAAAAGGGCATATGCGTTTTTTCCTGAATATATTCAGGAAAAAACGCATACGCCCTTTTTGGCCAAGTGCATCATTGTGGACGTTCTGCCTCTTTTCCTATGCTTTAACTGCAATTCCAGTCTACCTCCTGAAATCGGTTTCCTGCAATTCTGCCCCGCTTTCAAGTCCTCTTGGCAGCCTTACTTCAGTATATTTTTGGACAATAGCTGTCATTTATAACTCTGCAGGTTTGTGAATTACAGTGCCCCTGAGCTCCTTTCTTCAACTCGCTTTCTTGTGAGCTGGCCGCAACACCGCAGGATTGCTTCAGGCCCTAATCTGGTTCCGGCACGGCACGCTGAGCCTTTGGTTAATTCCTCTTCCTGGTGGGAAATGAGAGTTAAATTTGCCTGTCCAGACACCTCCAGCTAGTCTCTCATTGGTTCTCCCTATTCCTGTTCATCTTCCGCAGAAATTGCAAACTGGGCCAAACAGGAGGTTAAAGGCACTGACTCTCCAAGTCGGGAGAGTGTTAGTAAAGCGTCTGGAATGTTGCACCCGAGTACCAGGGGACGAGAACTGAGACATATTTGAACACGTCTCCCGATCACACGGTTGATCATACTCTGGGTTCCACATGCATGTTTTAGCTGAAGGAAGAATCCCTTAAACCTGGAGAGTTGAGACCCGTGGAATGGGTACCATGCAATATGACTTCAAAGGGTCTTCATTTGCTCACCGAACCTCTCCAATCCTATCACTGCTGCGTTTATGCCCCTGTACACACGCTTGATTCTCTTTCGGAGACATAGCAATCCATAGGTTTTAAGATACTTACTAGTCAGGTACATTCTTAGGCGTTTAATATGGGGTGTTGAGTCCATTTCGTTGAGCAAGGAGTAGCTCTTGTCTATTCTATATTTGGCTTAAGGAACTTTATCTGTGTTCATTTCAATCTCTGGTTTTAGGCAGCACCCCAACTCACCTTTCCCCTTAGCAAGCATAAGTTGGTTTTCTAAATTTGAGACCCTGTTCTGTTTTGTAATTTACTTCCTGTGTAGCCAAGTTTACATTCCGTGTATTAGTGATATCTTATGATGTTTCTTTTTCTGTGTGACTTATTTCAGTTAGAATCATCATACCTGAATCCACTCATTATGCTGCTACGGGCCTGATGACATAGATTTCATTGCTGAGTGATATTGCATTGTACGTAAGTACCACAACTTCTTTATCCATTACTCACTTTCTGCGATATTGAACTTGTACCGTAAACGAGGTTCTTGTAAACAGAGCCGTCCCAAACTTTGGGGTGGCTGTGTCTTTTTGATTTTAATTTCCCTAAGCTATAGGACCATAAGTGGAAGTGCCCTAGGCTCTGTTGCTTTGTTTTTTAGATGTTTCAGGAAACACCATACACTTCTCCCGAGTGGCTGTTGGCAATTTACATCCCGCCCATCAGCATAACAAGGCTCCCAGTTCTCCATGGCCTGTCCTGCCTTCTGGATTTTACACTTTTTTCAGATGGCCCTTTTGACCGGGGGGAAGTGAGACTTCATTGTAGTGCAGATTTCCTTTGCAAGCTTGCTTGGTTGGCCAAAAAGGGCGTATGCGTTTTTTCCTGAATATATTCAGGAAAAAACGCATACGCCCTTTTTGGCCAAGTGCATCATTGTGGACGTTCTGCCTCTTTTCCTATGCTTTAAATGCAATTCCAGTCTACCTCCTGAAATCGGTTTCCTGCAATTCTGCCCCGCTTTCAAGTCCTCTTGGCAGCCTTACTTCAGTATATTTTTGGACGATAGCTGTCATTTATAAGTCTGCAGGTTTGTGAATTACAGTGCCCCTGAGCTCCTTTCTTCAACTCGCTTTCTTGTGAGCTGGTCGCAACACCGCAGGATTGCTTCAGGCCCTAATCTGGTTCCGGCACGGCACGCTGAGCCTTTGGTTAATTCCTCGTCCTGGTGGGAAATGAGAGTTAAATTTGCCCGTCCAGACACCTCCAGCTAGTCTCTCATTGGTTCTTCCTATTCCTGTTCATCTTCCGCAGAAATTGCAAACTGGGCCAAACAGGAGGTTAAAGGCACTGACTCTCCAAGTCGGGAGAGTGTTAGTAAAGCGTCTGGAATGTTGCACCCGAGTACCAGGGGACGAGAACTGAGACATATTTGAACACGTCTCCCGATCACACGGTTGATCATACTCTGGGTTCCACATGCATGTTTTAGCTGAAGGAAGAATCCCTTAAACCTGGAGAGTTGAGACCCGTGGAATGGGTACCATGCAATATGACTTCAAAGGGTCTTCATTTGCTCACTGAACCTCTCCAATCCTATCACTGCTGCGTTTATGCCCCTGTACACACGCTTGATTCTCTTTCGGAGACACAGCAATCCATAGGTTTTAAGATACTTTCTAGTCAGGTACATTCTTAGGCATTTAATATTAGGTGTTGAGTCCATTTCGTTGAGCAAGGTGTAGCTCTTGTCTATTACATATTTGGCTTAAGGAACTTTATCTGTGCTCATTTCAATCTCTGGTTTTAGGCAGCACCCCAACTCACCTTTTCCCTTAGCAAGCATAAGTTGGTTTTCTAAATTTGAGACCCTGTTCTGTTTTGTAATTCAGTTCCTGTGTAGCCAAGTTTACATTCCGTGTATTAGTGATATCTTATGATGTTTCTTTTTCTGTGTGACTTATTTCAGTTAGAATCATCATACCTGAATCCCCTCATTATGCTGCTACGGGCCTGATGACATAGATTTCATTGCTGAGTGATATTGCATTGTACGTAAGTACCACAACTTCTTTATCCATTACTCACTTTCTGCGATATTGAACTTGTACCGTAAACGAGGTTCTTGTAAACAGAGCCGTCCCAAACTTTGGGGTGGCTGTGTCTTTTTGATTTTAATTTCCCTAAGCTATAGGACCATAAGTGGAAGTGCGCTAGGCTCTGTTGCTTTGTTTTTTAGATGTTTCAGGAAACACTATACACTTCTCCCGAGTGGCTGTTGGCAATTTACATCCCGCCCATCAGCATAACAAGGCTCCCAGTTCTCCATGGCCTGTCCTGCCTTCTGGATTTTACACTTTTTTCAGATGGCCCTTTTGACCGGGGGGAAGTGAGACTTCATTGTAGTGCAGATTTCCTTTGCAAGCTTGCTTGGTTGGCCAAAAAGGGCGTATGCGTTTTTTCCTGAATATATTCAGGAAAAAACGCATACGCCCTTTTTGGCCAAGTGCATCATTGTGGACGTTCTGCCTCTTTTCCTATGCTTTAACTGCAATTCCAGTCTACCTCCTGAAATCGGTTTCTTGCAATTCTGCCCCGCTTTCAAATCCTCTTGGCAGCCTTACTTCAGTATATTTTTGGACGATAGCTGTCATTTATAACTCTGCAGCTTTGTGAATTACAGTGCCCCTGAGCTCCTTTCTTCAACTCGCTTTCTTGTGAGCTGACCGCAACACCGCAGGATTGCTTCAGGCCCTAATCTGGTTCCGGCACGGCACGCTGAGCCTTTGGTTAATTCCTCTTCCTGGTGGGAAATGAGAGTTAAATTTGCCCGTCCAGACACCTCCAGCTAGTCTCTCATTGGTTCTCCCTATTCCTGTTCATCTTCCACAGAAATTGCAAACTCGGCCAAACAGGAGGTTAAAGGCACTGACTCTCCAAGTCGGGAGAGTGTTAGTAAAGCATCTGGAATGTTGCACCCGAGTACCAGGGGTCGAAAACTGAGACATATTTGAACACGTCTCCCGATCACACGGTGGATCATATTCTGGGTTCCACATGCATGTTTTAGCTGAAGGAAGAATCCCTTAAACCTGGAGAGTTGAGACCCTTGGAATGGGTACCATGCAATATGACTTCAAAGGGTCTTCATTTGCTCACCGAACCTCTCCAATCCTATCACTGCTGTGTTTATGCCCCTGTACACACGCTTGATCCTCTTTCGGAGACATAGCAATCCATAGGTTTTAAGATACTTACTAGTCAGGTGCATTCTTAGGCGTTTAATATGGGGTGTTGAGCCCATTTCGTTGAGCAAGGAGTAGCTGTTATCTATTACATATTTGGCTTAAGGAACTTTATCTGTGCTCATTTCAATCTCTGGTTTTATGCAACACGCCAACTCACATTTCCCCTTAGCAAGCATATGTTGGTTTTCTAAATTTGAGACCCTGTTCTGTTTTGTATTTCAGTTCCAGTGTAGCCAAGTTTACATTCCGTGTATTAGTGATATCTTATGATGTTTCTTTTTCTGTGTGACTTATTTCAGTTAGAATCATCATACCTGAATCCCCTCATTATGCTGCTACGGGCCTGATGACATAGATTTCATTGCTGAGTGATATTGCATTGTACGTAAGTACCACAACTTCTTTATCCATTACTCACTTTCTGCAATATTGAACTTGTACCGTAAACGAGGTTCTTGTAAACAGAGCCGTCCCAAACTTTGGGGTGGCTGTGTCTTTTTGATTTTAATTTCCCTAATCTATAGGACCTTAAGTGGAAGTGCCCTAGGCTCTGTTGCTTTGTTTTTTAGATGTTTCAGGAAACACCATACACTTCTCCCGAGTGGCTGTTGGCAATTTACATCCCGCCCATCAGCATAACAAGGCTCCCAGTTCTCCATGGCCTGTCCTGCCTTTCTGGATTTTACACTTTTTTCAGATGGCCCTTTTGACCGGAGGGAAGTGAGACTTCATTGTAGTGCAGATTTCCTTTGCAAGCTTGCTTGGTTGGCCAAAAAGGGCGTATGCGTTTTTTCCTGAATATATTCAGGAAAATACGCATACGCCCTTTTTGGCCAAGTGCATCATTGTGGACGTTCTGCCTCTTTTCCTATGCTTTAAATGCAATTCCAGTCTACCTCCTGAAATCGGTTTCCTGCAATTCTGCCCCGCTTTCAAGTCCTCTTGGCAGCCATACTTCAGTATATTTTTGGACGATAGCTGTCATTTATAAGTCTGCAGGTTTGTGAATTACAGTGCCCCTGAGCTCCTTTCTTCAACTCGCTTTCTTGTGAGCTGGTCGCAACACCGCAGGATTGCTTCAGGCCCTAATCTGGTTCCGGCACGGCACGCTGAGCCTTTGGTTAATTCCTCTTCCTGGTGGGAAATGAGAGTTAAATTTGCCCGTCCAGACACCTCCAGCTGGTCTCTCATTGGTTCTCCCTATTCCTGTTCATCTTCCACAGAAATTGCAAACTGGGCCAAACAGGAGGTTAAAGGCACTGACTCTCCAAGTCAGGAGAGTGTTAGTAAAGCGTCTGGAATGTTGCACCCGAGTACCAGGGGTCAAAAACTGTGACATATTTGAACACGTCTCCCGATCACACGGTGGATCATACTCTGGGTTCCACATGCATGTTTTAGCTGAAGGAAGAATCCCTTAAACCTGGAGAGTTGAGACCCGTGGAATGGGTACCATGCAATATGACTTCAAAGGGTCTTCATTTGCTCACCGAACCTCTCCAATCCTATCACTGCTGTGTCTATGCCCCTGTACACACGCTTGATTCTCTTTCAGAGACATAGCAATCCATAGGTTTTAAGATACTTACTAGTCAGGTACATTCTTAGGCGTTTAATATGGGGTGTTGAGTCCATTTCGTTGAGCAAGGAGTAGCTCTTGTCTATTCCATATTTGGCTTAAGGAACTTTATCTGTGTTCATTTCAATCTCTGGTTTTAGGCAGCACCCCAACTCACCTTTCCCCTTAGCAAGCATAAGTTGGTTTTCTAAATTTGAGACCCTGTTCTGTTTTGTAATTCACTTCCTGTGTAGCCAAGTTTACATTCCGTGTATTAGTGATATCTTATGATGTTTCTTTTTCTGTGTGACTTATTTCAGTTAGAATCATCATACCTGAATCCACTCATTATGCTGCTACGGGCCTGATGACATAGATTTCATTGCTGAGTGATATTGCATTGTACGTAAGTACCACAACTTCTTTATCCATTACTCACTTTCTGCGATATTGAACTTGTACCGGAAACGAGGTTCTTGTAAACAGAGCCGTCCCAAACTTTGGGGTGGCTGTGTCTTTTTGATTTTAATTTCCCTAAGCTATAGGACCATAAGTGGAAGTGCCCTAGGCTCTGTTGCTTTGTTTTTTAGATGTTTCAGGAAACACCATACACTTCTCCCGAGTGGCTGTTGGCAGTTTACATCCCGCCCATCAGCATAACAAGGCTCCCAGTTCTCCATGGCCTGTCCTGCCTTCTGGATTTTACACTTTTTTCAGATGGCCCTTTTGACCGGGGGGAAGTGAGACTTCATTGTAGTGCAGATTTCCTTTGCAAGCTTGCTTGGTTGGCCAAAAAGGGCGTATGCGTTTTTTCCTGAATATATTCAGGAAAAAACGCATACGCCCTTTTTGGCCAAGTGCATCATTGTGGACGTTCTGCCTCTTTTCCTATGCTTTAACTGCAATTCCAGTCTACCTCCTGAAATCGGTTTCCTGCAATTCTGCCCCGCTTTCAAGTCCTCTTGGCAGCCTTACTTCAGTATATTTTTGGACGATAGCTGTCATTTATAACTCTGCAGGTTTGTGAATTACAGTGCCCCTGAGCTCCTTTCTTCAACTCGCTTTCTTGTGAGCTGGTCGCAACACCGCAGGATTGCTTCAGGCCCTAATCTGGTTCCGGCACGGCACGCTGAGCCTTTGGTTAATTCCTCTTCCTGGTGGGAAATGAGAGTTAAATTTGCCCGTCCAGACACCTCCAGCTAGTCTCTCATTGGTTCTCCCTATTCCTGTTCATCTTCCGCAGAAATTGCAAACTGGGCCAAACAGGAGGTTAAAGGCACTGACTCTCCAAGTCGGGAGAGTGTTAGTAAAGCGTCTGGAATGTTGCACCCGAGTACCAGGGGACGAGAACTGAGACATATTTGAACACGTCTCCCGATCACACGGTGGATCATACTCTGGGTTCCACATGCATGTTTTAGCTGAAGGAAGAATCCCTTAAACCTGGAGAGTTGAGACCCGTGGAATGGGTACCATGCAATATGACTTCAAAGGGTCTTCATTTGCTCACTGAACCTCTCCAATCCTATCACTGCTGCGTTTATGCCCCTGTACACACGCTTGATTCTCTTTCGGAGACACAGCAATCCATAGGTTTTAAGATACTTTCTAGTCAGGTACATTCTTAGGCATTTAATATTAGGTGTTGAGTCCATTTCGTTGAGCAAGGTGTAGCTCTTGTCTATTACATATTTGGCTTAAGGAACTTTATCTGTGCTCATTTCAATGTCTGGTTTTAGGCAGCACCCCAACTCACCTTTTCCCTTAGCAAGCATAAGTTGCTTTTCTAAATTTGAGACCCTGTTCTGTTTTGTAATTCAGTTCCTGTGTAGCCAAGTTTACATTCCGTGTATTAGTGATATCTTATGATGTTTCTTTTTCTGTGTGACTTATTTCAGTTAGAATCATCATACCTGAATCCCCTCATTATGCTGCTACGGGCCTGATGACATAGATTTCATTGCTGAGTGATATTGCATTGTACGTAAGTACCACAACTTCTTTATCCATTACTCACTTTCTGCGATATTGAACTTGTACCGTAAACGAGGTTCTTGTAAACAGAGCCGTCCCAAATTTTGGGGTGGCTGTGTGTTTTTGATTTTAATTTCCCTAAGCTATAGGACCATAAGTGGAAGTGCGCTAGGCTCTGTTGCTTTGTTTTTTAGATGTTTCAGGAAACACTATACACTTCTCCCGAGTGGCTGTTAGCAATTTACATCCCGCCCATCAGCATAACAAGGCTCCCAGTTCTCCATGGCCTGTCCTGCCTTCTGGATTTTACACTTTTTTCAGATGGCCCTTTTGACCGGGGGGAAGTGAGACTTCATTGTAGTGCAGATTTCCTTTGCAAGCTTGCTTGGTTGGCCAAAAAGGGCGTATGCGTTTTTTCCTGAATATATTCAGGAAAAAACGCATACGCCCTTTTTGGCCAAGTGCATCATTGTGGACGTTCTGCCTCTTTTCCTATGCTTTAACTGCAATTCCAGTCTACCTCCTGAAATCGGTTTCTTGCAATTCTGCCCCGCTTTCAAATCCTCTTGGCAGCCTTACTTCAGTATATTTTTGGACGATAGCTGTCATTTATAACTCTGCAGCTTTGTGAATTACAGTGCCCCTGAGCTCCTTTCTTCAACTCGCTTTCTTGTGAGCTGGCCGCAACACCGCAGGATTGCTTCAGGCCCTAATCTGGTTCCGGCACGGCACGCTGAGCGTTTGGTTAATTCCTCTTCCTGGTGGGAAATGAGAGTTAAATTTGCCCGTCCAGACACCTCCAGCTAGTCTCACATTGGTTCTCCCTATTCCTGTTCATCTTCCACAGAAATTGCAAACTCGGCCAAACAAGAGGTTAAAGGCACTGACTCTCCAAGTCGGGAGAGTGTTAGTAAAGCATCTGGAATGTTGCACCCGAGTACCAGGGGTCGAAAACTGAGACATATTTGAACACGTCTCCCGATCACACGGTGGATCATATTCTGGGTTCCACATGCATGTTTTAGCTGAAGGAAGAATCCCTTAAACCTGGAGAGTTGAGACCCGTGGAATGGGTACCATGCAATATGACTTCAAAGGGTCTTCATTTGCTCACCGAACCTCTCCAATCCTATCACTGCTGCGTTTATGCCCCTGTACACATGCTTGATCCTCTTTCGGAGACATAGCAATCCATAGGTTTTAAGATACTTACTAGTCAGGTGCATTCTTAGGCGTTTAATATGGGGTGTTGAGCCCATTTCGTTGAGCAAGGAGTAGCTGTTATCTATTACATATTTGGCTTAAGGAACTTTATCTGTGCTCATTTCAATCTCTGGTTTTATGCAACACGCGAACTCACATTTCCCCTTAGCAAGCATATGTTGGTTTTCTAAATTTGAGACCCTGTTCTGTTTTGTATTTCAGTTCCAGTGTAGCCAAGTTTACATTCCGTGTATTAGTGATATCTTATGATGTTTCTTTTTCTGTGTGACTTATTTCAGTTAGAATCATCATACCTGAATCCCCTCATTATGCTGCTACGGGCCTGATGACATAGATTTCATTGCTGAGTGATATTGCATTGTACGTAAGTACCACAACTTCTTTATCCATTACTCACTTTCTGCAATATTGAACTTGTACCGTAAACGAGGTTCTTGTAAACAGAGCCGTCCCAAACTTTGGGGTGGCTGTGTCTTTTTGATTTTAATTTCCCTAATCTATAGGACCTTAAGTGGAAGTGCCCTAGGCTCTGTTGCTTTGTTTTTTAGATGTTTCAGGAAACACCATACACTTCTCCCGAGTGGCTGTTGGCAATTTACATCCCGCCCATCAGCATAACAAGGCTCCCAGTTCTCCATGGCCTGTCCTGCCTTTCTGGATTTTACACTTTTTTCAGATGGCCCTTTTGACCGGGGGGAAGTGAGACTTCATTGTAGTGCAGATTTCCTTTGCAAGCTTGCTTGGTTGGCCAAAAAGGGCGTATGCGTTTTTTCCTGAATATATTCAGGAAAAAACGCATACGCCCTTTTTGGCCAAGTGCATCATTGTGGACGTTCTGCCTCTTTTCCTATGCTTTAAATGCAATTCCAGTCTACCTCCTGAAATCGGTTTCCTGCAATTCTGCCCCGCTTTCAAGTCCTCTTGGCAGCCTTACTTCAGTATATTTTTGGACGATAGCTGTCATTTATAAGTCTGCAGGTTTGTGAATTACAGTGCCCCTGAGCTCCTTTCTTCAACTCGCTTTCTTGTGAGCTGGTCGCAACACCGCAGGATTGCTTCAGGCCCTAATCTGGTTCCGGCACGGCACGCTGAGCCTTTGGTTAATTACTCTTCCTGGTGGGAAATGAGAGTTAAATTTGCTCGTCCAGACACCTCCAGCTGGTCTCTCATTGGTTCTCCCTATTCCTGTTCATCTTCCACAGAAATTGCAAACTGGGCCAAACAGGAGGTTAAAGGCACTGACTCTCCAAGTCAGGAGAGTGTTAGTAAAGCGTCTGGAATGTTGCACCCGAGTACCAGGGGTCAAAAACTGTGACATATTTGAACCCGTCTCCCGATCACACGGTGGATCATACTCTGGGTTCCACATGCATGTTTTAGCTGAAGGAAGAATCCCTTAAACCTGGAGAGTTGAGACCCGTGGAATGGGTACCATGCAATATGACTTCAAAGGGTCTTCATTTGCTCACTGAACCTCTCCAATCCTATCACTGCTGCGTTTATGCCCCTGTACACACGCTTGATTCTCTTTCGGAGACACAGCAATCCATAGGTTTTAAGATACTTTCTAGTCAGGTACATTCTTAGGCATTTAATATTAGGTGTTGAGTCCATTTCGTTGAGCAAGGTGTAGCTCTTGTCTATTACATATTTGGCTTAAGGAACTTTATCTGTGCTCATTTCAATCTCTGGTTTTAGGCAGCACCCCAACTCACCTTTTCCCTTAGCAAGCATAAGTTGGTTTTCTAAATTTGAGACCCTGTTCTGTTTTGTAATTCAGTTCCTGTGTAGCCAAGTTTACATTCCGTGTATTAGTGATATCTTATGATGTTTCTTTTTCTGTGTGACTTATTTCAGTTAGAATCATCATACCTGAATCCCCTCATTATGCTGCTACGGGCCTGATGACATAGATTTCATTGCTGAGTGATATTGCATTGTACGTAAGTACCACAACTTCTTTATCCATTACTCACTTTCTGCGATATTGAACTTGTACCGTAAACGAGGTTCTTGTAAACAGAGCCGTCTCAAACTTTGGGGTGGCTGTGTCTTTTTGATTTTATTTTCCCTAAGCTATAGGACCATAAGTGGAAGTGCCCTAGGCTCTGTTGCTTTGTTTTTTAGATGTTTCAGGAAACACCATACACTTCTCCCGAGTGGCTGTTGGCAATTTACATCCCGCCCATCAGCATAACAAGGCTCCCAGTTCTCCATGGCCTGTCCTGCCTTCTGGATTTTACACTTTTTTCAGATGGCCCTTTTGACCGGGGGGAAGTGAGACTTCATTGTAGTGCAGATTTCCTTTGCAAGCTTGCTTGGTTGGCCAAAAAGGGCGTATGCGTTTTTTCCTGAATATATTCAGGAAAAAACGCATACGCCCTTTTTGGCCAAGTGCATCATTGTGGACGTTCTGCCTCTTTTCCTATGCTTTAACTGCAATTCCAGTCTACCTCCTGAAATCGGTTTCCTGCAATTCTGCCCCGCTTTCAAGTCCTCTTGGCAGCCTTACTTCAGTATATTTTTGGACGATAGCTGTCATTTATAACTCTGCAGGTTTGTGAATTACAGTGCCCCTGAGCTCCTTTCTTCAACTCGCTTTCTTGTGAGCTGGCCGCAACACCGCAGGATTGCTTCAGGCCCTAATCTGGTTCCGGCACGGCACGCTGAGCCTTTGGTTAATTCCTCTTCCTGGTGGGAAATGAGAGTTAAATTTGCCCGTCCAGACACCTCCAGCTAGTCTCTCATTGGTTCTCCCTATTCCTGTTCATCTTCCGCAGAAATTGCAAACTCGGCCAAACAGGAGGTTAAAGGCACTGACTCTCCAAGTCGGGAGAGTGTTAGTAAAGCGTCTGGAATGTTGCACCCGAGTACCAGGGGACGAGAACTGAGACATATTTGAACACGTCTCCCGATCACACGGTGGATCATACTCTGGGTTCCACATGCATGTTTTAGCTGAAGGAAGAATCCCTTAAACCTGGAGAGTTGAGACCCGTGGAATGGGTACCATGCAATATGACTTCAAAGGGTCTTCATTTGCTCACTGAACCTCTCCAATCCTATCACTGCTGCGTTTATGCCCCTGTACACACGCTTGATTCTCTTTCGGAGACACAGCAATCCATAGGTTTTAAGATACTTTCTAGTCAGGTACATTCTTAGGCATTTAATATTAGGTGTTGAGTCCATTTCGTTGAGCAAGGTGTAGCTCTTGTCTATTACATATTTGGCTTAAGGAACTTTATCTGTGCTCATTTCAATCTCTGGTTTTAGGCAGCACCCCAACTCACCTTTTCCCTTAGCAAGCATAAGTTGGTTTTCTAAATTTGAGACCCTGTTCTGTTTTGTAATTCAGTTCCTGTGTAGCCAAGTTTACATTCCGTGTATTAGTGATATCTTATGATGTTTCTTTTTCTGTGTGACTTATTTCAGTTAGAATCATCATACCTGAATCCCCTCATTATGCTGCTACGGGCCTGATGACATAGATTTCATTGCTGAGTGATATTGCATTGTACGTAAGTACCACAACTTCTTTATCCATTACTCACTTTCTGCGATATTGAACTTGTACCGTAAACGAGGTTCTTGTAAACAGAGCCGTCTCAAACTTTGGGGTGGCTGTGTCTTTTTGATTTTATTTTCCCTAAGCTATAGGACCATAAGTGGAAGTGCCCTAGGCTCTGTTGCTTTGTTTTTTAGATGTTTCAGGAAACACCATACACTTCTCCCGAGTGGCTGTTGGCAATTTACATCCCGCCCATCAGCATAACAAGGCTCCCAGTTCTCCATGGCCTGTCCTGCCTTCTGGATTTTACACTTTTTTCAGATGGCCCTTTTGACCGGGGGGAAGTGAGACTTCATTGTAGTGCAGATTTCCTTTGCAAGCTTGCTTGGTTGGCCAAAAAGGGCGTATGCGTTTTTTCCTGAATATATTCAGGAAAAAACGCATACGCCCTTTTTGGCCAAGTGCATCATTGTGGACGTTCTGCCTCTTTTCCTATGCTTTAACTGCAATTCCAGTCTACCTCCTGAAATCGGTTTCCTGCAATTCTGCCCCGCTTTCAAGTCCTCTTGGCAGCCTTACTTCAGTATATTTTTGGACGATAGCTGTCATTTATAACTCTGCAGGTTTGTGAATTACAGTGCCCCTGAGCTCCTTTCTTCAACTCGCTTTCTTGTGAGCTGGTCGCAACACCGCAGGATTGCTTCAGGCCCTAATCTGGTTCCGGCACGGCACGCTGAGCCTTTGGTTAATTCCTCTTCCTGGTGGGAAATGAGAGTTAAATTTGCCCGTCCAGACACCTCCAGCTAGTCTCTCATTGGTTCTCCCTATTCCTGTTCATCTTCCGCAGAAATTGCAAACTGGGCCAAACAGGAGGTTAAAGGCACTGACTCTCCAAGTCGGGAGAGTGTTAGTAAAGCGTCTGGAATGTTGCACCCGAGTACCAGGGGACGAGAACTGAGACATATTTGAACACGTCTCCCGATCACATGGTGGATCATACTCTGGGTTCCACATGCATGTTTTAGCTGAAGGAAGAATCCCTTAAACCTGGAGAGTTGAGACCCGTGGAATGGGTACCATGCAATATGACTTCAAAGGGTCTTCATTTGCTCACTGAACCTCTCCAATCCTATCACTGCTGCGTTTATGCCCCTGTACACACGCTTGATTCTCTTTCGGAGACACAGCAATCCATAGGTTTTAAGATACTTTCTAGTCAGGTACATTCTTAGGCATTTAATATTAGGTGTTGAGTCCATTTCGTTGAGCAAGGTGTAGCTCTTGTCTATTACATATTTGGCTTAAGGAACTTTATCTGTGCTCATTTCAATCTCTGGTTTTAGGCAGCACCCCAACTCACCTTTTCCCTTAGCAAGCATAAGTTGGTTTTCTAAATTTGAGACCCTGTTCTGTTTTGTAATTCAGTTCCTGTGTAGCCAAGTTTACATTCCGTGTATTAGTGATATCTTATGATGTTTCTTTTTCTGTGTGACTTATTTCAGTTAGAATCATCATACCTGAATCCCCTCATTATGCTGCTACGGGCCTGATGACATAGATTTCATTGCTGAGTGATATTGCATTGTACGTAAGTACCACAACTTCTTTATCCATTACTCACTTTCTGCGATATTGAACTTGTACCGTAAACGAGGTTCTTGTAAACAGAGCCGTCCCAAACTTTGGGGTGGCTGTGTCTTTTTGATTTTAATTTCCCTAAGCTATAGGACCATAAGTGGAAGTGCGCTAGGCTCTGTTGCTTTGTTTTTTAGATGTTTCAGGAAACACTATACACTTCTCCCGAGTGGCTGTTGGCAATTTACATCCCGCCCATCAGCATAACAAGGCTCCCAGTTCTCCATGGCCTGTCCTGCCTTCTGGATTTTACACTTTTTTCAGATGGCCCTTTTGACCGGGGGGAAGTGAGACTTCATTGTAGTGCAGATTTCCTTTGCAAGCTTGCTTGGTTGGCCAAAAAGGGCGTATGCGTTTTTTCCTGAATATATTCAGGAAAAAACGCATACGCCCTTTTTGGCCAAGTGCATCATTGTGGACGTTCTGCCTCTTTTCCTATGCTTTAACTGCAATTCCAGTCTACCTCCTGAAATCGGTTTCTTGCAATTCTGCCCCGCATTCAAATCCTCTTGGCAGCCTTACTTCAGTATATTTTTGGACGATAGCTGTCATTTATAACTCTGCAGCTTTGTGAATTACAGTGCCCCTGAGCTCCTTTCTTCAACTCGCTTTCTTGTGAGCTGGCCGCAACACCGCAGGATTGCTTCAGGCCCTAATCTGGTTCCGGCACGGCACGCTGAGCCTTTGGTTAATTCCTCTTCCTGGTGGGAAATGAGAGTTAAATTTGCCCGTCCAGACACCTCCAGCTAGTCTCACATTGGTTCTCCCTATTCCTGTTCATCTTCCACAGAAATTGCAAACTCGGCCAAACAGGAGGTTAAAGGCACTGACTCTCCAAGTCGGGAGAGTGTTAGTAAAGCATCTGGAATGTTGCACCCGAGTACCAGGGGTCGAAAACTGAGACATATTTGAACACGTCTCCCGATCACACGGTGGATCATATTCTGGGTTCCACATGCATGTTTTAGCTGAAGGAAGAATCCCTTAAACCTGGAGAGTTGAGACCCGTGGAATGGGTACCATGCAATATGACTTCAAAGGGTCTTCATTTGCTCACCGAACCTCTCCAATCCTATCACTGCTGCGTTTATGCCCCTGTACACACGCTTGATCCTCTTTCGGAGACATAGCAATCCATAGGTTTTAAGATACTTACTAGTCAGGTGCATTCTTAGGCGTTTAATATGGGGTGTTGAGCCCATTTCGTTGAGCAAGGAGTAGCTGTTATCTATTACATATTTGGCTTAAGGAACTTTATCTGTGCTCATTTCAATCTCTGGTTTTATGCAACACGCGAACTCACATTTCCCCTTAGCAAGCATATGTTGGTTTTCTAAATTTGAGACCCTGTTCTGTTTTGTATTTCAGTTCCAGTGTAGCCAAGTTTACATTCCGTGTATTAGTGATATCTTATGATGTTTCTTTTTCTGTGTGACTTATTTCAGTTAGAATCATCATACCTGAATCCCCTCATTATGCTGCTACGGGCCTGATGACATAGATTTCATTGCTGAGTGATATTGCATTGTACGTAAGTACCACAACTTCTTTATCCATTACTCACTTTCTGCAATATTGAACTTGTACCGTAAACGAGGTTCTTGTAAACAGAGCCGTCCCAAACTTTGGGGTGGCTGTGTCTTTTTGATTTTAATTTCCCTAATCTATAGGACCTTAAGTGGAAGTGCCCTAGGCTCTGTTGCTTTGTTTTTTAGATGTTTCAGGAAACACTATACACTTCTCCAGAGTGGCTGTTAGCAATTTACATCCCGCCCATCAGCATAACAAGGCTCCCAGTTCTCCATGGCCTGTCCTGCCTTCTGGATTTTACACTTTTTTCAGATGGCCCTTTTGACCGGGGGGAAGTGAGACTTCATTGTAGTGCAGATTTCCTTTGCAAGCTTGCTTGGTTGGCCAAAAAGGGCGTATGCGTTTTTTCCTGAATATATTCAGGAAAAAACGCATACGCCCTTTTTGGCCAAGTGCATCATTGTGGACGTTCTGCCTCTTTTCCTATGCTTTAACTGCAATTCCAGTCTACCTCCTGAAATCGGTTTCTTGCAATTCTGCCCCGCTTTCAAATCCTCTTGGCAGCCTTACTTCAGTATATTTTTGGACGATAGCTGTCATTTATAACTCTGCAGCTTTGTGAATTACAGTGCCCCTGAGCTCCTTTCTTCAACTCGCTTTCTTGTGAGCTGGCCGCAACACCGCCGGATTGCTTCAGGCCCTAATCTGGTTCCGGCACGGCACGCTGAGCCTTTGGTTAATTCCTCTTCCTGGTGGGAAATGAGAGTTAAATTTGCCCGTCCAGACACCTCCAGCTAGTCTCACATTGGTTCTCCCTATTCCTGTTCATCTTCCACAGAAATTGCAAACTCGGCCAAACAGGAGGTTAAAGGCACTGACTCTCCAAGTCGGGAGAGTGTTAGTAAAGCATCTGGAATGTTGCACCCGAGTACCAGGGGTCGAAAACTGAGACATATTTGAACACGTCTCCCGATCACACGGTGGATCATATTCTGGGTTCCACATGCATGTTTTAGCTGAAGGAAGAATCCCTTAAACCTGGAGAGTTGAGACCCTTGGAATGGGTACCATGCAATATGACTTCAAAGGGTCTTCATTTGCTCACCGAACCTCTCCAATCCTATCACTGCTGCGTTTATGCCCCTGTACACACGCTTGATCCTCTTTCGGAGACATAGCAATCCATAGGTTTTAAGATACTTACTAGTCAGGTGCATTCTTAGGCGTTTAATATGGGGTGTTGAGCCCATTTCGTTGAGCAAGGAGTAGCTGTTATCTATTACATATTTGGCTTAAGGAACTTTATCTGTGCTCATTTCAATCTCTGGTTTTAGGCAGCACCCCAACTCACCTTTCCCCTTAGCAAGCATAAGTTGGTTTTCTAAATTTGAGACCCTGTTCTGTTTTGTAATTCAGTTCCTGTGTAGCCAAGTTTACATTCCGTGTATTAGTGATATCTTATGATGTTTCTTTTTCTGTGTGACTTATTTCAGTTAGAATCATCATACCTGAATCCACTCATTATGCTGCTACGGGCCTGATGACATAGATTTCATTGCTGAGTGATATTGCATTGTACGTAAGTACCACAACTTCTTTATCCATTACTCACTTTCTGCGATATTGAACTTGTACCGTAAACGAGGTTCTTGTAAACAGAGCCGTCCCAAACTTTGGGGTGGCTGTGTCTTTTTGATTTTAATTTCCCTAAGCTATAGGACCATAAGTGGAAGTGCCCTAGGCTCTGTTGCTTTGTTTTTTAGATGTTTCAGGAAACACCATACACTTCTCCCGAGTGGCTGTTGGCAATTTACATCCCGCCCATCAGCATAACAAGGCTCCCAGTTCTCCATGGCCTGTCCTGCCTTCTGGATTTTACACTTTTTTCAGATGGCCCTTTTGACAGGGGGGAAGTGAGACTTCATTGTAGTGCAGATTTCCTTTGCAAGCATGCTTGGTTGGCCAAAAAGGTCGTATGCGTTTTTTCCTGAATATATTCAGGAAAAAACGCATACGCCCTTTTTGGCCAAGTGCATCATTGTGGACGTTCTGCCTCTTTTCCTATGCTTTAACTGCAATTCCAGTCTACCTCCTGAAATCGGTTTCCTGCAATTCTGCCCCGCTTTCAAGTCCTCTTGGCAGCCTTACTTCAGTATATTTTTGGACGATAGCTGTCATTTGTAACTCTGCAGGTTTGTGAATTACAGTGCCCCTGAGCTCCTTTCTTCAACTCGCTTTCTTGTGAGCTGGTCGCAACACCGCAGGATTGCTTCAGGCCCTAATCTGGTTCCGGCACGGCACGCTGAGCCTTTGGTTAATTCCTCTTCCTGGTGGGAAATGAGAGTTAAATTTGCCCGTCCAGACACCTCCAGCTAGTCTCTCATTGGTTCTCCCTATTCCTGTTCATCTTCCGCAGAAATTGCAAACTGGGCCAAACAGGAGGTTAAAGGCACTGACTCTCCAAGTCGGGAGAGTGTTAGTAAAGCGTCTGGAATGTTGCACCCGAGTACCAGGGGATGAGAACTGAGACATATTTGAACACGTCTCCCGATCGCACAGTGGATCATACTCTGGGTTCCACATGCATGTTTTAGCTGAAGGAAGAATCCCTTAAACCTGGAGAGTTGAGACCCGTGGAATGGGTACCATGCAATATGACTTCAAAGGGTCTTCATTTGCTCACCGAACCTCTACAATCCTATCACTGCTGCGTTTATGCCCCTGTACACACGCTTGATTCTCTTTCGGAGACATAGCAATCCATAGGTTTTAAGATACTTACTAGTCAGGTACATTCTTAGGCGTTTAATATGGGGTGTTGAGTCCATTTCGTTGAGCAAGGAGTAGCTCTTGTCTATTCTATATTTGGCTTAAGGAACTTTATCTGTGTTCATTTCAATCTCTGGTTTTAGGCAGCACCCCAACTCACCTTTCCCCTTAGCAAGCATAAGTTGGTTTTCTAAATTTGAGACCCTGTTCTGTTTTGTCATTCACTTCCTGTGTAGCCAAGTTTACATTCCGTGTATTAGTGATATCTTATGATGTTTCTTTTTCTGTGTGACTTATTTCAGTTAGAATCATCATACCTGAATCCACTCATTATGCTGCTACGGGCCTGATGACATAGATTTCATTGCTGAGTGATATTGCATTGTACGTAAGTACCACAACTTCTTTATCCATTACTCACTTTCTGTGATATTGAACTTGTACCGTAAACGAGGTTCTTGTAAACAGAGCCGTCCCAAACTTTGGGGTGGCTGTGTCTTTTTGATTTTAATTTCCCTAAGCTATAGGACCATAAGTGGAAGTGCCCTAGGCTCTGTTGCTTTGTTTTTTAGATGTTTCAGGAAACACCATACACTTCTCCCGAGTGGCTGTTGGCAATTTACATCCCGCCCATCAGCATAACAAGGCTCCCAGTTCTCCATGGCCTGTCCTGCCTTCTGGATTTTACACTTTTTTCAGATGGCCCTTTTGACCGGGGGGAAGTGAGACTTCATTGTAGTGCAGATTTCCTTTGCAAGCTTGCTTGGTTGGCCAAAAAGGGCGTATGCGTTTTTTCCTGAATATATTCAGGAAAAAACGCATACGCCCTTTTTGGCCAAGTGCATCATTGTGGACGTTCTGCCTCTTTTCCTATGCTTTAACTGCAATTCCAGTCTACCTCCTGAAATCGGTTTCCTGCAATTCTGCCCCGCTTTCAAGTCCTCTTGGCAGCCTTACTTCAGTATATTTTTGGACGATAGCTGTCATTTATAACTCTGCAGGTTTGTGAATTACAGTGCCCCTGAGCTCCTTTCTTCAACTCGCTTTCTTGTGAGCTGGTCGCAACACCGCAGGATTGCTTCAGGCCCTAATCTGGTTCCGGCACGGCACGCTGAGCCTTTGGTTAATTCCTCTTCCTGGTGGGAAATGAGAGTTAAATTTGCCCGTCCAGACACCTCCAGCTAGTCTCTCATTGGTTCTCCCTATTCCTGTTCATCTTCCGCAGAAATTGCAAACTGGGCCAAACAGGAGGTTAAAGGCACTGACTCTCCAAGTCGGGAGAGTGTTAGTAAAGCGTCTGGAATGTTGCACCCGAGTACCAGGGGACGAGAACTGAGACATATTTGAACACGTCTCCCGATCGCACAGTGGATCATACTCTGGGTTCCACATGCATGTTTTAGCTGAAGGAAGAATCCCTTAAACCTGGAGAGTTGAGACCCGTGGAATGGGTACCATGCAATATGACTTCAAAGGGTCTTCATTTGCTCACCAAACCTCTCCAATCCTATCACTGCTGTGTTTATGCCCCTGTACACACGCTTGATTCTCTTTCGGAGACATAGCAATCCATAGGTTTTAAGATACTTACTAGTCAGGTACATTCTTAGGCGTTTAATATGGGGTGTTGAGTCCATTTCGTTGAGCAAGGAGTAGCTCTTGTCTATTCCATATTTGGCTTAAGGAACTTTATCTGTGTTCATTACAATCTCTGGTTTTAGGCAGCACCCCAACTCACCTTTCCCCTTAGCAAGCATAAGTTGGTTTTCTAAATTTGAGACCCTGTTCTGTTTTTTCATTCAGTTCCTGTGTAGCCAAGTTTACATTCCGTGTATTAGTGATATCTTATGATGTTTCTTTTTCTGTGTGACTTATTTCAGTTAGAATCATCATACCTGAATCCACTCATTATGCTGCTACGGGCCTGATGACATAGATTTCATTGCTGAGTGATATTGCATTGTACGTAAGTACCACAACTTCTTTATCCATTACTCACTTTCTGCGATATTGAACTTGTACCGTAAACGAGGTTCTTGTAAACAGAGCCGTCCCAAACTTTGGGGTGGCTGTGTCTTTTTGATTTTAATTTCCCTAAGCTATAGGACCATAAGTGGAAGTGCCATAGGCTCTGTTGCTTTGTTTTTTAGAGGTTTCAGGAAACACCATACACTTCTCCCGAGTGGCTGTTGGCAATTTACATCCCGCCCATCAGCATAACAAGGCTCCCAGTTCTCCATGGCCTGTCCTGCCTTCTGGATTTTACACTTTTTTCAGATGGCCCTTTTGACAGGGGGGAAGTGAGACTTCATTGTAGTGCAGATTTCCTTTGCAAGCATGCTTGGTTGGCCAAAAAGGGCGTATGCGTTTTTTCCTGAATATATTCAGGAAAAAACGCATACGCCCTTTTTGGCCAAGTGCATCATTGTGGACGTTCTGCCTCTTTTCCTATGCTTTAACTGCAATTCCAGTCTACCTCCTGAAATCGGTTTCCTGCAATTCTGCCCCGCTTTCAAGTCCTCTTGGCAGCCTTACTTCAGTATATTTTTGGATGATAGCTGTCATTTGTAACTCTGCATGTTTGTGAATTACAGTGCCTCTGAGCTCCTTTCTTCAACTCGCTTTCTTGTGAGCTGGTCGCAACACCGCAGGATTGCTTCAGGCCCTAATCTGGTTCCGGCACGGCACGCTGAGCCTTTGGTTAATTCCTCTTCCTGGTGGGAAATGAGAGTTAAATTTGCCCGTCCAGACACCTCCAGCTAGTCTCTCATTGGTTCTCCCTATTCCTGTTCATCTTCCGCAGAAATTGCAAACTGGGCCAAACAGGAGGTTAAAGGCACTGACTCTCCAAGTCGGGAGAGTGTTAGTAAAGCGTCTGGAATGTTGCACCCGAGTACCAGGGGACGAGAACTGAGACATATTTGAACACGTCTCCCGATCGCACAGTGGATCATACTCTGGGTTCCACATGCATGTTTTAGCTGAAGGAAGAATCCCTTAAACCTGGAGAGTTGAGACCCGTGGAATGGGTACCATGCAATATGACTTCAAAGGGTCTTCATTTGCTCACCGAACCTCTCCAATCCTATCACTGTTGCGTTTATGCCCCTGTACACACGCTTGATTCTCTTTCGGAGACATAGCAATCCATAGGTTTTAAGATACTTACTAGTCAGGTACATTCTTAGGCGTTTAATATGGGGTGTTGAGTCCATTTCGTTGAGCAAGGAGTAGCTCTTGTCTATTCTATATTTGGCTTAAGGAACTTTATCTGTGTTCATTTCAATCTCTGGTTTTAGGCAGCACCCCAACTCACCTTTACCCTTAGCAAGCATAAGTTGGTTTTCTAAATTTGAGACCCTGTTCTGTTTTGTAATTCAGTTCCTGTGTAGCCAAGTTTACATTCCGTGTATTAGTGATATCTTATGATGTTTCTTTTTCTGTGTGACTTATTTCAGTTAGAATCATCATACCTGAATCCACTCATTATGCTGCTACGGGCCTGATGACATAGATTTCATTGCTGAGTGATATTGCATTGTACGTAAGTACCACAACTTCTTTATCCATTACTCACTTTCTGCGATATTGAACTTGTACCGTAAACGAGGTTCTTGTAAACAGAGCCGTCCCAAACTTTGGGGTGGCTGTGTCTTTTTGATTTTAATTTCCCTAAGCTATAGGACCATAAGTGGAAGTGCCCTAGGCTCTGTTGCTTTGTTTTTTAGATGTTTCAGGAAACACCATACACTTCTCCCCAGTGGCTGTTGGCAATTTGCATCCCGCCCATCAGCATAACAAGGCTCCCAGTTCTCCATGGCCTGTCCTGCCTTCTGGATTTTACACTTTTTTCAGATGGCCCTTTTGACAGGGGGGAAGTGAGACTTCATTGTAGTGCAGATTTCCTTTGCAAGCATGCTTGGTTGGCCAAAAAGGTCGTATGCGTTTTTTCCTGAATATATTCAGGAAAAAACGCATACGCCCTTTTTGGCCAAGTGCATCATTGTGGACGTTCTGCCTCTTTTCCTATGCTTTAACTGCAATTCCAGTCTACCTCCTGAAATCGGTTTCCTGCAATTCTGCCCCGCTTTCAAGTCCTCTTGGCAGCCTTACTTCAGTATATTTTTGGACGATAGCTGTCATTTGTAACTCTGCAGGTTTGTGAATTACAGTGCCCCTGAGCTCATTTCTTCAACTCGCTTTCTTGTGAGCTGGTCGCAACACCGCAGGATTGCTTCAGGCCCTAATCTGGTTCCGGCACGGCATGCTGAGCCTTTGGTTAATTCCTCTTCCTGGTGGGAAATGAGAGTTAAATTTGCCCGTCCAGACACCTCCAGCTAGTCTCTCATTGGTTCTCCCTATTCCTGTTCATCTTCCGCAGAAATTGCAAACTGGGCCAAACAGGAGGTTAAAGGCACTGACTCTCCAAGTCGGGAGAGTGTTAGTAAAGCGTCTGGAATGTTGCACCCGAGTACCAGGGGATGAGAACTGAGACATATTTGAACACGTCTCCCGATCGCACAGTGGATCATACTCTGGGTTCCACATGCATGTTTTAGCTGAAGGAAGAATCCCTTAAACCTGGAGAGTTGAGACCCGTGGAATGGGTACCATGCAATATGACTTCAAAGGGTCTTCATTTGCTCACCGAACCTCTCCAATCCTATCACTGCTGCGTTTATGCCCCTGTACACACGCTTGATTCTCTTTCGGAGACATAGCAATCCATAGGTTTTAAGATACTTACTAGTCAGGTACATTCTTAGGCGTTTAATATGGGGTGTTGAGTCCATTTCGTTGAGCAAGGAGTAGCTCTTGTCTATTCTATATTTGGCTTAAGGAACTTTATCTGTGTTCATTTCAATCTCTGGTTTTAGGCAGCACCCCAACTCACCTTTCCCCTTAGCAAGCATAAGTTGGTTTTCTGAATTTGAGACCCTGTTCTGTTTTGTAATTCACTTCCTGTGTAGCCAAGTTTACATTCCGTGTATTAGTGATATCTTATGATGTTTCTTTTTCTGTGTGACTTATTTCAGTTAGAATCATCATACCTGAATCTACTCATTATGCTGCTACGGGCCTGATGACATAGATTTCATTGCTGAGTGATATTGCATTGTACGTAAGTACCACAACTTCTTTATCCATTACTCACTTTCTGCGATATTGAACTTGTACCGTAAACGAGGTTCTTGTAAACAGAGCCGTCCCAAACTTTGGGGTGGCTGTGTCTTTTTGATTTTAATTTCCCTAAGCTATAGGACCATAAGTGGAAGTGCCCTAGGCTCTGTTGCTTTGTTTTTTAGATGTTTCAGGAAACCCCATACACTTCTCCCGAGTGGCTGTTGGCAATTTACATCCCGCCCATCAGCATAACAATGCTCCCAGTTCTCCATGGCCTGTCCTGCCTTCTGGATTTTACACTTTTTTCAGATGGCCCTTTTGACCGGGGGGAAGTGAGACTTCATTGTAGTGCAGATTTCCTTTGCAAGCTTGCTTGGTTGGCCAAAAAGGGCGTATGCGTTTTTTCCTGAATATATTCAGGAAAAAACGCATACGCCCTTTTTGGCCAAGTGCATCATTGTGGACGTTCTGCCTCTTTTCCTATGCTTTAACTGCAATTCCAGTCTACCTCCTGAAATCGGTTTCCTGCAATTCTGCCCCGCTTTCAAGTCCTCTTGGCAGCCTTACTTCAGTATATTTTTGGACGATAGCTGTCATTTATAACTCTGCAGGTTTGTGAATTACAGTGCCCCTGAGCTCCTTTCTTCAACTCGCTTTCTTGTGAGCTGGTCGCAACACCGCAGGATTGCTTCAGGCCCTAATCTGGTTCCGGCATGGCACGCTGAGCCTTTGGTTAATTCCTCTTCCTGGTGGGAAATGAGAGTTAAATTTGCCCGTCCAGACACCTCCAGCTAGTCTCTCATTGGTTCTCCCTATTCCTGTTCATCTTCCGCAGAAATTGCAAACTGGGCCAAACAGGAGGTTAAAGGCACTGACTCTCCAAGTCGGGAGAGTGTTAGTAAAGCGTCTGGAATGTTGCACCCGAGTACCAGGGGACGAGAACTGAGACATATTTGAACACGTCTCCCGATCGCACAGTGGATCATACTCTGGGTTCCACATGCATGTTTTAGCTGAAGGAAGAATCCCTTAAAACTGGAGAGTTGAGACCCGTGGAATGGGTACCATGCAATATGACTTCAACGGGTCTTCATTTGCTCACCGAACCTCTCCAATCCTATCACTGCTGTGTTTATGCCCCTGTACACACGCTTGATTCTCTTTCGGAGACATAGCAATCCATAGGTTTTAAGATACTTACTAGTCAGGTACATTCTTAGGCGTTTAATATGGGGTGTTGAGTCCATTTCGTTGAGCAAGGAGTAGCTCTTGTCTATTCCATATTTGGCTTAAGGAACTTTATCTGTGTTCATTACAATCTCTGGTTTTAGGCAGCACCCCAACTCACCTTTCCCCTTAGCAAGCATAAGTTGGTTTTCTAAATTTGAGACCCTGTTCTGTTTTGTCATTCAGTTCCTGTGTAGCCAAGTTTACATTCCGTGTATTAGTGATATCTTATGATGTTTCTTTTTCTGTGTGACTTATTTCAGTTAGAATCATCATACCTGAATCCACTCATTATGCTGCTACGGGCCTGATGACATAGATTTCATTGCTGAGTGATATTGCATTGTACGTAAGTACCACAACTTCTTTATCCATTACTCACTTTCTGCGATATTGAACTTGTACCGTAAACGAGGTTCTTGTAAACAGAGCCGTCCCAAACTTTGGGGTGGCTGTGTCTTTTTTATTTTAATTTCCCTAAGCTATAGGACCATAAGTGGAAGTGCCCTAGGCTCTGTTGCTTTGTTTTTTAGATGTTTCAGGAAACACCATACACTTCTCCCGAGTGGCTGTTGGCAATTTACATCCCACCCATCAGCATAACAAGGCTCCCAGTTCTCCATGGCCTGTCCTGCCTTCTGGATTTTACACTTTTTTCAGATGGCCCTTTTGACAGGGGGGAAGTGAGACTTCATTGTAGTGCAGATTTCCTTTGCAAGCATGCTTGGTTGGCCAAAAAGGTCGTATGCGTTTTTTCCTGAATATATTCAGGAAAAAACGCATACGCCCTTTTTGGCCAAGTGCATCATTGTGGACGTTCTGCCTCTTTTCCTATGCTTTAACTGCAATTCCAGTCTACCTCCTGAAATCGGTTTCCTGCAATTCTGCCCCGCTTTCAAGTCCTCTTGGCAGCCTTACTTCAGTATATTTTTGGACGATAGCTGTCATTTGTAACTCTGCAGGTTTGTGAATTACAGTGCCCCTGAGCTCCTTTCTTCAACTCGCTTTCTTGTGAGCTGGTCGCAACACCGCAGGATTGCTTCAGGCCCTAATCTGGTTCCGGCACGGCACGCTGAGCCTTTGGTTAATTCCTCTTCCTGGTGGGAAATGAGAGTTAAATTTGCCCGTCCAGACACCTCCAGCTAGTCTCTCATTGGTTCTCCCTATTCCTGTTCATCTTCCGCAGAAATTGCAAACTGGGCCAAACAGGAGGTTAAAGGCACTGACTCTCCAAGTCGGGAGAGTGTTAGTAAAGCGTCTGGAATGTTGCACCCGAGTACCAGGGGATGAGAACTGAGACATATTTGAACACGTCTCCCGATCGCACAGTGGATCATACTCTGGGTTCCACATGCATGTTTTAGCTGAAGGAAGAATCCCTTAAACCTGGAGAGTTGAGACCCGTGGAATGGGTACCATGCAATATGACTTCAAAGGGTCTTCATTTGCTCACCGAACCTCTACAATCCTATCACTGCTGCGTTTATGCCCCTGTACACACGCTTGATTCTCTTTCGGAGACATAGCAATCCATAGGTTTTAAGATACTTACTAGTCAGGTACATTCTTAGGCGTTTAATATGGGGTGTTGAGTCCATTTCGTTGAGCAAGGAGTAGCTCTTGTCTATTCTATATTTGGCTTAAGGAACTTTATCTGTGTTCATTTCAATCTCTGGTTTTAGGCAGCACCCCAACTCACCTTTCCCCTTAGCAAGCATAAGTTGGTTTTCTAAATTTGAGACCCTGTTCTGTTTTGTCATTCACTTCCTGTGTAGCCAAGTTTACATTCCGTGTATTAGTGATATCTTATGATGTTTCTTTTTCTGTGTGACTTATTTCAGTTAGAATCATCATACCTGAATCCACTCATTATGCTGCTACGGGCCTGATGACATAGATTTCATTGCTGAGTGATATTGCATTGTACGTAAGTACCACAACTTCTTTATCCATTACTCACTTTCTGTGATATTGAACTTGTACCGTAAACGAGGTTCTTGTAAACAGAGCCGTCCCAAACTTTGGGGTGGCTGTGTCTTTTTGATTTTAATTTCCCTAAGCTATAGGACCATAAGTGGAAGTGCCCTAGGCTCTGTTGCTTTGTTTTTTAGATGTTTCAGGAAACACCATACACTTCTCCCAAGTGGCTGTTGGCAATTTACATCCCGCCCATCAGCATAACAAGGCTCCCAGTTCTCCATGGCCTGTCCTGCCTTCTGGATTTTACACTTTTTTCAGATGGCCCTTTTGACCGGGGGGAAGTGAGACTTCATTGTAGTGCAGATTTCCTTTGCAAGCTTGCTTGGTTGGCCAAAAAGGGCGTATGCGTTTTTTCCTGAATATATTCAGGAAAAAACGCATACGCCCTTTTTGGCCAAGTGCATCATTGTGGACGTTCTGCCTCTTTTCCTATGCTTTAACTGCAATTCCAGTCTACCTCCTGAAATCGGTTTCCTGCAATTCTGCCCCGCTTTCAAGTCCTCTTGGCAGCCTTACTTCAGTATATTTTTGGACGATAGCTGTCATTTGTAACTCTGCAGGTTTGTGAATTACAGTGCCCCTGAGCTCCTTTCTTCAACTCGCTTTCTTGTGAGCTGGTCGCAACACCGCAGGATTGCTTCAGGCCCTAATCTGGTTCCGGCACGGCACGCTGAGCCTTTGGTTAATTCCTCTTCCTGGTGGGAAATGAGAGTTAAATTTGCCCGTCCAGACACCTCCAGCTAGTCTCTCATTGGTTCTCCCTATTCCTGTTCATCTTCCGCAGAAATTGCAAACTGGGCCAAACAGGAGGTTAAAGGCACTGACTCTCCAAGTCGGGAGAGTGTTAGTAAAGCGTCTGGAATGTTGCACCCGAGTACCAGGGGACGAGAAATGAGACATATTTGAACACGTCTCCCGATCGCACAGTGGATCATACTCTGGGTTCCACATGCATGTTTTAGCTGAAGGAAGAATCCCTTAAACCTGGAGAGTTGAGACCCGTGGAATGGGTACCATGCAATATGACTTCAAAGGGTCTTCATTTGCTCACCAAACCTCTCCAATCCTATCACTGCTGTGTTTATGCCCCTGTACACACGCTTGATTCTCTTTCGGAGACATAGCAATCCATAGGTTTTAAGATACTTACTAGTCAGGTACATTCTTAGGCGTTTAATATGGGGTGTTGAGTCCATTTCGTTGAGCAAGGAGTAGCTCTTGTCTATTCCATATTTGGCTTAAGGAACTTTATCTGTGTTCATTACAATCTCTGGTTTTAGGCAGCACCCCAACTCACCTTTCCCCTTAGCAAGCATAAGTTGGTTTTCTAAATTTGAGACCCTGTTCTGTTTTGTCATTCAGTTCCTGTGTAGCCAAGTTTACATTCCGTGTATTAGTGATATCTTATGATGTTTCTTTTTCTGTGTGACTTATTTCAGTTAGAATCATCATACCTGAATCCACTCATTATGCTGCTACGGGCCTGATGACATAGATTTCATTGCTGAGTGATATTGCATTGTACGTAAGTACCACAACTTCTTTATCCATTACTCACTTTCTGCGATATTGAACTTGTACCGTAAACGAGGTTCTTGTAAACAGAGCCGTCCCAAACTTTGGGGTGGCTGTGTCTTTTTGATTTTAATTTCCCTAAGCTATAGGACCATAAGTGGAAGTGCCATAGGCTCTGTTGCTTTGTTTTTTAGAGGTTTCAGGAAACACCATACACTTCTCCCGAGTGGCTGTTGGCAATTTACATCCCGCCCATCAGCATAACAAGGCTCCCAGTTCTCCATGGCCTGTCCTGCCTTCTGGATTTTACACTTTTTTCAGATGGCCCTTTTGACAGGGGGGAAGTGAGACTTCATTGTAGTGCAGATTTCCTTTGCAAGCATGCTTGGTTGGCCAAAAAGGGCGTATGCGTTTTTTCCTGAATATATTCAGGAAAAAACGCATACGCCCTTTTTGGCCAAGTGCATCATTGTGGACGTTCTGCCTCTTTTCCTATGCTTTAACTGCAATTCCAGTCTACCTCCTGAAATCGGTTTCCTGCAATTCTGCCCCGTTTTCAAGTCCTCTTGGCAGCCTTACTTCAGTATATTTTTGGATGATAGCTGTCATTTGTAACTCTGCATGTTTGTGAATTACAGTGCCTCTGAGCTCCTTTCTTCAACTCGCTTTCTTGTGAGCTGGTCGCAACACCGCAGGATTGCTTCAGGCCCTAATCTGGTTCCGGCACGGCACGCTGAGCCTTTGGTTAATTCCTCTTCCTGGTGGGAAATGAGAGTTAAATTTGCCCGTCCAGACACCTCCAGCTAGTCTCTCATTGGTTCTCCCTATTCCTGTTCATCTTCCGCAGAAATTGCAAACTGGGCCAAACAGGAGGTTAAAGGCACTGACTCTCCAAGTCGGGAGAGTGTTAGTAAAGCGTCTGGAATGTTGCACCCGAGTACCAGGGGACGAGAACTGAGACATATTTGAACACGTCTCCCGATCGCACAGTGGATCATACTCTGGGTTCCACATGCATGTTTTAGCTGAAGGAAGAATCCCTTAAACCTGGAGAGTTGAGACCCGTGGAATGGGTACCATGCAATATGACTTCAAAGGGTCTTCATTTGCTCACCGAACCTCTCCAATCCTATCACTGTTGCGTTTATGCCCCTGTACACACGCTTGATTCTCTTTCGGAGACATAGCAATCCATAGGTTTTAAGATACTTACTAGTCAGGTACATTCTTAGGCGTTTAATATGGGGTGTTGAGTCCATTTCGTTGAGCAAGGAGTAGCTCTTGTCTATTCTATATTTGGCTTAAGGAACTTTATCTGTGTTCATTTCAATCTCTGGTTTTAGGCAGCACCCCAACTCACCTTTCCCCTTAGCAAGCATAAGTTGGTTTTCTAAATTTGAGACCCTGTTCTGTTTTGTAATTCAGTTCCTGTGTAGCCAAGTTTACATTCCGTGTATTAGTGATATCTTATGATGTTTCTTTTTCTGTGTGACTTATTTCAGTTAGAATCATCATACCTGAATCCACTCATTATGCTGCTACGGGCCTGATGACATAGATTTCATTGCTGAGTGATATTGCATTGTACGTAAGTACCACAACTTCTTTATCCATTACTCACTTTCTGCGATATTGAACTTGTACCGTAAACGAGGTTCTTGTAAACAGAGCCGTCCCAAACTTTGGGGTGGCTGTGTCTTTTTGATTTTAATTTCCCTAAGCTATAGGACCATAAGTGGAAGTGCCCTAGGCTCTGTTGCTTTGTTTTTTAGATGTTTCAGGAAACACCATACACTTCTCCCGAGTGGCTGTTGGCAATTTACATCCCGCCCATCAGCATAACAAGGCTCCCAGTTCTCCATGGCCTGTCCTGCCTTCTGGATTTTACACTTTTTTCAGATGGCCCTTTTGACAGGGGGGAAGTGAGACTTCATTGTAGTGCAGATTTCCTTTGCAAGCATGCTTGGTTGGCCAAAAAGGTCGTATGCGTTTTTTCCTGAATATATTCAGGAAAAAACGCATACGCCCTTTTTGGCCAAGTGCATCATTGTGGACGTTCTGCCTCTTTTCCTATGCTTTAACTGCAATTCCAGTCTACCTCCTGAAATCGGTTTCCTGCAATTCTGCCCCGCTTTCAAGTCCTCTTGGCAGCCTTACTTCAGTATATTTTTGGACGATAGCTGTCATTTGTAACTCTGCAGGTTTGTGAATTACAGTGCCCCTGAGCTCATTTCTTCAACTCGCTTTCTTGTGAGCTGGTCGCAACACCGCAGGATTGCTTCAGGCCCTAATCTGGTTCCGGCACGGCATGCTGAGCCTTTGGTTAATTCCTCTTCCTGGTGGGAAATGAGAGTTAAATTTGCCCGTCCAGACACCTCCAGCTAGTCTCTCATTGGTTCTCCCTATTCCTGTTCATCTTCCGCAGAAATTGCAAACTGGGCCAAACAGGAGGTTAAAGGCACTGACTCTCCAAGTCGGGAGAGTGTTAGTAAAGCGTCTGGAATGTTGCACCCGAGTACCAGGGGATGAGAACTGAGACATATTTGAACACGTCTCCCGATCGCACAGTGGATCATACTCTGGGTTCCACATGCATGTTTTAGCTGAAGGAAGAATCCCTTAAACCTGGAGAGTTGAGACCCGTGGAATGGGTACCATGCAATATGACTTCAAAGGGTCTTCATTTGCTCACCGAACCTCTCCAATCCTATCACTGCTGCGTTTATGCCCCTGTACACACGCTTGATTCTCTTTCGGAGACATAGCAATCCATAGGTTTTAAGATACTTACTAGTCAGGTACATTCTTAGGCGTTTAATATGGGGTGTTGAGTCCATTTCGTTGAGCAAGGAGTAGCTCTTGTCTATTCTATATTTGGCTTAAGGAACTTTATCTGTGTTCATTTCAATCTCTGGTTTTAGGCAGCACCCCAACTCACCTTTCCCCTTAGCAAGCATAAGTTGGTTTTCTGAATTTGAGACCCTGTTCTGTTTTGTAATTCACTTCCTGTGTAGCCAAGTTTACATTCCGTGTATTAGTGATATCTTATGATGTTTCTTTTTCTGTGTGACTTATTTCAGTTAGAATCATCATACCTGAATCTACTCATTATGCTGCTACGGGCCTGATGACATAGATTTCATTGCTGAGTGATATTGCATTGTACGTAAGTACCACAACTTCTTTATCCATTACTCACTTTCTGCGATATTGAACTTGTACCGTAAACGAGGTTCTTGTAAACAGAGCCGTCCCAAACTTTGGGGTGGCTGTGTCTTTTTGATTTTAATTTCCCTAAGCTATAGGACCATAAGTGGAAGTGCCCTAGGCTCTGTTGCTTTGTTTTTTAGATGTTTCAGGAAACCCCATACACTTCTCCCGAGTGGCTGTTGGCAATTTACATCCCGCCCATCAGCATAACAATGCTCCCAGTTCTCCATGGCCTGTCCTGGCTTCTGGATTTTACACTTTTTTCAGATGGCCCTTTTGACCGGGGGGAAGTGAGACTTCATTGTAGTGCAGATTTCCTTTGCAAGCTTGCTTGGTTGGCCAAAAAGGGCGTATGCGTTTTTTCCTGAATATATTCAGGAAAAAACGCATACGCCCTTTTTGGCCAAGTGCATCATTGTGGACGTTCTGCCTCTTTTCCTATGCTTTAACTGCAATTCCAGTCTACCTCCTGAAATCGGTTTCCTGCAATTCTGCCCCGCTTTCAAGTCCTCTTGGCAGCCTTACTTCAGTATATTTTTGGACGATAGCTGTCATTTATAACTCTGCAGGTTTGTGAATTACAGTGCCCCTGAGCTCCTTTCTTCAACTCGCTTTCTTGTGAGCTGGTCGCAACACCGCAGGATTGCTTCAGGCCCTAATCTGGTTCCGGCATGGCACGCTGAGCCTTTGGTTAATTCCTCTTCCTGGTGGGAAATGAGAGTTAAATTTGCCCGTCCAGACACCTCCAGCTAGTCTCTCATTGGTTCTCCCTATTCCTGTTCATCTTCCGCAGAAATTGCAAACTGGGCCAAACAGGAGGTTAAAGGCACTGACTCTCCAAGTCGGGAGAGTGTTAGTAAAGCGTCTGGAATGTTGCACCCGAGTACCAGGGGACGACAACTGAGACATATTTGAACACGTCTCCCGATCGCACAGTGGATCATACTCTGGGTTCCACATGCATGTTTTAGCTGAAGGAAGAATCCCTTAAAACTGGAGAGTTGAGACCCGTGGAATGGGTACCATGCAATATGACTTCAACGGGTCTTCATTTGCTCACCGAACCTCTCCAATCCTATCACTGCTGTGTTTATGCCCCTGTACACACGCTTGATTCTCTTTCGGAGACATAGCAATCCATAGGTTTTAAGATACTTACTAGTCAGGTACATTCTTAGGCGTTTAATATGGGGTGTTGAGTCCATTTCGTTGAGCAAGGAGTAGCTCTTGTCTATTCCATATTTGGCTTAAGGAACTTTATCTGTGTTCATTACAATCTCTGGTTTTAGGCAGCACCCCAACTCACCTTTCCCCTTAGCAAGCATAAGTTGGTTTTCTAAATTTGAGACCCTGTTCTGTTTTGTCATTCAGTTCCTGTGTAGCCAAGTTTACATTCCGTGTATTAGTGATATCTTATGATGTTTCTTTTTCTGTGTGACTTATTTCAGTTAGAATCATCATACCTGAATCCACTCATTATGCTGCTACGGGCCTGATGACATAGATTTCATTGCTGAGTGATATTGCATTGTACGTAAGTACCACAACTTCTTTATCCATTACTCACTTTCTGCGATATTGAACTTGTACCGTAAACGAGGTTCTTGTAAACAGAGCCGTCCCAAACTTTGGGGTGGCTGTGTCTTTTTGATTTTAATTTCCCTAAGCTATAGGACCATAAGTGGAAGTGCCCTAGGCTCTGTTGCTTTGTTTTTTAGATGTTTCAGGAAACACCATACACTTCTCCCGAGTGGCTGTTGGCAATTTACATCCCACCCATCAGCATAACAAGGCTCCCAGTTCTCCATGGCCTGTCCTGCCTTCTGGATTTTACACTTTTTTCAGATGGCCCTTTTGACAGGGGGGAAGTGAGACTTCATTGTAGTGCAGATTTCCTTTGCAAGCATGCTTGGTTGGCCAAAAAGGTCGTATGCGTTTTTTCCTGAATATATTCAGGAAAAAACGCATACGCCCTTTTTGGCCAAGTGCATCATTGTGGACGTTCTGCCTCTTTTCCTATGCTTTAACTGCAATTCCAGTCTACCTCCTGAAATCGGTTTCCTGCAATTCTGCCCCGCTTTCAAGTCCTCTTGGCAGCCTTACTTCAGTATATTTTTGGACGATAGCTGTCATTTGTAACTCTGCAGGTTTGTGAATTACAGTGCCCCTGAGCTCCTTTCTTCAACTCGCTTTCTTGTGAGCTGGTCGCAACACCGCAGGATTGCTTCAGGCCCTAATCTGGTTCCGGCACGGCACGCTGAGCCTTTGGTTAATTCCTCTTCCTGGTGGGAAATGAGAGTTAAATTTGCCCGTCCAGACACCTCCAGCTAGTCTCTCATTGGTTCTCCCTATTCCTGTTCATCTTCCGCAGAAATTGCAAACTGGGCCAAACAGGAGGTTAAAGGCACTGACTCTCCAAGTCGGGAGAGTGTTAGTAAAGCGTCTGGAATGTTGCACCCGAGTACCAGGGGATGAGAACTGAGACATATTTGAACACGTCTCCCGATCGCACAGTGGATCATACTCTGGGTTCCACATGCATGTTTTAGCTGAAGGAAGAATCCCTTAAACCTGGAGAGTTGAGACCCGTGGAATGGGTACCATGCAATATGACTTCAAAGGGTCTTCATTTGCTCACCGAACCTCTACAATCCTATCACTGCTGCGTTTATGCCCCTGTACACACGCTTGATTCTCTTTCGGAGACATAGCAATCCATAGGTTTTAAGATACTTACTAGTCAGGTACATTCTTAGGCGTTTAATATGGGGTGTTGAGTCCATTTCGTTGAGCAAGGAGTAGCTCTTGTCTATTCTATATTTGGCTTAAGGAACTTTATCTGTGTTCATTTCAATCTCTGGTTTTAGGCAGCACCCCAACTCACCTTTCCCCTTAGCAAGCATAAGTTGGTTTTCTAAATTTGAGACCCTGTTCTGTTTTGTCATTCAGTTCCTGTGTAGCCAAGTTTACATTCCGTGTATTAGTGATATCTTATGATGTTTCTTTTTCTGTGTGACTTATTTCAGTTAGAATCATCATACCTGAATCCACTCATTATGCTGCTACGGGCCTGATGACATAGATTTCATTGCTGAGTGATATTGCATTGTACGTAAGTACCACAACTTCTTTATCCATTACTCACTTTCTGCGATATTGAACTTGTACCGTAAACGAGGTTCTTGTAAACAGAGCCGTCCCAAACTTTGGGGTGGCTGTGTCTTTTTGATTTTAATTTCCCTAAGCTATAGGACCATAAGTGGAAGTGCCATAGGCTCTGTTGCTTTGTTTTTTAGAGGTTTCAGGAAACACCATACACTTCTCCCGAGTGGCTGTTGGCAATTTACATCCCGCCCATCAGCATAACAAGGCTCCCAGTTCTCCATGGCCTGTCCTGCCTTCTGGATTTTACACTTTTTTCAGATGGCCCTTTTGACAGGGGGGAAGTGAGACTTCATTGTAGTGCAGATTTCCTTTGCAAGCATGCTTGGTTGGCCAAAAAGGGCGTATGCGTTTTTTCCTGAATATATTCAGGAAAAAACGCATACGCCCTTTTTGGCCAAGTGCATCATTGTGGACGTTCTGCCTCTTTTCCTATGCTTTAACTGCAATTCCAGTCTACCTCCTGAAATCGGTTTCCTGCAATTCTGCCCCGCTTTCAAGTCCTCTTGGCAGCCTTACTTCAGTATATTTTTGGATGATAGCTGTCATTTGTAACTCTGCATGTTTGTGAATTACAGTGCCTCTGAGCTCCTTTCTTCAACTCGCTTTCTTGTGAGCTGGTCGCAACACCGCAGGATTGCTTCAGGCCCTAATCTGGTTCCGGCACGGCACGCTGAGCCTTTGGTTAATTCCTCTTCCTGGTGGGAAATGAGAGTTAAATTTGCCCGTCCAGACACCTCCAGCTAGTCTCTCATTGGTTCTCCCTATTCCTGTTCATCTTCCGCAGAAATTGCAAACTGGGCCAAACAGGAGGTTAAAGGCACTGACTCTCCAAGTCGGGAGAGTGTTAGTAAAGCGTCTGGAATGTTGCACCCGAGTACCAGGGGACGAGAACTGAGACATATTTGAACACGTCTCCCGATCGCACAGTGGATCATACTCTGGGTTCCACATGCATGTTTTAGCTGAAGGAAGAATCCCTTAAACCTGGAGAGTTGAGACCCGTGGAATGGGTACCATGCAATATGACTTCAAAGGGTCTTCATTTGCTCACCGAACCTCTCCAATCCTATCACTGTTGCGTTTATGCCCCTGTACACACGCTTGATTCTCTTTCGGAGACATAGCAATCCATAGGTTTTAAGATACTTACTAGTCAGGTACATTCTTAGGCGTTTAATATGGGGTGTTGAGTCCATTTCGTTGAGCAAGGAGTAGCTCTTGTCTATTCTATATTTGGCTTAAGGAACTTTATCTGTGTTCATTTCAATCTCTGGTTTTAGGCAGCACCCCAACTCACCTTTACCCTTAGCAAGCATAAGTTGGTTTTCTAAATTTGAGACCCTGTTCTGTTTTGTAATTCAGTTCCTGTGTAGCCAAGTTTACATTCCGTGTATTAGTGATATCTTATGATGTTTCTTTTTCTGTGTGACTTATTTCAGTTAGAATCATCATACCTGAATCCACTCATTATGCTGCTACGGGCCTGATGACATAGATTTCATTGCTGAGTGATATTGCATTGTACGTAAGTACCACAACTTCTTTATCCATTACTCACTTTCTGCGATATTGAACTTGTACCGTAAACGAGGTTCTTGTAAACAGAGCCGTCCCAAACTTTGGGGTGGCTGTGTCTTTTTGATTTTAATTTCCCTAAGCTATAGGACCATAAGTGGAAGTGCCCTAGGCTCTGTTGCTTTGTTTTTTAGATGTTTCAGGAAACACCATACACTTCTCCCGAGTGGCTGTTGGCAATTTACATCCCGCCCATCTGCATAACAAGGCTCCCAGTTCTCCATGGCCTGTCCTGCCTTCTGGATTTTACACTTTTTTCAGATGGCCCTTTTGACAGGGGGGAAGTGAGACTTCATTGTAGTGCAGATTTCCTTTGCAAGCATGCTTGGTTGGCCAAAAAGGTCGTATGCGTTTTTTCCTGAATATATTCAGGAAAAAACGCATACGCCCTTTTTGGCCAAGTGCATCATTGTGGACGTTCTGCCTCTTTTCCTATGCTTTAACTGCAATTCCAGTCTACCTCCTGAAATCGGTTTCCTGCAATTCTGCCCCGCTTTCAAGTCCTCTTGGCAGCCTTACTTCAGTATATTTTTGGACGATAGCTGTCATTTGTAACTCTGCAGGTTTGTGAATTACAGTGCCCCTGAGCTCATTTCTTCAACTCGCTTTCTTGTGAGCTGGTCGCAACACCGCAGGATTGCTTCAGGCCCTAATCTGGTTCCGGCACGGCATGCTGAGCCTTTGGTTAATTCCTCTTCCTGGTGGGAAATGAGAGTTAAATTTGCCCGTCCAGACACCTCCAGCTAGTCTCTCATTGGTTCTCCCTATTCCTGTTCATCTTCCGCAGAAATTGCAAACTGGGCCAAACAGGAGGTTAAAGGCACTGACTCTCCAAGTCGGGAGAGTGTTAGTAAAGCGTCTGGAATGTTGCACCCGAGTACCAGGGGATGAGAACTGAGACATATTTGAACACGTCTCCCGATCACACAGTGGATCATACTCTGGGTTCCACATGCATGTTTTAGCTGAAGGAAGAATCCCTTAAACCTGGAGAGTTGAGACCCGTGGAATGGGTACCATGCAATATGACTTCAAAGGGTCTTCATTTGCTCACCGAACCTCTCCAATCCTATCACTGCTGCGTTTATGCCCCTGTACACACGCTTGATTCTCTTTCGGAGACATAGCAATCCATAGGTTTTAAGATACTTACTAGTCAGGTACATTCTTAGGCGTTTAATATGGGGTGTTGAGTCCATTTCGTTGAGCAAGGAGTAGCTCTTGTCTATTCTATATTTGGCTTAAGGAACTTTATCTGTGTTCATTTCAATCTCTGGTTTTAGGCAGCACCCCAACTCACCTTTCCCCTTAGCAAGCATAAGTTGGTTTTCTGAATTTGAGACCCTGTTCTGTTTTGTAATTCACTTCCTGTGTAGCCAAGTTTACATTCCGTGTATTAGTGATATCTTATGATGTTTCTTTTTCTGTGTGACTTATTTCAGTTAGAATCATCATACCTGAATCTACTCATTATGCTGCTACGGGCCTGATGACATAGATTTAATTGCTGAGTGATATTGCATTGTACGTAAGTACCACAACTTCTTTATCCATTACTCACTTTCTGCGATATTGAACTTGTACCGTAAACGAGGTTCTTGTAAACAGAGCCGTCCCAAACTTTGGGGTGGCTGTGTCTTTTTGATTTTAATTTCCCTAAGCTATAGGACCATAAGTGGAAGTGCCCTAGGCTCTGTTGCTTTGTTTTTTAGATGTTTCAGGAAACCCCATACACTTCTCCCGAGTGGCTGTTGGCAATTTACATCCCGCCCATCAGCATAACAATGCTCCCAGTTCTCCATGGCCTGTCCTGCCTTCTGGATTTTACACTTTTTTCAGATGGCCCTTTTGACCGGGGGGAAGTGAGACTTCATTGTAGTGCAGATTTCCTTTGCAAGCTTGCTTGGTTGGCCAAAAAGGGCGTATGCGTTTTTTCCTGAATATATTCAGGAAAAAACGCATACGCCCTTCTTGGCCAAGTGCATCATTGTGGACGTTCTGCCTCTTTTCCTATGCTTTAACTGCAATTCCAGTCTACCTCCTGAAATCGGTTTCCTGCAATTCTGCCCCGCTTTCAAGTCCTCTTGGCAGCCTTACTTCAGTATATTTTTGGACGATAGCTGTCATTTATAACTCTGCAGGTTTGTGAATTACAGTGCCCCTGAGCTCCTTTCTTCAACTCGCTTTCTTGTGAGCTGGTCGCAACACCGCAGGATTGCTTCAGGCCCTAATCTGGTTCCGGCATGGCACGCTGAGCCTTTGGTTAATTCCTCTTCCTGGTGGGAAATGAGAGTTAAATTTGCCCGTCCAGACACCTCCAGCTAGTCTCTCATTGGTTCTCCCTATTCCTGTTCATCTTCCGCAGAAATTGCAAACTGGGCCAAACAGGAGGTTAAAGGCACTGACTCTCCAAGTCGGGAGAGTGTTAGTAAAGCGTCTGGAATGTTGCACCCGAGTACCAGGGGACGACAACTGAGACATATTTGAACACGTCTCCCGATCGCACAGTGGATCATACTCTGGGTTCCACATGCATGTTTTAGCTGAAGGAAGAATCCCTTAAAACTGGAGAGTTGAGACCCGTGGAATGGGTACCATGCAATATGACTTCAACGGGTCTTCATTTGCTCACCGAACCTCTCCAATCCTATCACTGCTGTGTTTATGCCCCTGTACACACGCTTGATTCTCTTTCGGAGACATAGCAATCCATAGGTTTTAAGATACTTACTAGTCAGGTACATTCTTAGGCGTTTAATATGGGGTGTTGAGTCCATTTCGTTGAGCAAGGAGTAGCTCTTGTCTATTCCATATTTGGCTTAAGGAACTTTATCTGTGTTCATTACAATCTCTGGTTTTAGGCAGCACCCCAACTCACCTTTCCCCTTAGCAAGCATAAGTTGGTTTTCTAAATTTGAGACCCTGTTCTGTTTTGTCATTCAGTTCCTGTGTAGCCAAGTTTACATTCCGTGTATTAGTGATATCTTATGATGTTTCTTTTTCTGTGTGACTTATTTCAGTTAGAATCATCATACCTGAATCCACTCATTATGCTGCTACGGGCCTGATGACATAGATTTCATTGCTGAGTGATATTGCATTGTACGTAAGTACCACAACTTCTTTATCCATTACTCACTTTCTGCGATATTGAACTTGTACCGTAAACGAGGTTCTTGTAAACAGAGCCGTCCCAAACTTTGGGGTGGCTGTGTCTTTTTGATTTTAATTTCCCTAAGCTATAGGACCATAAGTGGAAGTGCCATAGGCTCTGTTGCTTTGTTTTTCAGAGGTTTCAGGAAACACCATACACTTCTCCCGAGTGGCTGTTGGCAATTTACATCCCGCCCATCAGCATAACAAGGCTCCCAGTTCTCCATGGCCTGTCCTGCCTTCTGGATTTTACACTTTTTTCAGATGGCCCTTTTGACAGGGGGGAAGTGAGACTTCATTGTAGTGCAGATTTCCTTTGCAAGCATGCTTGGTTGGCCAAAAAGGGCGTATGCGTTTTTTCCTGAATATATTCAGGAAAAAACGCATACGCCCTTTTTGGCCAAGTGCATCATTGTGGACGTTCTGCCTCTTTTCCTATGCTTTAACTGCAATTCCAGTCTACCTCCTGAAATCGGTTTCCTGCAATTCTGCCCCGCTTTCAAGTCCTCTTGGCAGCCTTACTTCAGTATATTTTTGGACGATAGCTGTCATTTGTAACTCTGCAGGTTTGTGAATTACAGTGCCCCTGAGCTCCTTTCTTCAACTCGCTTTCTTGTGAGCTGGTCGCAACACCGCAGGATTGCTTCAGGCCCTAATCTGGTTCCGGCACGGCACGCTGAGCCTTTGGTTAATTCCTCTTCCTGGTGGGAAATGAGAGTTAAATTTGCCCGTCCAGACACCTCCAGCTAGTCTCTCATTGGTTCTCCCTATTCCTGTTCATCTTCCGCAGAAATTGCAAACTGGGCCAAACAGGAGGTTAAAGGCACTGACTCTCCAAGTCGGGAGAGTGTTAGTAAAGCGTCTGGAATGTTGCACCCGAGTACCAGGGGACGAGAACTGAGACATATTTGAACACGTCTCCCGATCGCACAGTGGATCATACTCTGGGTTCCACATGCATGTTTTAGCTGAAGGAAGAATCCCTTAAACCTGGAGAGTTGAGACCCGTGGAATGGGTACCATGCAATATGACTTCAAAGGGTCTTCATTTGCTCACCGAACCTCTCCAATCCTATCACTGTTGCGTTTATGCCCCTGTACACACGCTTGATTCTCTTTCGGAGACATAGCAATCCATAGGTTTTAAGATACTTACTAGTCAGGTACATTCTTAGGCGTTTAATATGGGGTGTTGAGTCCATTTCGTTGAGCAAGGAGTAGCTCTTGTCTATTCTATATTTGGCTTAAGGAACTTTATCTGTGTTCATTTCAATCTCTGGTTTTAGGCAGCACCCCAACTCACCTTTACCCTTAGCAAGCATAAGTTGGTTTTCTAAATTTGAGACCCTGTTCTGTTTTGTAATTCAGTTCCTGTGTAGCCAAGTTTACATTCCGTGTATTAGTGATATCTTATGATGTTTCTTTTTCTGTGTGACTTATTTCAGTTAGAATCATCATACCTGAATCCACTCATTATGCTGCTACGGGCCTGATGACATAGATTTCATTGCTGAGTGATATTGCATTGTACGTAAGTACCACAACTTCTTTATCCATTACTCACTTTCTGCGATATTGAACTTGTACCGTAAACGAGGTTCTTGTAAACAGAGCCGTCCCAAACTTTGGGGTGGCTGTGTCTTTTTGATTTTAATTTCCCTAAGCTATAGGACCATAAGTGGAAGTGCCCTAGGCTCTGTTGCTTTGTTTTTTAGATGTTTCAGGAAACACCATACACTTCTCCCGAGTGGCTGTTGGCAATTTACATCCCGCCCATCAGCATAACAAGGCTCCCAGTTCTCCATGGCCTGTCCTGCCTTCTGGATTTTACACTTTTTTCAGATGGCCCTTTTGACCGGGGGGAAGTGAGACTTCATTGTAGTGCAGATTTCCTTTGCAAGCATGCTTGGTTGGCCAAAAAGGGCGTATGCGTTTTTTCCTGAATATATTCAGGAAAAAACGCATACGCCCTTTTTGGCCAAGTGCATCATTGTGGACGTTCTGCCTCTTTTCCTATGCTTTAACTGCAATTCCAGTCTACCTCCTGAAATCGGTTTCCTGCAATTCTGCCCCGCTTTCAAGTCCTCTTGGCAGCCTTACTTCAGTATATTTTTGGACGATAGCTGTCATTTGTAACTCTGCAGGTTTGTGAATTACAGTGCCCCTGAGCTCATTTCTTCAACTCGCTTTCTTGTGAGCTGGTCGCAACACCGCAGGATTGCTTCAGGCCCTAATCTGGTTCCGGCACGGCACGCTGAGCCTTTGGTTAATTCCTCTTCCTGGTGGGAAATGAGAGTTAAATTTGCCCGTCCAGACACCTCCAGCTAGTCTCTCATTGGTTCTCCCTATTCCTGTTCATCTTCCGCAGAAATTGCAAACTGGGCCAAACAGGATGTTAAAGGCACTGACTCTCCAAGTCGGGAGAGTGTTAGTAAAGCGTCTGGAATGTTGCACCCGAGTACCAGGGGATGAGAACTGAGACATATTTGAACACGTCTCCCGATCGCACAGTGGATCATACTCTGGGTTCCACATGCATGTTTTAGCTGAAGGAAGAATCCCTTAAACCTGGAGAGTTGAGACCCGTGGAATGGGTACCATGCAATATGACTTCAAAGGGTCTTCATTTGCTCACCGAACCTCTCCAATCCTATCACTGCTGCGTTTATGCCCCTGTACACACGCTTGATTCTCTTTCGGAGACATAGCAATCCATAGGTTTTAAGATACTTACTAGTCAGGTACATTCTTAGGCGTTTAATATGGGGTGTTGAGTCCATTTCGTTGAGCAAGGAGTAGCTCTTGTCTATTCTATATTTGGCTTAAGGAACTTTATCTGTGTTCATTTCAATCTCTGGTTTTAGGCAGCACCCCAACTCACCTTTCCCCTTAGCAAGCATAAGTTGGTTTTCTGAATTTGAGACCCTGTTCTGTTTTGTAATTCACTTCCTGTGTAGCCAAGTTTACATTCCGTGTATTAGTGATATCTTATGATGTTTCTTTTTCTGTGTGACTTATTTCAGTTAGAATCATCATACCTGAATCTACTCATTATGCTGCTACGGGCCTGATGACATAGATTTCATTGCTGAGTGATATTGCATTGTACGTAAGTACCACAACTTCTTTATCCATTACTCACTTTCTGCGATATTGAACTTGTACCGTAAACGAGGTTCTTGTAAACAGAGCCGTCCCAAACTTTGGGGTGGCTGTGTCTTTTTGATTTTAATTTCCCTAAGCTATAGGACCATAAGTGGAAGTGCCCTAGGCTCTGTTGCTTTGTTTTTTAGATGTTTCAGGAAACCCCATACACTTCTCCCGAGTGGCTGTTGGCAATTTACATCCCGCCCATCAGCATAACAATGCTCCCAGTTCTCCATGGCCTGTCCTGCCTTCTGGATTTTACACTTTTTTCAGATGGCCCTTTTGACCGGGGGGAAGTGAGACTTCATTGTAGTGCAGATTTCCTTTGCAAGCTTGCTTGGTTGGCCAAAAAGGGCGTATGCGTTTTTTCCTGAATATATTCAGGAAAAAACGCATACGCCCTTTTTGGCCAAGTGCATCATTGTGGACGTTCTGCCTCTTTTCCTATGCTTTAACTGCAATTCCAGTCTACCTCCTGAAATCGGTTTCCTGCAATTCTGCCCCGCTTTCAAGTCCTCTTGGCAGCCTTACTTCAGTATATTTTTGGACGATAGCTGTCATTTATAACTCTGCAGGTTTGTGAATTACAGTGCCCCTGAGCTCCTTTCTTCAACTCGCTTTCTTGTGAGCTGGTCGCAACACCGCAGGATTGCTTCAGGCCCTAATCTGGTTCCGGCATGGCACGCTGAGCCTTTGGTTAATTCCTCTTCCTGGTGGGAAATGAGAGTTAAATTTGCCCGTCCAGACACCTCCAGCTAGTCTCTCATTGGTTCTCCCTATTCCTGTTCATCTTCCGCAGAAATTGCAAACTGGGCCAAACAGGAGGTTAAAGTCACTGACTCTCCAAGTCGGGAGAGTGTTAGTAAAGCGTCTGGAATGTTGCACCCGAGTACCAGGGGACGACAACTGAGACATATTTGAACACGTCTCCCGATCGCACAGTGGATCATACTCTGGGTTCCACATGCATGTTTTAGCTGAAGGAAGAATCCCTTAAAACTGGAGAGTTGAGACCCGTGGAATGGGTACCATGCAATATGACTTCAACGGGTCTTCATTTGCTCACCGAACCTCTCCAATCCTATCACTGCTGTGTTTATGCCCCTGTACACACGCTTGATTCTCTTTCGGAGACATAGCAATCCATAGGTTTTAAGATACTTACTAGTCAGGTACATTCTTAGGCGTTTAATATGGGGTGTTGAGTCCATTTCGTTGAGCAAGGAGTAGCTCTTGTCTATTCCATATTTGGCTTAAGGAACTTTATCTGTGTTCATTACAATCTCTGGTTTTAGGCAGCACCCCAACTCACCTTTACCCTTAGCAAGCATAAGTTGGTTTTCTAAATTTGAGACCCTGTTCTGTTTTGTCATTCAGTTCCTGTGTAGCCAAGTTTACATTCCGTGTATTAGTGATATCTTATGATGTTTCTTTTTCTGTGTGACTTATTTCAGTTAGAATCATCATACCTGAATCCACTCATTATGCTGCTACGGGCCTGATGACATAGATTTCATTGCTGAGTGATATTGCATTGTACGTAAGTACCACAACTTCTTTATCCATTACTCACTTTCTGCGATATTGAACTTGTACCGTAAACGAGGTTCTTGTAAACAGAGCCGTCCCAAACTTTGGGGTGGCTGTGTCTTTTTGATTTTAATTTCCCTAAGCTATAGGACCATAAGTGGAAGTGCCCTAGGCTCTGTTGCTTTGTTTTTTAGATGTTTCAGGAAACACCATACACTTCTCCCGAGTGGCTGTTGGCAATTTACATCCCGCCCATCAGCATAACAAGGCTCCCAGTTCTCCATGGCCTGTCCTGCCTTCTGGATTTTACACTTTTTTCTGATGGCCCTTTTGACCGGGGGGAAGTGAGACTTCATTGTAGTGCAGATTTCCTTTGCAAGCTTGCTTGGTTGGCCAAAAAGGGCGTATGCGTTTTTTCCTGAATATATTCAGGAAAAAACGCATACGCCCTTTTTGGCCAAGTGCATCATTGTGGACGTTCTGCCTCTTTTCCTATGCTTTAACTGCAATTCCAGTCTACCTCCTGAAATCGGTTTCCTGCAATTCTGCCCCGCTTTCAAGTCCTCTTGGCAGCCTTACTTCAGTATATTTTTGGACGATAGCTGTCATTTGTAACTCTGCAGGTTTGTGAATTACAGTGCCCCTGAGCTCCTTTCTTCAACTCGCTTTCTTGTGAGCTGGTCGCAACACCGCAGGATTGCTTCAGGCCCTAATCTGGTTCCGGCACGGCACGCTGAGCCTTTGGTTAATTCCTCTTCCTGGTGGGAAATGAGAGTTAAATTTGCCCGTCCAGACACCTCCAGCTAGTCTCTCATTGGTTCTCCCTATTCCTGTTCATCTTCCGCAGAAATTGCAAACTGGGCCAAACAGGAGGTTAAAGGCACTGACTCTCCAAGTCGGGAGAGTGTTAGTAAAGCGTCTGGAATGTTGCACCCGAGTACCAGGGGATGAGAACTGAGACATATTTGAACACGTCTCCCGATCGCACAGTGGATCATACTCTGGGTTCCACATGCATGTTTTAGCTGAAGGAAGAATCCCTTAAACCTGGAGAGTTGAGACCCGTGGAATGGGTACCATGCAATATGACTTCAAAGGGTCTTCATTTGCTCACCGAACCTCTCCAATCCTATCACTGCTGCGTTTATGCCCCTGTACACACGCTTGATTCTCTTTCGGAGACATAGCAATCCATAGGTTTTAAGATACTTACTAGTCAGGTACATTCTTAGGCGTTTAATATGGGGTGTTGAGTCCATTTCGTTGAGCAAGGAGTAGCTCTTGTCTATTCTATATTTGGCTTAAGGAACTTTATCTGTGTTCATTTCAATCTCTGGTTTTAGGCAGCACCCCAACTCACCTTTCCCCTTAGCAAGCATAAGTTGGTTTTCTAAATTTGAGACCCTGTTCTGTTTTGTCATTCAGTTCCTGTGTAGCCAAGTTTACATTCCGTGTATTAGTGATATCTTATGATGTTTCTTTTTCTGTGTGACTTATTTCAGTTAGAATCATCATACCTGAATCCACTCATTATGCTGCTACGGGCCTGATGACATAGATTTCATTGCTGAGTGATATTGCATTGTACGTAAGTACCACAACTTCTTTATCCATTACTCACTTTCTGTGATATTGAACTTGTACCGTAAACGAGGTTCTTGTAAACAGAGCCGTCCCAAACTTTGGGGTGGCTGTGTCTTTTTGATTTTAATTTCCCTAAGCTATAGGACCATAAGTGGAAGTGCCCTAGGCTCTGTTGCTTTGTTTTTTAGATGTTTCAGGAAACACCATACACTTCTCCCGAGTGGCTGTTGGCAATTTACATCCCGCCCATCAGCATAACAAGGCTCCCAGTTCTCCATGGCCTGTCCTGCCTTCTGGATTTTACACTTTTTTCAGATGGCCCTTTTGACCGGGGGGAAGTGAGACTTCATTGTAGTGCAGATTTCCTTTGCAAGCTTGCTTGGTTGGCCAAAAAGGGCGTATGCGTTTTTTCCTGAATATATTCAGGAAAAAACGCATACGCCCTTTTTGGCCAAGTGCATCATTGTGGACGTTCTGCCTCTTTTCCTATGCTTTAACTGCAATTCCAGTCTACCTCCTGAAATCGGTTTCCTGCAATTCTGCCCCGCTTTCAAGTCCTCTTGGCAGCCTTACTTCAGTATATTTTTGGACGATAGCTGTCATTTATAAGTCTGCAGGTTTGTGAATTACAGTGCCCCTGAGCTCCTTTCTTCAACTCGCTTTCTTGTGAGCTGGTCGCAACACCGCAGGATTGCTTCAGGCCCTAATCTGGTTCCGGCACGGCACGCTGAGCCTTTGGTTAATTCCTCTTCCTGGTGGGAAATGAGAGTTAAATTTGCCCGTGCAGACACCTCCAGCTAGTCTCTCATTGGTTCTCCCTATTCCTGTTCATCTTCCGCAGAAATTGCAAACTGGGCCAAACAAGAGGTTAAAGGCACTGACTCTCCAAGTCGGGAGAGTGTTAGTAAAGCATCTGGAATGTTGCACCCGAGTACCAGGGGACGACAACTGAGACATATTTGAACACGTCTCCCGATCGCACAGTGGATCATACTCTGGGTTCCACATGCATGTTTTAGCTGAAGGAAGAATCCCTTAAACCTGGAGAGTTGAGACCCGTGGAATGGGTACCATGCAATATGACTTCAAAGGGTCTTCATTTGCTCACCGAACCTCTCCAATCCTATCACTGCTGTGTTTATGCCCCTGTACACACGCTTGATTCTCTTTCGGAGACATAGCAATCCATAGGTTTTAAGATACTTACTAGTCAGGTACATTCTTAGGCGTTTAATATGGGGTGTTGAGTCCATTTCGTTGAGCAAGGAGTAGCTCTTGTCTATTCCATATTTGGCTTAAGGAACTTTATCTGTGTTCATTACAATCTCTGGTTTTAGGCAGCACCCCAACTCACCTTTCCCCTTAGCAAGCATAAGTTGGTTTTCTAAATTTGAGACCCTGTTCTGTTTTGTCATTCAGTTCCTGTGTAGCCAAGTTTACATTCCGTGTATTAGTGATATCTTATGATGTTTCTTTTTCTGTGTGACTTATTTCAGTTAGAATCATCATACCTGAATCCACTCATTATCCTGCTACGGGCCTGATGACATAGATTTCATTGCTGAGTGATATTGCATTGTACGTAAGTACCACAACTTCTTTATCCATTACTCACTTTCTGCGATATTGAACTTGTACCGTAAACGAGGTTCTTGTAAACAGAGCCGTCCCAAACTTTGGGGTGGCTGTGTCTTTTTGATTTTAATTTCCCTAAGCTATAGGACCATAAGTGGAAGTGCCATAGGCTCTGTTGCTTTGTTTTTTAGATGTTTCAGGAAACACCATACACTTCTCCCGAGTGGCTGTTGGCAATTTACATCCCGCCCATCAGCATAACAAGGCTCCCAGTTCTCCATGGCCTGTCCTGCCTTCTGGATTTTACACTTTTTTCAGATGGCCCTTTTGACAGGGGGGAAGTGAGACTTCATTGTAGTGCAGATTTCCTTTGCAAGCATGCTTGGTTGGCCAAAAAGGGCGTATGCGTTTTTTCCTGAATATATTCAGGAAAAAACGCATACGCCCTTTTTGGCCAAGTGCATCATTGTGGACGTTCTGCCTCTTTTCCTATGCTTTAACTGCAATTCCAGTCTACCTCCTGAAATCGGTTTCCTGAAATTCTGCCCCGCTTTCAAGTCCTCTTGGCAGCCTTACTTCAGTATATTTTTGGACGATAGCTGTCATTTGTAACTCTGCAGGTTTGTGAATTACAGTGCCCCTGAGCTCCTTTCTTCAACTCGCTTTCTTGTGAGCTGGTCGCAACACCGCAGGATTGCTTCAGGCCCTAATCTGGTTCCGGCACGGCACGCTGAGCCTTTGGTTAATTCCTCTTCCTGGTGGGAAATGAGAGTTAAATTTGCCCGTCCAGACACCTCCAGCTAGTCTCTCATTGGTTCTCCCTATTCCTGTTCATCTTCCGCAGAAATTGCAAACTGGGCCAAACAGGAGGTTAAAGGCACTGACTCTCCAAGTCGGGAGAGTGTTAGTAAAGCATCTGGAATGTTGCACCCGAGTACCAGGGGACGAGAACTGAGACATATTTGAACACGTCTCCCGATCGCACAGTGGATCATACTCTGGGTTCCACATGCATGTTTTAGCTGAAGGAAGAATCCCTTAAACCTGGAGAGTTGAGACCCGTGGAATGGGTACCATGCAATATGACTTCAAAGGGTCTTCATTTGCTCACCGAACCTCTCCAATCCTATCACTGCTGTGTTTATGCCCCTGTACACACGCTTGATTCTCTTTCGGAGACATAGCAATCCATAGGTTTTAAGATACTTACTAGTCAGGTACATTCTTAGGCGTTTAATATGGGGTGTTGAGTCCATTTCGTTGAGCAAGGAGTAGCTCTTGTCTATTCCATATTTGGCTTAAGGAACTTTATCTGTGTTCATTACAATCTCTGGTTTTAGGCAGCACCCCAACTCACCTTTCCCCTTAGCAAGCATAAGTTGGTTTTCTAAATTTGAGACCCTGTTCTGTTTTGTCATTCAGTTCCTGTGTAGCCAAGTTTACATTCCGTGTATTAGTGATATCTTATGATGTTTCTTTTTCTGTGTGACTTATTTCAGTTAGAATCATCATACCTGAATCCACTCATTATGCTGCTACGGGCCTGATGACATAGATTTCATTGCTGAGTGATATTGCATTGTACGTAAGTACCACAACTTCTTTATCCATTACTCACTTTCTGCGATATTGAACTTGTACCGTAAACGAGGTTCTTGTAAACAGAGCCGTCCCAAACTTTGGGGTGGCTGTGTCTTTTTGATTTTAATTTCCCTAAGCTATAGGACCATAAGTGGAAGTGCCCTAGGCTCTGTTGCTTTGTTTTTTAGATGTTTCAGGAAACACCATACACTTCTCCCGAGTGGCTGTTGGCAATTTACATCCCGCCCATCAGCATAACAAGGCTCCCAGTTCTCCATGGCCTGTCCTGCCTTCTGGATTTTACACTTTTTTCAGATGACCCTTTTGACCGGGGGGAAGTGAGACTTCATTGTAGTGCAGATTTCCTTTGCAAGCATGCTTGGTTGGCCAAAAAGGGCGTATGCGTTTTTTCCTGAATATATTCAGGAAAAAACGCATACGCCCTTTTTGGCCAAGTGCATCATTGTGGACGTTCTGCCTCTTTTCCTATGCTTTAACTGCAATTCCAGTCTACCTCCTGAAATCGGTTTCCTGCAATTCTGCCCTGCTTTCAAGTCCTCTTGGCAGCCTTACTTCAGTATATTTTTGGACGATAGCTGTCATTTGTAACTCTGCAGGTTTGTGAATTACAGTGCCCCTGAGCTCCTTTCTTCAACTCGCTTTCTTGTGAGCTGGTCGCAACACCGCAGGATTGCTTCAGGCCCTAATCTGGTTCCGGCACGGCACGCTGAGCCTTTGGTTAATTCCTCTTCCTGGTGGGAAATGAGAGTTAAATTTGCCCGTCCAGACACCTCCAGCTAGTCTCTCATTGGTTCTCCCTATTCCTGTTCATCTTCCGCAGAAATTGCAAACTGGGCCAAACAGGAGGTTAAAGGCACTGACTCTCCAAGTCGGGAGAGTGTTAGTAAAGCGTCTGGAATGTTGCACCCGAGTACCAGGGGACGACAACTGAGACATATTTGAACACGTCTCCCGATCGCACAGTGGATCATACTCTGGGTTCCACATGCATGTTTTAGCTGAAGGAAGAATCCCTTAAACCTGGAGAGTTGAGACCCGTGGAATGGGTACCATGCAATATGACTTCAAAGGGTCTTCATTTGCTCACCGAACCTCTCCAATCCTATCACTGCTGTGTTTATGCCCCTGTACACACGCTTGATTCTCTTTCGGAGACATAGCAATCCATAGGTTTTAAGATACTTACTAGTCAGGTACATTCTTAGGCGTTTAATATGGGGTGTTGAGTCCATTTCGTTGAGCAAGGAGTAGCTCTTGTCTATTCCATATTTGGCTTAAGGAACTTTATCTGTGTTCATTACAATCTCTGGTTTTAGGCAGCACCCCAACTCACCTTTCCCCTTAGCAAGCATAAGTTGGTTTTCTAAATTTGAGACCCTGTTCTATTTTGTCATTCAGTTCCTGTGTAGCCAAGTTTACATTCCGTGTATTAGTGATATCTTATGATGTTTCTTTTTCTGTGTGACTTATTTCAGTTAGAATCATCATACCTGAATCCACTCATTATGCTGCTATGGGCCTGATGACATAGATTTCATTGCTGAGTGATATTGCATTGTACGTAAGTACCACAACTTCTTTATCCATTACTCACTTTCTGTGATATTGAACTTGTACCGTAAACGAGGTTCTTGTAAACAGAGCCGTCCCAAACTTTGGGGTGGCTGTGTCTTTTTGATTTTAATTTCCCTAAGCTATAGGACCATAAGTGGAAGTGCCCTAGGCTCTGTTGCTTTGTTTTTTAGATGTTTCAGGAAACACCATACACTTCTCCCGAGTGGCTGTTGGCAATTTACATCCCGCCCATCAGCATAACAAGGCTCCCAGTTCTCCATGGCCTGTCCTGCCTTCTGGATTTTACACTTTTTTCAGATGGCCCTTTTGACAGGGGGGAAGTGAGACTTCATTGTAGTGCAGATTTCCTTTGCAAGCTTGCTTGGTTGGCCAAAAAGGGCGTATGCGTTTTTTCCTGAATATATTCAGGAAAAAACGCATACGCCCTTTTTGGCCAAGTGCATCATTGTGGACGTTCTGCCTCTTTTCCTATGCTTTAACTGCAATTCCAGTCTACCTCCTGAAATCGGTTTCCTGCAATTCTGCCCCGCTTTCAAGTCCTCTTGGCAGCCTTACTTCAGTATATTTTTGGACGATAGCTGTCATTTGTAACTCTGCAGGGTTGTGAATTACAGTGCCCCTGAGCTCCTTTCTTCAACTCGCTTTCTTGTGAGCTGGTCGCAACACCGCAGGATTGCTTCAGGCCCTAATCTGGTTCCGGCACGGCACGCTGAGCCTTTGGTTAATTCCTCTTCCTGGTGGGAAATGAGAGTTAAATTTGCCCGTCCAGACACCTCCAGCTAGTCTCTCATTGGTTCTCCCTATTCCTGTTCATCTTCCGCAGAAATTGCAAACTGGGCCAAACAGGAGGTTAAAGGCACTGACTCTCCAAGTCGGGAGAGTGTTAGTAAAGCGTCTGGAATGTTGCACCCGAGTACCAGGGGACGAGAACTGAGACATATTTGAACACGTCTCCCGATCGCACAGTGGATCATACTCTGGGTTCCACATGCATGTTTTAGCTGAAGGAAGAATCCCTTAAACCTGGAGAGTTGAGACCCGTGGAATGGGTACCATGCAATATGACTTCAAAGGGTCTTCATTTGCTCACCGAACCTCTCCAATCCTATCACTGCTGCGTTTATGCCCCTGTACACACGCTTGATTCTCTTTCGGAGACATAGCAATCCATAGGTTTTAAGATACTTACTAGTCAGGTACATTCTTAGGCGTTTAATATGGGGTGTTGAGTCTATTTCGTTGAGCAAGGTGTAGCTCTTGTCTATTCTATATTTGGCTTAAGGAACTTTATCTGTGTTCATTTCAATCTCTGGTTTTAGGCAGCACCCCAACTCACCTTTCCCCTTAGCAAGCATAAGTTGGTTTTCTAAATTTGAGACCCTGTTCTGTTTTGTCATTCAGTTCCTGTGTAGCCAAGTTTACATTCCGTGTATTAGTGATATCTTATGATGTTTCTTTTTCTGTGTGACTTATTTCAGTTAGAATCATCATACCTGAATCCACTCATTATGCTGCTACGGGCCTGATGACATAGATTTCATTGCTGAGTGATATTGCATTGTACGTAAGTACCACAACTTCTTTATCCATTACTCACTTTCTGCGATATTGAACTTGTACCGTAAACGAGGTTCTTGTAAACAGAGCCGTCTCAAACTTTGGGGTGGCTGTGTCTTTTTGATTTTAATTTCCCTAAGCTATAGGACCATAAGTGGAAGTGCCCTAGGCTCTGTTGCTTTGTTTTTTAGATGTTTCAGGAAACACCATACACTTCTCCCGAGTGGCTGTTGGCAATTTGCATCCCGCCCATCAGCATAACAAGGCTCCCAGTTCTCCATGGCCTGTCCTGCCTTCTGGATTTTACACTTTTTTCAGATGGCCCTTTTGACAGGGGGGAAGTGAGACTTCATTGTAGTGCAGATTTCCTTTGCAAGCATGCTTGGTTGGCCAAAAAGGGCGTATGCGTTTTTTCCTGAATATATTCAGGAAAAAACGCATACGCCCTTTTTGGCCAAGTGCATCATTGTGGACGTTCTGCCTCTTTTCCTATGCTTTAACTGCAATTCCAGTCTACCTCCTGAAATCGGTTTCCTGCAATTCTGCCCCGCTTTCAAGTCCTCTTGGCAGCCTTACTTCAGTATATTTTTGGACGATAGCTGTCATTTGTAACTCTGCAGGTTTGTGAATTACAGTGCCCCTGAGCTCCTTTCTTCAACTCGCTTTCTTGTGAGCTGGTCGCAACACCGCAGGATTGCTTCAGGCCCTAATCTGGTTCCGGCACGGCACGCTGAGCCTTTGGTTAATTCCTCTTCCTGGTGGGAAATGAGAGTTAAATTTGCCCGTCCAGACACCTCCAGCTAGTCTCTCATTGGTTCTCCCTATTCCTGTTCATCTTCCGCAGAAATTGCAAACTGGGCCAAACAGGAGGTTAAAGGCACTGACTCTCCAAGTCGGGAGAGTGTTAGTAAAGCGTCTGGAATGTTGCACCCGAGTACCAGGGGACGAGAACTGAGACATATTTGAACACGTCTCCCGATCGCACAGTGGATCATACTCTGGGTTCCACATGCATGTTTTAGCTGAAGGAAGAATCCCTTAAACCTGGAGAGTTGAGACCCGTGGAATGGGCACCATGCAATATGACTTCAAAGGGTCTTCATTTGCTCACCGAACCTCTCCAATCCTATCACTGCTGCGTTTATGCCCCTGTACACATGCTTGATTCTCTTTCGGAGACATAGCAATCCATAGGTTTTAAGATACTTACTAGTCAGGTACATTCTTAGGCGTTTAATATGGGGTGTTGAGTCCATTTCGTTGAGCAAGGAGTAGCTCTTGTCTATTCCTTATTTGGCTTAAGGAACTTTATCTGTGTTCATTACAATCTCTGGTTTTAGGCAGCACCCCAACTCACCTTTCCCCTTAGCAAGCATAAGTTGGTTTTCTAAATTTGAGACCCTGTTCTGTTTTGTCATTCAGTTCCTGTGTAGCCAAGTTTACATTCCGTGTATTAGTGATATCTTATGATGTTTCTTTTTCTGTGTGACTTATTTCAGTTAGAATCATCATACCTGAATCCACTCATTATGCTGCTACGGGCCTGATGACATAGATTTCATTGCTGAGTGATATTGCATTGTACGTAAGTACCACAACTTCTTTATCCATTACTCACTTTCTGCGATATTGAACTTGTACCGTAAACGAGGTTCTTGTAAACAGAGCCGTCCCAAACTTTGGGGTGGCTGTGTCTTTTTGATTTTAATTTCCCTAAGCTATAGGACCATAAGTGGAAGTGCCCTAGGCTCTGTTGCTTTGTTTTTTAGATGTTTCAGGAAACACCATACACTTCTCCCGAGTGGCTGTTGGCAATTTACATCCCGCCCATCAGCATAACAAGGCTCCCAGTTCTCCATGGCCTGTCCTGCCTTCTGGATTTTACACTTTTTTCAGATGGCCCTTTTGACCGGGGGGAAGTGAGACTTCATTGTAGTGCAGATTTCCTTTGCAAGCTTGCTTGGTTGGCCAAAAAGGGCGTATGCGTTTTTTCCTGAATATATTCAGGAAAAAACGCATACGCCCTTTTTGGCCAAGTGCATCATTGTGGACGTTCTGCCTCTTTTCCTATGCTTTAACTGCAATTCCAGTCTACCTCCTGAAATCGGTTTCCTGCAATTCTGCCCCGCTTTCAAGTCCTCTTGGCAGCCTTACTTCAGTATATTTTTGGACGATAGCTGTCATTTATAAGTCTGCAGGTTTGTGAATTACAGTGCCCCTGAGCTCCTTTCTTCAACTCGCTTTCTTGTGAGCTGGTCGCAACACCGCAGGATTGCTTCAGGCCCTAATCTGGTTCCGGCACGGCACGCTGAGCCTTTGGTTAATTCCTCTTCCTGGTGGGAAATGAGAGTTAAATTTGCCCGTCCAGACACCTCCAGCTAGTCTCTCATTGGTTCTCCCTATTCCTGTTCATCTTCCACAGAAATTGCAAACTGGGTCAAACAGGAGGTTAAAGGCACTGACTCTCCAAGTCGGGAGAGTGTTAGTAAAGCGTCTGGAATGTTGCACCCGAGTACCAGGGGACGACAACTGAGACATATTTGAACACGTCTCCCGATCGCACGGTGGATCATACTCTGGGTTCCACATGCATGTTTTAGCTGAAGGAAGAATCCCTTAAACCTGGAGAGTTGAGACCCGTGGAATGGGTACCATGCAATATGTCTTCAAAGGGTCTTCATTTGCTCACCGAACCTCTCCAATCCTATCACTGCTGCGTTTATGCCCCTGTACACACGCTTGATTCTCTTTCGGAGACATAGCAATCCATAGGTTTTAAGATACTTACTAGTCAGGTACATTCTTAGGCGTTTAATATGGGGTGTTGAGTCCATTTCGTTGAGCAAGGAGTAGCTCTTGTCTATTCTATATTTGGCTTAAGGAACTTTATCTGTGTTCATTTCAATCTCTGGTTTTAGGCAGCACCCCAACTCACCTTTACGCTTAGCAAGCATAAGTTGGTTTTCTAAATTTGAGACCCTGTTCTGTTTTGTCATTCAGTTCCTGTGTAGCCAAGTTTACATTCCGTGTATTAGTGATATCTTGTGATGCTTTTTTTCTGTGTGACTTATTTCAGTTAGAATCATCATACCTGAATCCACTCATTATGCTGCTACGGGCCTGATGACATAGATTTCATTGCTGAGTGATATTGCATTGTACGTAAGTACCACAACTTCTTTATCCATTACTCACTTTCTGCGATATTGAACTTGTACCGTAAACGAGGTTCTTGTAAACAGAGCCGTCCCAAACTTTGGGGTGGCTGTGTCTTTTTGATTTTAATTTCCCTAAGCTATAGGACCATAAGTGGAAGTGCCCTAGGCTCTGTTGCTTTGTTTTTTAGATGTTTCAGGAAACACCATACACTTCTCCCGAGTGGCTGTTGGCAATTTACATCCCGCCCATCAGCATAACAAGGCTCCCAGTTCTCCATGGCCTGTCCTGCCTTCTGGATTTTACACTTTTTTCAGATGGCCCTTTTGACAAGGGGGAAGTGAGACTTCATTGTAGTGCAGATTTCCTTTGCAAGCTTGCTTGGTTGGCCAAAAAGGGCGTATGCGTTTTTTCCTGAATATATTCAGGAAAAAACACATACGCCCTTTTTGGCCAAGTGCATCATTGTGGACGTTCTGCCTCTTTTCCTATGCTTTAACTGCAATTCCAGTCTACCTCCTGAAATCGGTTTCTTGCAATTCTGCCCCGCTTTCAAGTCCTCTTGGCAGCCTTACTTCAGTATATTTTTGGACGATAGCTGTCATTTATAACTCTGCAGCTTTGTGAATTACAGTGCCCCTGAGCTCCTTTCTTCAACTCGCTTTCTTGTGAGCTGGCCGCAACACCGCAGGATTGCTTCAGGCCCTAATCTGGTTCCGGCACGGCACGCTGAGCCTTTGGTTAATTCCTCTTCCTGGTGGGAAATGAGAGTTAAATTTGCCCGTCCAGACACCTCCAGCTAGTCTCTCATTGGTTCTCCCTATTCCTGTTCATCTTCCACAGAAATTGCAAACTCGGCCAAACAGGAGGTTAAAGGCACTGACTCTCCAAGTCGGGAGAGTGTTATTAAAGCGTCTGGAATGTTGCACCCGAGTACCAGGGGTCGAAAACTGAGACATATTTGAACACGTCTCCCGATCACACGGTGGATCATATTCTGGGTTCCACATGCATGTTTTAGCTGAAGGAAGAATCCCTTAAACCTGGAGAGTTGAGACCCGTGGAATGGGTACCATGCAATATGACTTCAAAGGGTCTTCATTTGCTCACCGAACCTCTCCAATCCTATCACTGCTGCGTTTATGCCCCTGTACACACGCTTGATCCTCTTTCGGAGACATAGCAATCCATAGGTTTTAAGATACTTACTAGTCAGGTGCATTCTTAGGCGTTTAATATGGGGTGTTGAGCCCATTTCGTTGAGCAAGGAGTAGCTGTTATCTATTACATATTTGGCTTAAGGAACTTTATCTGTGCTCATTTCAATCTCTGGTTTTATGCAACACGCCAACTCACATTTCCCCTTAGCAAGCATAAGTTGGTTTTCTAAATTTGAGACCCTGTTCTGTTTTGTATTTCAGTTCCAGTGTAGCCAAGTTTACATTCCGTGTATTAGTGATATCTTATGATGTTTCTTTTTCTGTGTGACTTATTTCAGTTAGAATCATCATACCTGAATCCACTCATTATGCTGCTACGGGCCTGATGACATAGATTTCATTGCTGAGTGATATTGCATTGTACGTAAGTACCACAACTTCTTTATCCATTACTCACTTTCTGCGATATTGAACTTGTACCGTAAACGAGGTTCTTGTAAACAGAGCCGTCTCAAACTTTGGGGTGGCTGTGTCTTTTTGATTTTAATTTCCCTAAGCTATAGGACCATAAGTGGAAGTGCCCTAGGCTCTGTTGCTTTGTTTTTTAGATGTTTCAGGAAACACTATACACTTCTCCCAAGTGGCTGTTGGCAATTTACATCCCGCCCATCAGCATAACAAGGCTCCCAGTTCTCCATGGCCTGTCCTGCCTTCTGGATTTTACACTTTTTTCAGATGGCCCTTTTGACCGGGGGGAAGTGAGACTTCATTGTAGTGCAGATTTCCTTTGCAAGCTTGCTTGGTTGGCCAAAAAGGGCGTATGCGTTTTTTCCTGAATATATTCAGGAAAAAACGCATACGCCCTTTTTGGCCAAGTGCATCATTGTGGACGTTCTGCCTCTTTTCCTATGCTTTAACTACAATTCCAGTCTACCTCCTGAAATCGGTTTCCTGCAATTCTGCCCCGCTTTCAAGTCCTCTTGGCAGCCTTACTTCAGTATATTTTTGGACGATAGCTGTCATTTATAACTCTGCAGCTTTGTGAATTACAGTGCCCCTGAGCTCCTTTCTTCAACTCGCTTTCTTGTGAGCTGGTCGCAACACCGCAGGATTTCTTCAGGCCCTAATCTGGTTCCGGCACGGCACGCTGAGCCTTTGGTTAATTCCTCTTCCTGGTGGGAAATGAGAGTTAAATTTGACCGTCCAGACACCTCCAGCTAGTCTCTCATTGGTTCTCCCTATTCCTGTTCATCTTCCACAGAAATTGCAAACTGGGTCAAACAGGAGGTTAAAGGCACTGACTCTCCAAGTCGGGAGAGTGTTAGTAAAGCGTCTGGAATGTTGCACCCGAGTACCAGGGGACGACAACTGAGACATATTTGAACACGTCTCCCGATCGCACGGTGGATCATACTCTGGGTTCCACATGCATGTTTTACCTGAAGGAAGAATCCCTTAAACCTGGAGAGTTGAGACCCGTGGAATGGGTACCATGCAATATGTCTTCAAAGGGTCTTCATTTGCTCACCGAACCTCTCCAATCCTATCACTGCTGCGTTTATGCCCCTGTACACACGCTTGATTCTCTTTCGGAGACACAGCAATCCATAGGTTTTAAGATACTTTCTAGTCAGGTACATTCTTAGGCATTTAATATTAGGTGTTGAGTCCATTTCGTTGAGCAAGGTGTAGCTCTTGTCTATTACATATTTGGCTTAAGGAACTTTATCTGTGCTCATTTCAATCTCTGGTTTTAGGCAGCACCCCAACTCACCTTTTCCCTTAGCAAGCATAAGTTGGTTTTCTAAATTTGAGACCCTGTTCTGTTTTGTAATTCAGTTCCTGTGTAGCCAAGTTTACATTCCGTGTATTAGTGATATCTTATGATGTTTCTTTTTCTGTGTGACTTATTTCAGTTAGAATCATCATACCTGAATCCCCTCATTATGCTGCTACGGGCCTGATGACATAGATTTCATTGCTGAGTGATATTGCATTGTACGTAAGTACCACAACTTCTTTATCCATTACTCACTTTCTGCGATATTGAACTTGTACCGTAAACGAGGTTCTTGTAAACAGAGCCGTCCCAAACTTTGGGGTGGCTCTGTCTTTTTGATTTTAATTTCCCTAAGCTATAGGACCATAAGTGGAAGTGCCCTAGGCTCTGTTGCTTTGTTTTTTAGATGTTTCAGGAAACACCATACACTTCTCCCGAGTGGCTGTTGGCAATTTACATCCCGCCCATCAGCATAACAAGGCTCCCAGTTCTCCATGGCCTGTCCTGCCTTCTGGATTTTACACTTTTTTCAGATGGCCCTTTTGACCGGGGGGAAGTGAGACTTCATTGTAGTGCAGATTTCCTTTGCAAGCTTGCTTGGTTGGCCAAAAAGGGCGTATGCGTTTTTTCCTGAATATATTCAGGAAAAAACGCATACGCCCTTTTTGGCCAAGTGCATCATTGTGGACGTTCTGCCTCTTTTCCTATGCTTTAACTGCAATTCCAGTCTACCTCCTGAAATCGGTTTCCTGCAATTCTGCCCCGCTTTCAAGTCCTCTTGGCAGCCTTACTTCAGTATATTTTTGGACGATAGCTGTCATTTATAACTCTGCAGCTTTGTGAATTACAGTGCCCCTGAGCTCCTTTCTTCAACTCGCTTTCTTGTGAGCTGGCCGCAACACAGCAGGATTGCTTCAGGCCCTAATCTGGTTCCGGCACGGCACGCTGAGCCTTTGGTTAATTCCTCTTCCTGGTGGGAAATGAGAGTTAAATTTGCCCGTCCAGACACCTCCAGCTAGTCTCTCATTGGTTCTCCCTATTCCTGTTCATCTTCCGCAGAAATTGCAAACTCGGCCAAACAGGAGGTTAAAGGCACTGACTCTCCAAGTCGGGAGAGTGTTAGTAAAGCGTCTGGAATGTTGCACCCGAGTACCAGGGGACGAGAACTGAGACATATTTGAACACGTCTCCCGATCACACGGTGGATCATACTCTGGGTTCCACATGCATGTTTTAGCTGAAGGAAGAATCCCTTAAACCTGGAGAGTTGAGACCCGTGGAATGGGTACCATGCAATATGACTTCAAAGGGTCTTCATTTGCTCACTGAACCTCTCCAATCCTATCACTGCTGCGTTTATGCCCCTGTACACACGCTTGATTCTCTTTCGGAGACACAGCAATCCATAGGTTTTAAGATACTTTCTAGTCAGGTACATTCTTAGGCATTTAATATTAGGTGTTGAGTCCATTTCGTTGAGCAAGGTGTAGCTCTTGTCTATTACATATTTGGCTTAAGGAACTTTATCTGTGCTCATTTCAATCTCTGGTTTTAGGCAGCACCCCAACTCACCTTTTCCCTTAGCAAGCATAAGTTGGTTTTCTAAATTTGAGACCCTGTTCTGTTTTGTAATTCAGTTCCTGTGTAGCCAAGTTTACATTCCGTGTATTAGTGATATCTTATGATGTTTCTTTTTCTGTGTGACTTATTTCAGTTAGAATCATCATACCTGAATCCCCTCATTATGCTGCTACGGGCCTGATGACATAGATTTCATTGCTGAGTGATATTGCATTGTACGTAAGTACCACAACTTCTTTATCCATTACTCACTTTCTGCGATATTGAACTTGTACCGTAAACGAGGTTCTTGTAAACAGAGCCGTCCCAAACTTTGGGGTGGCTGTGTCTTTTTGATTTTAATTTCCCTAAGCTATAGGACCATAAGTGGAAGTGCGCTAGGCTCTGTTGCTTTGTTTTTTAGATGTTTCAGGAAACACTATACACTTCTCCCGAGTGGCTGTTGGCAATTTACATCCCGCCCATCAGCATAACAAGGCTCCCAGTTCTCCATGGCCTGTCCTGCCTTCTGGATTTTACACTTTTTTCAGATGGCCCTTTTGACCGGGGGGAAGTGAGACTTCATTGTAGTGCAGATTTCCTTTGCAAGCTTGCTTGGTTGGCCAAAAAGGGCGTATGCGTTTTTTCCTGAATATATTCAGGAAAAAACGCATACGCCCTTTTTGGCCAAGTGCATCATTGTGGACGTTCTGCCTCTTTTCCTATGCTTTAACTGCAATTCCAGTCTACCTCCTGAAATCGGTTTCCTGCAATTCTGCCCCGCTTTCAAGTCCTCTTGGCAGCCTTACTTCAGTATATTTTTGGACGATAGCTGTCATTTGTAACTCTGCAGCTTTGTGAATTACAGTGCCCCTGAGCTCCTTTCTTCAACTCGCTTTCTTGTGAGCTGGCCGCAACACCGCAGGATTGCTTCAGGCCCTAATCTGGTTCCGGCACGGCACGCTGAGCCTTTGGTTAATTCCTCTTCCTGGTGGGAAATGAGAGTTAAATTTGCCCGTCCAGACACCTCCAGCTAGTCTCTCATTGGTTCTCCCTATTCCTGTTCATCTTCCACAGAAATTGCAAACTCGGCCAAACAGGAGGTTAAAGGCACTGACTCTCCAAGTCGGGAGAGTGTTAGTAAAGCATCTGGAATGTTGCACCCGAGTACCAGGGGTCGAAAACTGAGACATATTTGAACACGTCTCCCGATCACACGGTGGATCATATTCTGGGTTCCACATGCATGTTTTAGCTGAAGGAAGAATCCCTTAAACCTGGAGAGTTGAGACCCTTGGAATGGGTACCATGCAATATGACTTCAAAGGGTCTTCATTTGCTCACCGAACCTCTCCAATCCTATCACTGCTGCGTTTATGCCCCTGTACACACGCTTGATCCTCTTTCGGAGACATAGCAATCCATAGGTTTTAAGATACTTACTAGTCAGGTGCATTCTTAGGCGTTTAATATGGGGTGTTGAGCCCATTTCGTTGAGCAAGGAGTAGCTGTTATCTATTACATATTTGGCTTAAGGAACTTTATCTGTGCTCATTTCAATCTCTGGTTTTATGCAACACGCCAACTCACATTTCCCCTTAGCAAGCATATGTTGGTTTTCTAAATTTGAGACCCTGTTCTGTTTTGTATTTCAGTTCCAGTGTAGCCAAGTTTACATTCCGTGTATTAGTGATATCTTATGATGTTTCTTTTTCTGTGTGACTTATTTCAGTTAGAATCATCATACCTGAATCCCCTCATTATGCTGCTATGGGCCTGATGACATAGATTTCATTGCTGAGTGATATTGCATTGTACGTAAGTACCACAACTTCTTTATCCATTACTCACTTTCTGCAATATTGAACTTGTACCGTAAACGAGGTTCTTGTAAACAGAGCCGTCCCAAACTTTGGGGTGGCTGTGTCTTTTTGATTTTAATTTCCCTAATCTATAGGACCTTAAGTGGAAGTGCCCTAGGCTCTGTTGCTTTGTTTTTTAGATGTTTCAGGAAACACCATACACTTCTCCGGAGTGGCTGTTGGCAATTTACATCCCGCCCATCAGCATAACAAGGCTCCCAGTTCTCCATGGCCTGTCCTGCCTTTCTGGATTTTACACTTTTTTCAGATGGCCCTTTTGACCGGGGGGAAGTGAGACTTCATTGTAGTGCAGATTTCCTTTGCAAGCTTGCTTGGTTGGCCAAAAAGGGCGTATGCGTTTTTTCCTGAATATATTCAGGAAAAAACGCATACGCCCTTTTTGGCCAAGTGCATCATTGTGGACGTTCTGCCTCTTTTCCTATGCTTTAAATGCAATTCCAGTCTACCTCCTGAAATCGGTTTCCTGCAATTCTGCCCCGCTTTCAAGTCCTCTTGGCAGCCTTACTTCAGTATATTTTTGGACGATAGCTGTCATTTATAAGTCTGCAGGTTTGTGAATTACAGTGCCCCTGAGCTCCTTTCTTCAACTCGCTTTCTTGTGAGCTGGTCGCAACACCGCAGGATTGCTTCAGACCCTAATCTGGTTCCGGCACGGCACGCTGAGCCTTTGGTGAATTCCTCTTCCTGGTGGGAAATGAGAGTTAAATTTGCCCGTCCAGACACCTCCAGCTGGTCTCTCATTGGTTCTCCCTATTCCTGTTCATCTTCCACAGAAATTGCAAACTGGGCCAAACAGGAGGTTACAGGCACTGACTCTCCAAGTCAGGAGAGTGTTAGTAAAGCGTCTGGAATGTTGCACCCGAGTACCAGGGGTCAAAAACTGTGACATATTTGAACACGTCTCCCGATCACACGGTGGATCATACTCTGGGTTCCACATGCATGTTTTAGCTGAAGGAAGAATCCCTTAAACCTGGAGAGTTGAGACCCGTGGAATGGGTACCATGCAATATGACTTCAAAGGGTCTTCATTTGCTCACCGAACCTCTCCAATCCTATCACTGCTGTGTCTATGCCCCTGTACACACGCTTGATTCTCTTTCAGAGACATAGCAATCCATAGGTTTTAAGATACTTACTAGTCAGGTACATTCTTAGGCGTTTAATATGGGGTGTTGAGTCCATTTCGTTGAGCAAGGAGTAGCTCTTGTCTATTCCATATTTGGCTTAAGGAACTTTATCTGTGTTCATTTCAATCTCTGGTTTTAGGCAGCACCCCAACTCACCTTTTCCCTTAGCAAGCATAAGTTGCTTTTCTAAATTTGAGACCCTGTTCTGTTTTGTCATTCAGTTCCTGTGTAGCCAAGTTTACATTCCGTGTATTAGTGATATCTTATGATGTTTCTTTTTCTGTGTGACTTATTTCAGTTAGAATCATCATACCTGAATCCCCTCATTATGCTGCTACGGGCCTGATGACATAGATTTCATTGCTGAGTGATATTGCATTGTACGTAAGTACCACAACTTCTTTATCCATTACTCACTTTCTGCAATATTGAACTTGTACCGTAAACGAGGTTCTTGTAAACAGAGCCGTCCCAAACTTTGGGGTGGCTGTGTCTTTTTGATTTTAATTTCCCTAATCTATAGGACCTTAAGTGGAAGTGCCCTAGGCTCTGTTGCTTTGTTTTTTAGATGTTTCAGGAAACACCATACACTTCTCCCGAGTGGCTGTTGGCAATTTACATCCCGCCCATCAGCATAACAAGGCTCCCAGTTCTCCATGGCCTGTCCTGCCTTTCTGGATTTTACACTTTTTTCAGATGGCCCTTTTGACCGGGGGGAAGTGAGACTTCATTGTAGTGCAGATTTCCTTTGCAAGCTTGCTTGGTTGGCCAAAAAGGGCGTATGCGTTTTTTCCTGAATATATTCAGGAAAAAACGCATACGCCCTTTTTGGCCAAGTGCATCATTGTGGACGTTCTGCCTCTTTTCCTATGCTTTAAATGCAATTCCAGTCTACCTCCTGAAATCGGTTTCCTGCAATTCTGCCCCGCTTTCAAGTCCTCTTGGCAGCCTTACTTCAGTATATTTTTGGACGATAGCTGTCATTTATAAGTCTGCAGGTTTGTGAATTACAGTGCCCCTGAGCTCCTTTCTTCAACTCGCTTTCTTGTGAGCTGGTCGCAACACCGCAGGATTCCTTCAGGCCCTAATCTGGTTCCGGCACGGCACGCTGAGCCTTTGGTTAATTACTCTTCCTGGTGGGAAATGAGAGTTAAATTTGCCCGTCCAGACACCTCCAGCTGGTCTCTCATTGGTTCTCCCTATTCCTGTTCATCTTCCACAGAAATTGCAAACTGGGCCAAACAGGAGGTTAAAGGCACTGACTCTCCAAGTCAGGAGAGTGTTAGTAAAGCGTCTGGAATGTTGCACCCGAGTACCAGGGGTCAAAAACTGTGACATATTTGAACACGTCTCCCGATCACACGGTGGATCATACTCTGGGTTCCACATGCATGTTTTAGCTGAAGGAAGAATCCCTTAAACCTGGAGAGTTGAGACCCGTGGAATGGGTACCATGCAATATGACTTCAAAGGGTCTTCATTTGCTCACTGAACCTCTCCAATCCTATCACTGCTGCGTTTATGCCCCTGTACACACGCTTGATTCTCTTTCGGAGACACAGCAATCCATAGGTTTTAAGATACTTTCTAGTCAGGTACATTCTTAGGCATTTAATATTAGGTGTTGAGTCCATTTCGTTGAGCAAGGTGTAGCTCTTGTCTATTACATATTTGGCTTAAGGAACTTTATCTGTGCTCATTTCAATCTCTGGTTTTAGGCAGCACCCCAACTCACCTTTTCCCTTAGCAAGCATAAGTTGGTTTTCTAAATTTGAGACCCTGTTCTGTTTTGTAATTCAGTTCCTGTGTAGCCAAGTTTACATTCCGTGTATTAGTGATATCTTATGATGTTTCTTTTTCTGTGTGACTTATTTCAGTTAGAATCATCATACCTGAATCCCCTCATTATGCTGCTACGGGCCTGATGACATAGATTTCATTGCTGAGTGATATTGCATTGTACGTAAGTACCACAACTTCTTTATCCATTACTCACTTTCTGCGATATTGAACTTGTACCGTAAACGAGGTTCTTGTAAACAGAGCCGTCTCAAACTTTGGGGTGGCTGTGTCTTTTTGATTTTATTTTCCCTAAGCTATAGGACCATAAGTGGAAGTGCCCTAGGCTCTGTTGCTTTGTTTTTTAGATGTTTCAGGAAACACCATACACTTCTCCCGAGTGGCTGTTGGCAATTTACATCCCGCCCATCAGCATAACAAGGCTCCCAGTTCTCCATGGCCTGTCCTGCCTTTCTGGATTTTACACTTTTTTCAGATGGCCCTTTTGACCGGGGGGAAGTGAGACTTCATTGTAGTGCAGATTTCCTTTGCAAGCTTGCTTGGTTGGCCAAAAAGGGCGTATGCGTTTTTTCCTGAATATATTCAGGAAAAAACGCATACGCCCTTTTTGGCCAAGTGCATCATTGTGGACGTTCTGCCTCTTTTCCTATGCTTTAAATGCAATTCCAGTCTACCTCCTGAAATCGGTTTCCTGCAATTCTGCCCCGCTTTCAAGTCCTCTTGGCAGCCTTACTTCAGTATATTTTTGGACGATAGCTGTCATTTATAAGTCTGCAGGTTTGTGAATTACAGTGCCCCTGAGCTCCTTTCTTCAACTCGCTTTCTTGTGAGCTGGTCGCAACACCGCAGGATTCCTTCAGGCCCTAATCTGGTTCCGGCACGGCACGCTGAGCCTTTGGTTAATTACTCTTCCTGGTGGGAAATGAGAGTTAAATTTGCCCGTCCAGACACCTCCAGCTGGTCTCTCATTGGTTCTCCCTATTCCTGTTCATCTTCCACAGAAATTGCAAACTGGGCCAAACAGGAGGTTAAAGGCACTGACTCTCCAAGTCAGGAGAGTGTTAGTAAAGCGTCTGGAATGTTGCACCCGAGTACCAGGGGTCAAAAACTGTGACATATTTGAACACGTCTCCCGATCACACGGTGGATCATACTCTGGGTTCCACATGCATGTTTTAGCTGAAGGAAGAATCCCTTAAACCTGGAGAGTTGAGACCCGTGGAATGGGTACCATGCAATATGACTTCAAAGGGTCTTCATTTGCTCACTGAACCTCTCCAATCCTATCACTGCTGCGTTTATGCCCCTGTACACACGCTTGATTCTCTTTCGGAGACACAGCAATCCATAGGTTTTAAGATACTTTCAGGTCAGGTACATTCTTAGGCATTTAATATTAGGTGTTGAGTCCATTTCGTTGAGCAAGGTGTAGCTCTTGTCTATTACATATTTGGCTTAAGGAACTTTATCTGTGCTCATTTCAATCTCTGGTTTTAGGCAGCACCCCAACTCACCTTTTCCCTTAGCAAGCATAAGTTGGTTTTCTAAATTTGAGACCCTGTTCTGTTTTGTAATTCAGTTCCTGTGTAGCCAAGTTTACATTCCGTGTATTAGTGATATCTTATGATGTTTCTTTTTCTGTGTGACTTATTTCAGTTAGAATCATCATACCTGAATCCCCTCATTATGCTGCTACGGGCCTGATGACATAGATTTCATTGCTGAGTGATATTGCATTGTACGTAAGTACCACAACTTCTTTATCCATTACTCACTTTCTGCGATATTGAACTTGTACCGTAAACGAGGTTCTTGTAAACAGAGCCGTCTCAAACTTTGGGGTGGCTGTGTCTTTTTGATTTTATTTTCCCTAAGCTATAGGACCATAAGTGGAAGTGCCCTAGGCTCTGTTGCTTTGTTTTTTAGATGTTTCAGGAAACACCATACACTTCTCCCGAGTGGCTGTTGGCAATTTACATCCCGCCCATCAGCATAACAAGGCTCCCAGTTCTCCATGGCCTGTCCTGCCTTCTGGATTTTACACTTTTTTCAGATGGCCCTTTTGACCGGGGGGAAGTGAGACTTCATTGTAGTGCAGATTTCCTTTGCAAGCTTGCTTGGTTGGCCAAAAAGGGCGTATGCGTTTTTTCCTGAATATATTCAGGAAAAAACGCATACGCCCTTTTTGGCCAAGTGCATCATTGTGTACGTTCTGCCTCTTTTCCTATGCTTTAACTGCAATTCCAGTCTACCTCCTGAAATCGGTTTCCTGCAATTCTGCCCCGCTTTCAAGTCCTCTTGGCAGCCTTACTTCAGTATATTTTTGGACGATAGCTGTCATTTATAACTCTGCAGGTTTGTGAATTACAGTGCCCCTGAGCTCCTTTCTTCAACTCGCTTTCTTGTGAGCTGGTCGCAACACCGCAGGATTGCTTCAGGCCCTAATCTGGTTCCGGCACGGCACGCTGAGCCTTTGGTTAATTCCTCTTCCTGGTGGGAAATGAGAGTTAAATTTGCCCGTCCAGACACCTCCAGCTAGTCTCTCATTGGTTCTCCCTATTCCTGTTCATCTTCCGCAGAAATTGCAAACTGGGCCAAACAGGAGGTTAAAGGCACTGACTCTCCAAGTCAGGAGAGTGTTAGTAAAGCGTCTGGAATGTTGCACCCGAGTACCAGGGGACGAGAACTGAGACATATTTGAACACGTCTCCCGATCACACGGTGGATCATACTCTGGGTTCCACATGCATGTTTTAGCTGAAGGAAGAATCCCTTAAACCTGGAGAGTTGAGACCCGTGGAATGGGTACCATGCAATATGACTTCAAAGGGTCTTCATTTGCTCACTGAACCTCTCCAATCCTATCACTGCTGCGTTTATGCCCCTGTACACACGCTTGATTCTCTTTCGGAGACACAGCAATCCATAGGTTTTAAGATACTTTCTAGTCAGGTACATTCTTAGGCATTTAATATTAGGTGTTGAGTCCATTTCGTTGAGCAAGGTGTAGCTCTTGTCTATTACATATTTGGCTTAAGGAACTTTATCTGTGCTCATTTCAATCTCTGGTTTTAGGCAGCACCCCAACTCACCTTTTCCCTTAGCAAGCATAAGTTGGTTTTCTAAATTTGAGACCCTGTTCTGTTTTGTAATTCAGTTCCTGTGTAGCCAAGTTTACATTCCGTGTATTAGTGATATCTTATGATGTTTCTTTTTCTGTGTGACTTATTTCAGTTAGAATCATCATACCTGAATCCCCTCATTATGCTGCTACGGGCCTGATGACATAGATTTCATTGCTGAGTGATATTGCATTGTACGTAAGTACCACAACTTCTTTATCCATTACTCACTTTCTGCGATATTGAACTTGTACCGTAAACGAGGTTCTTGTAAACAGAGCCGTCCCAAACTTTGGGGTGGCTGTGTGTTTTTGATTTTAATTTCCCTAAGCTATAGGACCATAAGTGGAAGTGCGCTAGGCTCTGTTGCTTTGTTTTTTAGATGTTTCAGGAAACACTATACACTTCTCCCGAGTGGCTGTTGGCAATTTACATCCCGCCCATCAGCATAACAAGGCTCCCAGTTCTCCATGGCCTGTCCTGCCTTCTGGATTTTACACTTTTTTCAGATGGCCCTTTTGACCGGGGGGAAGTGAGACTTCATTGTAGTGCAGATTTCCTTTGCAAGCTTGCTTGGTTGGCCAAAAAGGGCGTATGCGTTTTTTCCTGAATATATTCAGGAAAAAACGCATACGCCCTTTTTGGCCAAGTGCATCATTGTGGACGTTCTGCCTCTTTTCCTATGCTTTAACTGCAATTCCAGTCTACCTCCTGAAATCGGTTTCTTGCAATTCTGCCCCGCTTTCAAATCCTCTTGGCAGCCTTACTTCAGTATATTTTTGGACGATAGCTGTCATTTATAACTCTGCAGCTTTGTGAATTACAGTGCCCCTGAGCTCCTTTCTTCAACTCGCTTTCTTGTGAGCTGGCCGCAACACCGCAGGATTGCTTCAGGCCCTAATCTGGTTCCGGCACGGCACGCTGAGCCTTTGGTTAATTCCTCTTCCTGGTGGGAAATGAGAGTTAAATTTGCCCGTCCAGACACCTCCAGCTAGTCTCACATTGGTTCTCCCTATTCCTGTTCATCTTCCACAGAAATTGCAAACTCGGCCAAACAGGAGGTTAAAGGCACTGACTCTCCAAGTCGGGAGAGTGTTAGTAAAGCATCTGGAATGTTGCACCCGAGTACCAGGGGTCGAAAACTGAGACATATTTGAACACGTCTCCCGATCACACGGTGGATCATATTCTGGGTTCCACATGCATGTTTTAGCTGAAGGAAGAATCCCTTAAACCTGGAGAGTTGAGACCCGTGGAATGGGTACCATGCAATATGACTTCAAAGGGTCTTCATTTGCTCACTGAACCTCTCCAATCCTATCACTGCTGCGTTTATGCCCCTGTACACACGCTTGATTCTCTTTTGGAGACACAGCAATCCATAGGTTTTAAGATACTTTCTAGTCAGGTACATTCTTAGGCATTTAATATTAGGTGTTGAGTCCATTTCGTTGAGCAAGGTGTAGCTCTTGTCTATTACATATTTGGCTTAAGGAACTTTATCTGTGCTCATTTCAATCTCTGGTTTTAGGCAGCACCCCAACTCACCTTTTCCCTTAGCAAGCATAAGTTGGTTTTCTAAATTTGAGACCCTGTTCTGTTTTGTAATTCAGTTCCTGTGTAGCCAAGTTTACATTCCGTGTATTAGTGATATCTTATGATGTTTCTTTTTCTGTGTGACTTATTTCAGTTAGAATCATCATACCTGAATCCCCTCATTATGCTGCTACGGGCCTGATGACATAGATTTCATTGCTGAGTGATATTGCATTGTACGTAAGTACCACAACTTCTTTATCCATTACTCACTTTCTGCGATATTGAACTTGTACCGTAAACGAGGTTCTTGTAAACAGAGCCGTCTCAAACTTTGGGGTGGCTGTGTCTTTTTGATTTTATTTTCCCTAAGCTATAGGACCATAAGTGGAAGTGCCCTAGGCTCTGTTGCTTTGTTTTTTAGATGTTTCAGGAAACACCATACACTTCTCCCGAGTGGCTGTTGGCAATTTACATCCCGCCCATCAGCATAACAAGGCTCCCAGTTCTCCATGGCCTGTCCTGCCTTCTGGATTTTACACTTTTTTCAGATGGCCCTTTTGACCGGGGGGGAAGTGAGGCTTCATTGTAGTGCAGATTTCCTTTGCAAGCTTGCTTGGTTGGCCAAAAAGGGCGTATGCGTTTTTTCCTGAATATATTCAGGAAAAAACGCATACGCCCTTTTTGGCCAAGTGCATCATTGTGGACGTTCTGCCTCTTTTCCTATGCTTTAACTGCAATTCCAGTCTACCTCCTGAAATCGGTTTCCTGCAATTCTGCCCCGCTTTCAAGTCCTCTTGGCAGCCTTACTTCAGTATATTTTTGGACGATAGCTGTCATTTATAACTCTGCAGGTTTGTGAATTACAGTGCCCCTGAGCTCCTTTCTTCAACTCGCTTTCTTGTGAGCTGGTCGCAACACCGCAGGATTGCTTCAGGCCCTAATCTGGTTCCGGCACGGCACGCTGAGCCTTTGGTTAATTCCTCTTCCTGGTGGGAAATGAGAGTTAAATTTGCCCGTCCAGACACCTCCAGCTAGTCTCTCATTGGTTCTCCCTATTCCTGTTCATCTTCCGCAGAAATTGCAAACTGGGCCAAACAGGAGGTTAAAGGCACTGACTCTCCAAGTCAGGAGAGTGTTAGTAAAGCGTCTGGAATGTTGCACCCGAGTACCAGGGGACGAGAACTGAGACATATTTGAACACGTCTCCCGATCACACGGTGGATCATACTCTGGGTTCCACATGCATGTTTTAGCTGAAGGAAGAATCCCTTAAACCTGGAGAGTTGAGACCCGTGGAATGGGTACCATGCAATATGACTTCAAAGGGTCTTCATTTGCTCACTGAACCTCTCCAATCCTATCACTGCTGCGTTTATGCCCCTGTACACACGCTTGATTCTCTTTCGGAGACACAGCAATCCATAGGTTTTAAGATACTTTCTAGTCAGGTACATTCTTAGGCATTTAATATTAGGTGTTGAGTCCATTTCGTTGAGCAAGGTGTAGCTCTTGTCTATTACATATTTGGCTTAAGGAACTTTATCTGTGCTCATTTCAATCTCTGGTTTTAGGCAGCACCCCAACTCACCTTTTCCCTTAGCAAGCATAAGTTGGTTTTCTAAATTTGAGACCCTGTTCTGTTTTGTAATTCAGTTCCTGTGTAGCCAAGTTTACATTCCGTGTATTAGTGATATCTTATGATGTTTCTTTTTCTGTGTGACTTATTTCAGTTAGAATCATCATACCTGAATCCCCTCATTATGCTGCTACGGGCCTGATGACATAGATTTCATTGCTGAGTGATATTGCATTGAACGTAAGTACCACAACTTCTTTATCCATTACTCACTTTCTGCGATATTGAACTTGTACCGTAAACGAGGTTCTTGTAAACAGAGCCGTCCCAAACTTTGGGGTGGCTGTGTGTTTTTGATTTTAATTTCCCTAAGCTATAGGACCATAAGTGGAAGTGCGCTAGGCTCTGTTGCTTTGTTTTTTAGATGTTTCAGGAAACACTATACACTTCTCCCGAGTGGCTGTTGGCAATTTACATCCCGCCCATCAGCATAACAAGGCTCCCAGTTCTCCATGGCCTGTCCTGCCTTCTGGATTTTACACTTTTTTCAGATGGCCCTTTTGACCGGGGGGAAGTGAGACTTCATTGTAGTGCAGATTTCCTTTGCAAGCTTGCTTGGTTGGCCAAAAAGGGCGTATGCGTTTTTTCCTGAATATATTCAGGAAAAAACGCATACGCCCTTTTTGGCCAAGTGCATCATTGTGGACGTTCTGCCTCTTTTCCTATGCTTTAACTGCAATTCCAGTCTACCTCCTGAAATCGGTTTCTTGCAATTCTGCCCCGCTTTCAAATCCTCTTGGCAGCCTTACTTCAGTATATTTTTGGACGATAGCTGTCATTTATAACTCTGCAGCTTTGTGAATTACAGTGCCCCTGAGCTCCTTTCTTCAACTCGCTTTCTTGTGAGCTGGCCGCAACACCGCAGGATTGCTTCAGGCCCTAATCTGGTTCCGGCACGGCACGCTGAGCCTTTGGTTAATTCCTCTTCCTGGTGGGAAATGAGAGTTAAATTTGCCCGTCCAGACACCTCCAGCTAGTCTCACATTGGTTCTCCCTATTCCTGTTCATCTTCCACAGAAATTGCAAACTCGGCCAAACAGGAGGTTAAAGGCACTGACTCTCCAAGTCGGGAGAGTGTTAGTAAAGCATCTGGAATGTTGCACCCGAGTACCAGGGGTCGAAAACTGAGACATATTTGAACACGTCTCCCGATCACACGGTGGATCATATTCTGGGTTCCACATGCATGTTTTAGCTGAAGGAAGAATCCCTTAAACCTGGAGAGTTGAGACCCTTGGAATGGGTACCATGCAATATGACTTCAAAGGGTCTTCATTTGCTCACCGAACCTCTCCAATCCTATCACTGCTGCGTTTATGCCCCTGTACACACGCTTGATCCTCTTTCGGAGACATAGCAATCCATAGGTTTTAAGATACTTACTAGTCAGGTGCATTCTTAGGCGTTTAATATGGGGTGTTGAGCCCATTTCGTTGAGCAAGGAGTAGCTGTTATCTATTACATATTTGGCTTAAGGAACTTTATCTGTGCTCATTTCAATCTCTGGTTTTATGCAACACGCAAACTCACATTTCCCCTTAGCAAGCATATGTTGGTTTTCTAAATTTGAGACCCTGTTCTGTTTTGTATTTCAGTTCCAGTGTAGCCAAGTTTACATTCCGTGTATTAGTGATATCTTATGATGTTTCTTTTTCTGTGTGACTTATTTCAGTTAGAATCATCATACCTGAATCCCCTCATTATGCTGCTACGGGCCTGATGACATAGATTTCATTGCTGAGTGATATTGCATTGTACGTAAGTACCACAACTTCTTTATCCATTACTCACTTTCTGCAATATTGAACTTGTACCGTAAACGAGGTTCTTGTAAACAGAGCCGTCCCAAACTTTGGGGTGGCTGTGTCTTTTTGATTTTAATTTCCCTAATCTATAGGACCTTAAGTGGAAGTGCCCTAGGCTCTGTTGCTTTGTTTTTTAGATGTTTCAGGAAACACCATACACTTCTCCCGAGTGGCTGTTGGCAATTTACATCCCGCCCATCAGCATAACAAGGCTCCCAGTTCTCCATGGCCTGTCCTGCCTTTCTGGATTTTACACTTTTTTCAGATGGCCCTTTTGACCGGGGGGAAGTGAGACTTCATTGTAGTGCAGATTTCCTTTGCAAGCTTGCTTGGTTGGCCAAAAAGGGCGTATGCGTTTTTTCCTGAATATATTCAGGAAAAAACGCATACGCCCTTTTTGGCCAAGTGCATCATTGTGGACGTTCTGCCTCTTTTCCTATGCTTTAAATGCAATTCCAGTCTACCTCCTGAAATCGGTTTCCTGCAATTCTGCCCCGCTTTCAAGTCCTCTTGGCAGCCTTACTTCAGTATATTTTTGGATGATAGCTGTCATTTATAAGTCTGCAGGTTTGTGAATTACAGTGCCCCTGAGCTCCTTTCTTCAACTCGCTTTCTTGTGAGCTGGTCGCAACACCGCAGGATTGCTTCAGGCCCTAATCTGGTTCCGGCACGGCACGCTGAGCCTTTGGTTAATTCCTCTTCCTGGTGGGAAATGAGAGTTAAATTTGCCCGTCCAGACACCTCCAGCTTGTCTCTCATTGGTTCTCCCTATTCCTGTTCATCTTCCACAGAAATTGCAAACTGGGCCAAACAGGAGGTTAAAGGCACTGACTCTCCAAGTCAGGAGAGTGTTAGTAAAGCGTCTGGAATGTTGCACCCGAGTACCAGGGGTCAAAAACTGTGACATATTTGAACACGTCTCCCGATCACACGGTGGATCATACTCTGGGTTCCACATGCATGTTTTAGCTGAAGGAAGAATCCCTTAAACCTGGAGAGTTGAGACCCGTGGAATGGGTACCATGCAATATGACTTCAAAGGGTCTTCATTTGCTCACTGAACCTCTCCAATCCTATCACTGCTGCGTTTATGCCCCTGTACACACGCTTGATTCTCTTTCGGAGACACAGCAATCCATAGGTTTTAAGATACTTTCTAGTCAGGTACATTCTTAGGCATTTAATATTAGGTGTTGCGTCCATTTCGTTGAGCAAGGTGTAGCTCTTGTCTATTACATATTTGGCTTAAGGAACTTTATCTGTGCTCATTTCAATCTCTGGTTTTAGGCAGCACCCCAACTCACCTTTTCCCTTAGCAAGCATAAGTTGGTTTTCTAAATTTGAGACCCTGTTCTGTTTTGTCATTCAGTTCCTGTGTAGCCAAGTTTACATTCCGTGTATTAGTGATATCTTGTGATGTTTTTTTTTCTGTGTGACTTATTTCTGTTAGAATCATCATACCTGAATCCACTCATTATGCTGCTACGGGCCTGATGACATAGATTTCATTGCTGAGTGATATTGCATTGTACGTAAGTACCACAACTTCTTTATCCATTACTCACTTTCTGAGATATTGAACTTGTACCGTAAACGAGGTTCTTGTAAACAGAGCCGTCCCAAACTTTGGGGTGGCTGTGTCTTTTTGATTTTAATTTCCCTAAGCTATAGGACCATAAGTGGAAGTGCCCTAGGCTCTGTTGCTTTGTTTTTTAGATGTTTCAGGAAACCCCATACACTTCTCCCGAGTGGCTGTTGGCAATTTACATCCCGCCCATCAGCATAACAAGGCTCCCAGTTCTCCATGGCCTGTCCTGCCTTCTGGATTTTACACTTTTTTCAGATGGCCCTTTTGACAAGGGGGAAGTGAGACTTCATTGTAGTGCAGATTTCCTTTGCAAGCTTGCTTGGTTGGCCAAAAAGGGCGTATGCGTTTTTTCCTGAATATATTCAGGAAAAAACGCATACGCCCTTTTTGGCCAAGTGCATCATTGTGGACGTTCTGCCTCTTTTCCTATGCTTTAACTGCAATTCCAGTCTACCTCCTGAAATCGGTTTCTTGCAATTCTGCCCCGCTTTCAAGTCCTCTTGGCAGCCTTACTTCAGTATATTTTTGGACGATAGCTGTCATTTATAACTCTGCAGCTTTGTGAATTACAGTGCCCCTGAGCTCCTTTCTTCAACTCGCTTTCTTGTGAGCTGGCCGCAACACCGCAGGATTGCTTCAGGCCCTAATCTGGTTCCGGCACGGCACGCTGAGCCTTTGGTTAATTCCTCTTCCTGGTGGGAAATGAGAGTTAAATTTGCCCGTCCAGACACCTCCAGCTAGTCTCTCATTGGTTCTCCCTATTCCTGTTCATCTTCCACAGAAATTGCAAACTCGGCCAAACAGGAGGTTAAAGGCACTGACTCTCCAAGTCAGGAGAGTGTTAGTAAAGCGTCTGGAATGTTGCAGCCGAGTACCAGGGGTCAAAAACTGTGACATATTTGAACACGTCTCCCGATCACATGGTGGATCATATTCTGGGTTCCACATGCATGTTTTAGCTGAAGGAAGAATCCCTTAAACCTGGAGAGTTGAGACCCGTGGAATGGGTACCATGCAATATGACTTCAAAGGGTCTTCATTTGCTCACCGAACCTCTCCAATCCTATCACTGCTGTGTTTATGCCCCTGTACACACGCTTGATTCTCTTTCGGAGACATAGCAATCCATAGGTTTTAAGATACTTACTAGTCAGGTACATTCTTAGGCGTTTAATATGGGGTGTTGAGTCCATTTCGTTGAGCAAGGAGTAGCTCTTGTCTATTCCATGTTTGGCTTAAGGAACTTTATCTGTGTTCATTACAATCTCTGGTTTTAGGCAGCACCCCAACTCACCTTTCCCCTTAGCAAGCATAAGTTGGTTTTCTAAATTTGAGACCCTGTTCTGTTTTGTAATTCAGTTCCTGTGTAGCCAAGTTTACATTCCGTGTATTAGTGATATCTTATGATGTTTCTTTTTCTGTGTGACTTATTTCAGTTAGAATCATCATACCTGAATCCACTCATTATGCTGCTACGGGCCTGATGACATAGATTTCATTGCTGAGTGATATTGCATTGTACGTAAGTACCACAACTTGTTTATCCATTACTCACTTTCTGCGATATTGAGCTTGTACCGTAAATGAGGTTCTTGTAAACAGAGCCGTCCCAAACTTTGGGGTGGCTGTGTCTTTTTGATTTTAATTTCCCTAAGCTATAGGACCATAAGTGGAAGTGCCCTAGGCTCTGTTGCTTTGTTTTTTAGATGTTTCAGGAAACACCATACACTTCTCCCGAGTGGCTGTTGGCAATTTACATCCCGCCCATCAGCATAACAAGGCTCCCAGTTCTCCATGGCCTGTCCTGCCTTCTGGATTTTACACTTTTTTCTGATGGCCCTTTTTACCGGGGGGAAGTGAGACTTCATTGTAGTGCAGATTTCCTTTGCAAGCTTGCTTGGTTGGCCAAAAAGGGCGTATGCGTTTTTTCCTGAATATATTCAGGAAAAAATGCATACGCCCTTTTTGGCCAAGTGCATCATTGTGGACGTTCTGCCTCTTTTCCTATGCTTTAACTGCAATTCCAGTCTACCTCCTGAAATCGGTTTCCTGCAATTCTGCCCCACTTTCAAGTCCTCTTGGCAGCCTTACTTCAGTATATTTTTGGACGATAGCTGTCATTTGTAACTATGCAGGTTTGTGAATTACAGTGCCCCTGAGCTCCTTTCTTCAACTCGCTTTCTTGTGAGCTGGTCGCAACACCGCAGGATTGCTTCAGGCCCTAATCTGGTTCCGGCACGGCACGCTGAGCCTTTGGTTAATTCCTCTTCCTGGTGGGAAATGAGAGTTAAATTTGCCCGTCCAGACACCTCCAGCTAGTCTCTCATTGGTTCTCCCTATTCCTGTTCATCTTCCGCAGAAATTGCAAACTGGGCCAAACAGGAGGTTAAAGGCACTGACTCTCCAAGTCGGGAGAGTGTTAGTAAAGCGTCTGGAATGTTGCACCCGAGTACCAGGGGACGAGAACTGAGACATATTTGAACACGTCTCCCGATCGCACAGTGGATCATACTCTGGGTTCCACATGCATGTTTTAGCTGAAGGAAGAATCCCTTAAACCTGGAGAGTTGAGACCCGTGGAATGGGTACCATGCAATATGACTTCAAAGGGTCTTCATTTGCTCACCGAACCTCTCCAATCCTATCACTGCTGCGTTTATGCCCCTGTACACACGCTTGATTCTCTTTCGGAGACATAGCAATCCATAGGTTTTAAGATACTTACTAGTCAGGTACATTCTTAGGCGTTTAATATGGGGTGTTGAGTCCATTTCGTTGAGCAAGGAGTAGCTCTTGTCTATTCTATATTTGGCTTAAGGAACTTTATCTGTGTTCATTTCAATCTCTGGTTTTAGGCAGCACCCCAACTCACCTTTACCCTTAGCAAGCATAAGTTGGTTTTCTAAATTTGAGACCCTGTTCTGTTTTGTAATTCAGTTCCTGTGTACCCAAGTTTACATTCCGTGTATTAGTGATATCTTATGATGTTTCTTTTTCTGTGTGACTTATTTCAGTTAGAATCATCATACCTGAATCCACTCATTATGCTGCTACGGGCCTGATGACATAGATTTCATTGCTGAATGATATTGCATTGTACGTAAGTACCACAACTTCTTTATCCATTACTCACTTTCTGCGATATTGAACTTGTACCGTAAACGAGGTTCTTGTAAACAGAGCCGTCCCAAACTTTGGGGTGGCTGTGTCTTTTTGATTTTAATTTCCCTAAGCTATAGGACCATAAGTGGAAGTGCCCTAGGCTCTGTTGCTTTGTTTTTTAGATGTTTCAGGAAACACCATACACTTCTCCTGAGTGGCTGTTGGCAATTTACATCCCGCCCATCAGCATAACAAGGCTCCCAGTTCTCCATGGCCTGTCCTGCCTTCTGGATTTTACACTTTTTTCAGATGGCCCTTTTGACAGGGGGGGAAGTGAGACTTCATTGTAGTGCAGATTTCCTTTGCAAGCATGCTTGGTTGGCCAAAAAGGTCGTATGCATTTTTTCCTGAATATATTCAGCAAAAAACGCATACGCCCTTTTTGGCCAAGTGCATCATTGTGGACGTTCTGCCTCTTTTCCTATGCTTTAACTGCAATTCCAGTCTACCTCCTGAAATCGGTTTCCTGCAATTCTGCCCCACTTTCAAGTCCTCTTGGCAGCCTTACTTCAGTATATTTTTGGACGATAGCTGTCATTTGTAACTCTGCAGGTTTGTGAATTACAGTGCCCCTGAGCTCCTTTCTTCAACTCGCTTTCTTGTGAGCTGGTCGCAACACCGCAGGATTGCTTCAGGCCCTAATCTGGTTCCGGCACGGCACGCTGAGCCTTTGGTTAATTCCTCTTCCTGGTGGGAAATGAGAGTTAAATTTGCCCGTCCAGACACCTCCAGCTAGTCTCTCATTGGTTCTCCCTATTCCTGTTCATCTTCCGCAGAAATTGCAAACTGGGCCAAACAGGAGGTTAAAGGCACTGACTCTCCAAGTCGGGAGAGTGTTAGTAAAGCGTCTGGAATGTTGCACCCGAGTACCAGGGGACGAGAACTGAGACATATTTGAACACGTCTCCCGATCGCACAGTGGATCATACTCTGGGTTCCACATGCATGTTTTAGCTGAAGGAAGAATCCCTTAAACCTGGAGAGTTGAGACCCGTGGAATGGGTACCATGCAATATGACTTCAAAGGGTCTTCATTTGCTCACCGAACCTCTCCAATCCTATCACTGCTGCGTTTATGCCCCTGTACACACGCTTGATTCTCTTTCGGAGACATAGCAATCCATAGGTTTTAAGATACTTACTAGTCAGGTACATTCTTAGGCGTTTAATATGGGGTGTTGAGTCCATTTCATTGAGCAAGGAGTAGCTCTTGTCTATTCTATATTTGGCTTAAGGAACTTTATCTGTGTTCATTTCAATCTCTGGTTTTAGGCAGCACCCCAACTCACCTTTACTCTTAGAAAGCATAAGTTGGTTTTCTAAATTTGAGACCCTGTTCTGTTTTGTAATTCAGTTCCTGTGTAGCCAAGTTTACATTCCGTGTATTAGTGATATCTTATGATGTTTCTTTTTCTGTGTGACTTATTTCAGTTAGAATCATCATACCTGAATCCACTCATTATGCTGCTACGGGCCTGATGACATAGATTTCATTGCTGAATGATATTGCATTGTACGTAAGTACCACAACATCTTTATCCATTACTCACTTTCTGCGATATTGAACTTGTACCGTAAACGAGGTTCTTGTAAACAGAGCCGTCCCAAACTTTGGGGTGGCTGTGTCTTTTTGATTTTAATTTCCCTAAGCTATAGGACCATAAGTGGAAGTGCCCTAGGCTCTGTTGCTTTGTTTTTTAGATGTTTCAGGAAACACCATACACTTCTCCCGAGTGGCTGTTGGCAATTTACATCCCGCCCATCAGCATAACAAGGCTCCCAGTTCTCCATGGCCTGTCCTGCCTTCTGGATTTTACACTTTTTTCTGATGGCCCTTTTGACAGGGCGGAAGTGGGACTTCATTGTAGTGCAGATTTCCTTTGCAAGCATGCTTGGTTGGCCAAAAAGGGCGTATGCGTTTTTTCCTGAATATATTCAGGAAAAAACGCATACGCCCTTTTTGGCCAAGTGCATCATTGTGGACGTTCTGTCTCTTTTCCTATGCTTTAACTGCAATTCCAGTCTACCTCCTGAAATCGGTTTCCTGCAATTCTGCCCCGCTTTCAAGTCCTCTTGGCAGCCTTACTTCAGTATATTTTTGGACGATAGCTGTCATTTGTAACTCTGCAGGTTTGTGAATTACAGTGCCCCTGAGCTCCTTTCTTCAACTCGCTTTCTTGTGAGCTGGTCGCAACACCGCAGGATTGCTTCAGGCCCTAATCTGGTTCCGGCACGGCACGCTGAGCCTTTGGTTAATTCCTCTTCCTGGTGGGAAATGAGAGTTAAATTTGCCCATCCACACACCTCCAGCTAGTCTCTCATTGGTTCTCTCTATTCCTGTTCATCTTCCGCAGAAATTGCAAACTGGGCCAAACAGGAGGTTAAAGGCACTGACTCTCCAAGTCGGGAGAGTGTTAGTTAAGCGTCTGGAATGTTGCACCCGAGTACCAGGGGACGAGAACTGAGACATATTTGAACACGTCTCCCGATCGCACAGTGGATCATACTCTGGGTTCCACATGCATGTTTTAGCTGAAGGAAGAATCCCTTAAACCTGGAGAGTTGAGACCCGTGGAATGGGTATCATGCAATATGACTTCAAAGGGTCTTCATTTGCTCACCGAACCTCTCCAATCCTATCACTGCTGCGTTTATGCCCCTGTACACACGCTTGATTCTCTTTCGGAGACATAGCAATCCATAGGTTTTAAGATACTTACTAGTCAGGTACATTCTTAGGCGTTTAATATGGGGTGTTGAGTCCATTTCGTTGAGCAAGGAGTAGCTCTTGTCTATTCTATATTTGGCTTAAGGAACTTTATCTGTGTTCATTTCAATCTCTGGTTTTAGGCAGCACCCCAACTCACCTTTACCCTTAGCAAGCATAAGTTGGTTTTCTAAATTTGAGACCCTGTTCTGTTTTGTAATTCAGTTCCTGTGTAGCCAAGTTTACATTCCGTGTATTAGTGATATCTTATGATGTTTCTTTTTCTGTGTGACTTATTTCAGTTAGAATCATCATACCTGAATCCACTCATTATGCTGCTACGGGCCTGATGACATAGATTTCATTGCTGAGTGATATTGCATTGTATGTAAGTACCACAACTTCTTTATCCATTACTCACTTTCTGCGATATTGAACTTGTACCGTAAACGAGGTTCTTGTAAACAGAGCCGTCCCAAACTTTGGGGTGGCTGTGTCTTTTTGATTTTAATTTCCCTAAGCTATAGGACCATAAGTGGAAGTGCCCTAGGCTCTGTTGCTTTGTTTTTTAGATGTTTCAGGAAACACCATACACTTCTCCCGAGTGGCTGTTGGCAATTTACATCCCGCCCATCAGCATAACAAGGCTCCCAGTTCTCCATGGCCTGTCCTGCCTTCTGGATTTTACACTTTTTTCAGATGGCCCTTTTGACAGGGGGGAAGTGAGACTTCATTGTAGTGCAGATTTCCTTTGCAAGCATGCTTGGTTGGCCAAAAAGGTCGTATGCGTTTTTTCCTGAATATATTCAGGAAAAAACGCATACGCCCTTTTTGGCCAAGTGCATCATTGTGGACGTTCTGCCTCTTTTCCTATGCTTTAACTGCAATTCCAGTCTACCTCCTGAAATCGGTTTCCTGCAATTCTGCCCCGCTTTCAAGTCCTCTTGGCAGCCTTACTTCAGTATATTTTTGGACGATAGCTGTCATTTGTAACTCTGCAGGTTTGTGAATTACAGTGCCCCTGAGCTCATTTCTTCAACTCGCTTTCTTGTGAGCTGGTCGCAACACCGCAGGATTGCTTCAGGCCCTAATCTGGTTCCGGCACGGCATGCTGAGCCTTTGGTTAATTCCTCTTCCTGGTGGGAAATGAGAGTTAAATTTGCCCGTCCAGACACCTCCAGCTAGTCTCTCATTGGTTCTCCCTATTCCTTTTCATCTTCCGCAGAAATTGCAAACTGGGCCAAACAGGAGGTTAAAGGCACTGACTCTCCAAGTCGGGAGAGTGTTAGTAAAGCGTCTGGAATGTTGCACCCGAGTACCAGGGGATGAGAACTGATACATATTTGAACACGTCTCCCGATCGCACAGTGGATCATACTCTGGGTTCCACATGCATGTTTTAGCTGAAGGAAGAATCCCTTAAACCTGGAGAGTTGAGACCCGTGGAATGGGTACCATGCAATATGACTTCAAAGGGTCTTCATTTGCTCACCGAACCTCTCCAATCCTATCACTGCTGCGTTTATGCCCCTGTACACACGCTTGATTCTCTTTCGGAGACATAGCAATCCATAGGTTTTAAGATACTTACTAGTCAGGTACATTCTTAGGCGTTTAATATGGGGTGTTGAGTCCATTTCGTTGAGCAAATAGTAGCTCTTGTCTATTCTATATTTGGCTTAAGGAACTTTATCTGTGTTCATTTCAATCTCTGGTTTTAGGCAGCACCCCAACTCACCTTTACCCTTAGCAAGCATAAGTTGGTTTTCTAAATTTGAGACCCTGTTCTGTTTTGTAATTCAGTTCCTGTGTAGCCAAGTTTACATTCCGTGTATTAGTGATATCTTATGATGTTTCTTTTTCTGTGTGACTTATTTCAGTTAGAATCATCATACCTGAATCCACTCATTATGCTGCTACGGGCCTGATGACATAGATTTCATTGCTGAGTGATATTGCATTGTACGTAAGTACCACAACTTCTTTATCCATTACTCACTTTCTGCGATATTGAACTTGTACCGTAAACGAGGTTCTTGTAAACAGAGCCGTCCCAAACTTTGGGGTGGCTGTGTCTTTTTGATTTTAATTTCCCTAAGCTATAGGACCATAAGTGGAAGTGCCCTAGGCTCTGTTGCTTTGTTTTTTAGATGTTTCAGGAAACACCATACACTTCTCCCGAGTGGCTGTTGGCAATTTACATCCCGCCCATCAGCATAACAAGGCTCCCAGTTCTCCATGGCCTGTCCTGCCTTCTGGATTTTACACTTTTTTCAGATGGCCCTTTTGACAGGGGGGAAGTGAGACTTCATTGTAGTGCAGATTTCCTTTGCAAGCATGCTTGGTTGGCCAAAAAGGTCGTATGCGTTTTTTCCTGAATATATTCAGGAAAAAACGCATACGCCCTTTTTGGCCAAGTGCATCATTGTGGACGTTCTGCCTCTTTTCCTATGCTTTAACTGCAATTCCAGTCTACCTCCTGAAATCGGTTTCCTGCAATTCTGCCCCGCTTTCAAGTCCTCTTGGCAGCCTTACTTCAGTATATTTTTGGACGATAGCTGTCATTTGTAACTCTGCAGGTTTGTGAATTACAGTGCCCTTGAGCTCATTTCTTCAACTCGCTTTCTTGTGAGCTGGTCGCAACACCGCAGGATTGCTTCAGGCCCTAATCTGGTTCCGGCACGGCATGCTGAGCCTTTGGTTAATTCCTCTTCCTGGTGGGAAATGAGAGTTAAATTTGCCCGTCCAGACACCTCCAGCTAGTCTCTCATTGGTTCTCCCTATTCCTTTTCATCTTCCGCAGAAATTGCAAACTGGGCCAAACAGGAGGTTAAAGGCACTGACTCTCCAAGTCGGGAGAGTGTTAGTAAAGCGTCTGGAATGTTGCACCCGAGTACCAGGGGATGAGAACTGAGACATATTTGAACACGTCTCCCGATCGCACAGTGGATCATACTCTGGGTTCCACATGCATGTTTTAGCTGAAGGAAGAATCCCTTAAACCTGGAGAGTTGAGACCCGTGGAATGGGTACCATGCAATATGACTTCAAAGGGTCTTCATTTGCTCACCGAACCTCTCCAATCCTATCACTGCTGCGTTTATGCCCCTGTACACACGCTTGATTCTCTTTCGGAGACATAGCAATCTATAGGTTTTAAGATACTTACTAGTCAGGTACATTCTTAGGCGTTTAATATGGGGTGTTGAGTCCATTTCGTTGAGCAAGGAGTAGCTCTTGTCTATTCTATATTTGGCTTAAGGAACTTTATCTGTGTTCATTTCAATCTCTGGTTTTAGGCAGCACCCCAACTCACCTTTCCCCTTAGCAAGCATAAGTTGGTTTTCTGAATTTGAGACCCTGTTCTGTTTTGTAATTCACTTCCTGTGTAGCCAAGTTTACATTCCGTGTATTAGTGATATCTTATGATGTTTCTTTTTCTGTGTGACTTATTTCAGTTAGAATCATCATACCTGAATCTACTCATTATGCTGCTACGGGCCTGATGACATAGATTTCATTGCTGAGTGATATTGCATTGTACGTAAGTACCACAACTTCTTTATCCATTACTCACTTTCTGCGATATTGAACTTGTACCGTAAACGAGGTTCTTGTAAACAGAGCCATCCCAAACTTTGGGGTGGCTGTGTCTTTTTGATTTTAATTTCCCTAAGCTATAGGAGCATAAGTGGAAGTGCCCTAGGCTCTGTTGCTTTGTTTTTTAGATGTTTCAGGAAACCCCATACACTTCTCCCGAGTGGCTGTTGGCAATTTACATCCCGCCCATCAGCATAACAATGCTCCCAGTTCTCCATGGCCTGTCCTGCCTTCTGGATTTTACACTTTTTTCAGATGGCCCTTTTGACCGGGGGGAAGTGAGACTTCATTGTAGTGCAGATTTCCTTTGCAAGCTTGCTTGGTTGGCCAAAAAGGGCGTATGCGTTTTTTCCTGAATATATTCAGGAAAAAACGCATACGCCCTTTTTGGCCAAGTGCATCATTGTGGACGTTCTGCCTCTTTTCCTATGCTTTAACTGCAATTCCAGTCTACCTCCTGAAATCGGTTTCCTGCGCTTCTGCCCCACTTTCAAGTCCTCTTGGCAGCCTTACTTCAGTATATTTTTGGACGATAGCTGTCATTTATAACTCTGCAGGTTTGTGAATTACAGTGCCCCTGAGCTCCTTTCTTCAACTCGCTTTCTTGTGAGCTGGTCGCAACACCGCAGGATTGCTTCAGGCCCTAATCTGGTTCCGGCATGGCACGCTGAGCCTTTGGTTAATTCCTCTTCCTGGTGGGAAATGAGAGTTAAATTTGCCCGTCCAGACACCTCCAGCTAGTCTCTCATTGGTTCTCCCTATTCCTGTTCATCTTCCGCAGAAATTGCAAACTGGGCCAAACAGGAGGTTAAAGGCACTGACTCTCCAAGTCGGGAGAGTGTTAGTAAAGCGTCTGGAATGTTGCACCCGAGTACCAGGGGACGAGAACTGAGACATATTTGAACACGTCTCCCGATCGCACAGTGGATCATACTCTGGGTTCCACATGCATGTTTTAGCTGAAGGAAGAATCCCTTAAACCTGGAGAGTTGAGACCCGTGGAATGGGTACCATGCAATATGACTTCAACGGGTCTTCATTTGCTCACCGAACCTCTCCAATCCTATCACTGCTGTGTTTATGCCCCTGTACACACGCTTGATTCTCTTTCGGAGACATAGCAATCCATAGGTTTTAAGATACTTACTAGTCAGGTACATTCTTAGGCGTTTAATATGGGGTGTTGAGTCCATTTCGTTGAGCAAGGAGTAGCTCTTGTCTATTCCATATTTGGCTTAAGGAACTTTATCTGTGTTCATTACAATCTCTGGTTTTAGGCAGCACCCCAACTCACCTTTCCCCTTAGCAAGCATAAGTTGGTTTTCTAAATTTGAGACCCTGTTCTGTTTTGTCATTCAGTTCCTGTGTAGCCAAGTTTACATTCCGTGTATTAGTGATATCTTATGATGTTTCTTTTTCTGTGTGACTTATTTCAGTTAGAATCATCATACCTGAATCCACTCATTATGCTGCTACGGGCCTGATGACATAGATTTCATTGCTGAGTGATATTGCATTGTACGTAAGTACCACAACTTCTTTATCCATTACTCACTTTCTGCGATATTGAACTTGTACCGTAAACGAGGTTCTTGTAAACAGAGCCGTCCCAAACTTTGGGGTGGCTGTGTCTTTTTGATTTTAATTTCCCTAAGCTATAGGACCATAAGTGGAAGTGCCCTAGGCTCTGTTGCTTTGTTTTTTAGATGTTTCAGGAAACACCATACACTTCTCCCGAGTGGCTGTTGGCAATTTACATCCCGCCCATCAGCATAACAAGGCTCCCAGTTCTCCATGGCCTGTCCTGCCTTCTGGATTTTACACTTTTTTCAGATGGCCCTTTTGACAGGGGGGAAGTGAGACTTCATTGTAGTGCAGATTTCCTTTGCAAGCATGCTTGGTTGGCCAAAAAGGGCGTATGCGTTTTTTCCTGAATATATTCAGGAAAAAACGCATACGCCCTTTTTGGCCAAGTGCATCATTGTGGACGTTCTGCCTCTTTTCCTATGCTTTAACTGCAATTCCAGTCTACCTCCTGAAATCGGTTTCCTGCAATTCTGCCCCGCTTTCAAGTCCTCTTGGCAGCCTTACTTCAGTATATTTTTGGACGATAGCTGTCATTTGTAACTCTGCAGGTTTGTGAATTACAGTGCCCCTGAGCTCATTTCTTCAACTCGCTTTCTTGTGAGCTGGTCGCAACACCGCAGGATTGCTTCAGGCCCTAATCTGGTTCCGGCACGGCATGCTGAGCCTTTGGTTAATTCCTCTTCCTGGTGGGAAATGAGAGTTAAATTTGCCCGTCCAGACACCTCCAGCTAGTCTCTCATTGGTTCTCCCTATTCCTGTTCATCTTCCGCAGAAATTGCAAACTGGGCCAAACAGGAGGTTAAAGGCACTGACTCTCCAAGTCGGGAGAGTGTTAGTAAAGCGTCTGGAATGTTGCACCCGAGTACCAGGGGACGAGAACTGAGACATATTTGAACACGTCTCCCGATCGCACAGTGGATCATACTCTGGGTTCCACATGCATGTTTTAGCTGAAGGAAGAATCCCTTAAACCTGGAGAGTTGAGACCCGTGGAATGGGTACCATGCAATATGACTTCAAAGGGTCTTCATTTGCTCACCGAACCTCTCCAATCCTATCACTGTTGCGTTTATGCCCCTGTACACACGCTTGATTCTCTTTCGGAGACATAGCAATCCATAGGTTTTAAGATACTTACTAGTCAGGTACATTCTTAGGCGTTTAATATGGGGTGTTGAGTCCATTTCGTTGAGCAAGGAGTAGCTCTTGTCTATTCTATATTTGGCTTAAGGAACTTTATCTGTGTTCATTTCAATCTCTGGTTTTAGGCAGCACCCCAACTCACCTTTACCCTTAGCAAGCATAAGTTGGTTTTCTAAATTTGAGACCCTGTTCTGTTTTGTAATTCAGTTCCTGTGTAGCCAAGTTTACATTCCGTGTATTAGTGATATCTTATGATGTTTCTTTTTCTGTGTGACTTATTTCAGTTAGAATCATCATACCTGAATCCACTCATTATGCTGCTACGGGCCTGATGACATAGATTTCATTGCTGAGTGATATTGCATTGTACGTAAGTACCACAACTTCTTTATCCATTACTCACTTTCTGCGATATTGAACTTGTACCGTAAACGAGGTTCTTGTAAACAGAGCCGTCCCAAACTTTGGGGTGGCTGTGTCTTTTTGATTTTAATTTCCCTAAGCTATAGGACCATAAGTGGAAGTGCCCTAGGCTCTGTTGCTTTGTTTTTTAGATGTTTCAGGAAACACCATACACTTCTCCCGAGTGGCTGTTGGCAATTTACATCCCGCCCATCAGCATAACAAGGCTCCCAGTTCTCCATGGCCTGTCCTGCCTTCTGGATTTTACACTTTTTTCAGATGGCCCTTTTGACAGGGGGGAAGTGAGACTTCATTGTAGTGCAGATTTCCTTTGCAAGCATGCTTGGTTGGCCAAAAAGGTCGTATGCGTTTTTTCCTGAATATATTCAGGAAAAAACGCATACGCCCTTTTTGGCCAAGTGCATCATTGTGGACGTTCTGCCTCTTTTCCTATGCTTTAACTGCAATTCCAGTCTACCTCCTGAAATCGGTTTCCTGCAATTCTGCCCCGCTTTCAAGTCCTCTTGGCAGCCTTACTTCAGTATATTTTTGGACGATAGCTGTCATTTGTAACTCTGCAGGTTTGTGAATTACAGTGCCCCTGAGCTCATTTCTTCAACTCGCTTTCTTGTGAGCTGGTCGCAACACCGCAGGATTGCTTCAGGCCCTAATCTGGTTCCGGCACGGCATGCTGAGCCTTTGGTTAATTCCTCTTCCTGGTGGGAAATGAGAGTTAAATTTGCCCGTCCAGACACCTCCAGCTAGTCTCTCATTGGTTCTCCCTATTCCTGTTCATCTTCCGCAGAAATTGCAAACTGGGCCAAACAGGAGGTTAAAGGCACTGACTCTCCAAGTCGGGAGAGTGTTAGTAAAGCGTCTGGAATGTTGCACCCGAGTACCAGGGGATGAGAACTGAGACATATTTGAACACGTCTCCCGATCGCACAGTGGATCATACTCTGGGTTCCACATGCATGTTTTAGCTGAAGGAAGAATCCCTTAAACCTGGAGAGTTGAGACCCGTGGAATGGGTACCATGCAATATGACTTCAAAGGGTCTTCATTTGCTCACCGAACCTCTCCAATCCTATCACTGCTGCGTTTATGCCCCTGTACACACGCTTGATTCTCTTTCGGAGACATAGCAATCCATAGGTTTTAAGATACTTACTAGTCAGGTACATTCTTAGGCGTTTAATATGGGGTGTTGAGTCCATTTCGTTGAGCAAGGAGTAGTTCTTGTCTATTCTATATTTGGCTTAAGGAACTTTATTTGTGTTCATTTCAATCTCTGGTTTTAGGCAGCACCCCAACTCACCTTTCCCCTTAGCAAGCATAAGTTGGTTTTCTGAATTTGAGACCCTGTTCTGTTTTGTAATTCACTTCCTGTGTAGCCAAGTTTACATTCCGTGTATTAGTGATATCTTATGATGTTTCTTTTTCTGTGTGACTTAGTTCAGTTAGAATCATCATACCTGAATCTACTCATTATGCTGCTACGGGCCTGATGACATAGATTTCATTGCTGAGTGATATTGCATTGTACGTAAGTACCACAACTTCTTTATCCATTACTCACTTTCTGCGATATTGAACTTGTACCGTAAACGAGGTTCTTGTAAACAGAGCCGTCCCAAACTTTGGGGTGGCTGTGTCTTTTTGATTTTAATTTCCCTAATCTATAGGACCATAAGTGGAAGTGCCCTAGGCTCTGTTGCTTTGTTTTTTAGATGTTTCAGGAAACCCCATACACTTCTCCCGAGTGGCTGTTGGCAATTTACATCCCGCCCATCAGCATAACAATGCTCCCAGTTCTCCATGGCCTGTCCTGCCTTCTGGATTTTACACTTTTTTCAGATGGCCCTTTTGACCGGGGGGAAGTGAGACTTCATTGTAGTGCAGATTTCCTTTGCAAGCTTGCTTGGTTGGCCAAAAAGGGCGTATGCGTTTTTTCCTGAATATATTCAGGAAAAAACGCATACGCCCTTTTTGGCCAAGTGCATCATTGTGGACGTTCTGCCTCTTTTCCTATGCTTTAACTGCAATTCCAGTCTACCTCCTGAAATCGGTTTCCTGCAATTCTGCCCCGCTTTCAAGTCCTCTTGGCAGCCTTACTTCAGTATATTTTTGGACGATAGCTGTCATTTATAACTCTGCAGGTTTGTGAATTACAGTGCCCCTGAGCTCCTTTCTTCAACTCGCTTTCTTGTGAGCTGGTCGCAACACCGCAGGATTGCTTCAGGCCCTAATCTGGTTCCGGCATGGCACGCTGAGCCTTTGGTTAATTCCTCTTCCTGGTGGGAAATGAGAGTTAAATTTGCCCGTCCAGACACCTCCAGCTAGTCTCTCATTGGTTCTCCCTATTCCTGTTCATCTTCCGCAGAAATTGCAAACTGGGCCAAACAGGAGGTTAAAGGCACTGACTCTCCAAGTCGGGAGAGTGTTAGTAAAGCGTCTGGAATGTTGCACCCGAGTACCAGGGGACGACAACTGAGACATATTTGAACACGTCTCCCGATCGCACAGTGGATCATACTCTGGGTTCCACATGCATGTTTTAGCTGAAGGAAGAATCCCTTAAACCTGGAGAGTTGAGACCCGTGGAATGGGTACCATGCAATATGACTTCAACGGGTCTTCATTTGCTCACCGAACCTCTCCAATCCTATCACTGCTGTGTTTATGCCCCTGTACACACGCTTGATTCTCTTTCGGAGACATAGCAATCCATAGGTTTTAAGATACTTACTAGTCAGGTACATTCTTAGGCGTTTAATATGGGGTGTTGAGTCCATTTCGTTGAGCAAGGAGTAGCTCTTGTCTATTCCATATTTGGCTTAAGGAACTTTATCTGTGTTCATTACAATCTCTGGTTTTAGGCAGCACCCCAACTCACCTTTCCCCTTAGCAAGCATAAGTTGGTTTTCTAAATTTGAGACCCTGTTCTGTTTTGTCATTCAGTTCCTGTGTAGCCAAGTTTACATTCCGTGTATTAGTGATATCTTATGATGTTTCTTTTTCTGTGTGACTTATTTCAGTTAGAATCATCATACCTGAATCCACTCATTATGCTGCTACGGGCCTGATGACATAGATTTCATTGCTGAGTGATATTGCATTGTACGTAAGTACCACAACTTCTTTATCCATTACTCACTTTCTGCGATATTGAACTTGTACCGTAAACGAGGTTCTTGTAAACAGAGCCGTCCCAAACTTTGGGGTGGCTGTGTCTTTTTGATTTTAATTTCCCTAAGCTATAGGACCATAAGTGGAAGTGCCATAGGCTCTGTTGCTTTGTTTTTTAGAGGTTTCAGGAAACACCATACACTTCTCCCGAGTGGCTGTTGGCAATTTACATCCCGCCCATCAGCATAACAAGGCTCCCAGTTCTCCATGGCCTGTCCTGCCTTCTGGATTTTACACTTTTTTCAGATGGCCCTTTTGACAGGGGGGAAGTGAGACTTCATTGTAGTGCAGATTTCCTTTGCAAGCATGCTTGGTTGGCCAAAAAGGGCGTATGCGTTTTTTCCTGAATATATTCAGGAAAAAACGCATACGCCCTTTTTGGCCAAGTGCATCATTGTGGACGTTCTGCCTCTTTTCCTATGCTTTAACTGCAATTCCAGTCTACCTCCTGAAATCGGTTTCCTGCAATTCTGCCCCGCTTTCAAGTCCTCTTGGCAGCCTTACTTCAGTATATTTTTGGACGATAGCTGTCATTTGTAACTCTGCAGGTTTGTGAATTACAGTGCCCCTGAGCTCCTTTCTTCAACTCGCTTTCTTGTGAGCTGGTCGCAACACCGCAGGATTGCTTCAGGCCCTAATCTGGTTCCGGCACGGCACGCTGAGCCTTTGGTTAATTCCTCTTCCTGGTGGGAAATGAGAGTTAAATTTGCCCGTCCAGACACCTCCAGCTAGTCTCTCATTGGTTCTCCCTATTCCTGTTCATCTTCCGCAGAAATTGCAAACTGGGCCAAACAGGAGGTTAAAGGCACTGACTCTCCAAGTCGGGAGAGTGTTAGTAAAGCGTCTGGAATGTTGCACCCGAGTACCAGGGGACGAGAACTGAGACATATTTGAACACGTCTCCCGATCGCACAGTGGAACATACTCTGGGTTCCACATGCATGTTTTAGCTGAAGGAAGAATCCCTTAAACCTGGAGAGTTGAGACCCGTGGAATGGGTACCATGCAATATGACTTCAAAGGGTCTTCATTTGCTCACCGAACCTCTCCAATCCTATCACTGTTGCGTTTATGCCCCTGTACACACGCTTGATTCTCTTTCGGAGACATAGCAATCCATAGGTTTTAAGATACTTACTAGTCAGGTACATTCTTAGGCGTTTAATATGGGGTGTTGAGTCCATTTCGTTGAGCAAGGAGTAGCTCTTGTCTATTCTATATTTGGCTTAAGGAACTTTATCTGTGTTCATTTCAATCTCTGGTTTTAGGCAGCACCCCAACTCACCTTTACCCTTAGCAAGCATAAGTTGGTTTTCTAAATTTGAGACCCTGTTCTGTTTTGTAATTCAGTTCCTGTGTAGCCAAGTTTACATTCCGTGTATTAGTGATATCTTATGATGTTTCTTTTTCTGTGTGACTTATTTCAGTTAGAATCATCATACCTGAATCCACTCATTATGCTGCTACGGGCCTGATGACATAGATTTCATTGCTGAGTGATATTGCATTGTACGTAAGTACCACAACTTCTTTATCCATTACTCACTTTCTGCGATATTGAACTTGTACCGTAAACGAGGTTCTTGTAAACAGAGCCGTCCCAAACTTTGGGGTGGCTGTGTCTTTTTGATTTTAATTTCCCTAAGCTATAGGACCATAAGTGGAAGTGCCCTAGGCTCTGTTGCTTTGTTTTTTAGATGTTTCAGGAAACACCATACACTTCTCCCGAGTGGCTGTTGGCAATTTACATCCCGCCCATCAGCATAACAAGGCTCCCAGTTCTCCATGGCCTGTCCTGCCTTCTGGATTTTACACTTTTTTCAGATGGCCCTTTTGACCGGGGGGAAGTGAGACTTCATTGTAGTGCAGATTTCCTTTGCAAGCATGCTTGGTTGGCCAAAAAGGTCGTATGCGTTTTTTCCTGAATATATTCAGGAAAAAACGCATACGCCCTTTTTGGCCAAGTGCATCATTGTGGACGTTCTGCCTCTTTTCCTATGCTTTAACTGCAATTCCAGTCTACCTCCTGAAATCGGTTTCCTGCAATTCTGCCCCGCTTTCAAGTCCTCTTGGCAGCCTTACTTCAGTATATTTTTGGACGATAGCTGTCATTTGTAACTCTGCAGGTTTGTGAATTACAGTGCCCCTGAGCTCATTTCTTCAACTCGCTTTCTTGTGAGCTGGTCGCAACACCGCAGGATTGCTTCAGGCCCTAATCTGGTTCCGGCACGGCATGCTGAGCCTTTGGTTAATTCCTCTTCCTGGTGGGAAATGAGAGTTAAATTTGCCCGTCCAGACACCTCCAGCTAGTCTCTCATTGGTTCTCCCTATTCCTGTTCATCTTCCGCAGAAATTGCAAACTGGGCCAAACAGGAGGTTAAAGGCACTGACTCTCCAAGTCGGGAGAGTGTTAGTAAAGCGTCTGGAATGTTGCACCCGAGTACCAGGGGATGAGAACTGAGACATATTTGAACACGTCTCCCGATCGCACAGTGGATCATACTCTGGGTTCCACATGCATGTTTTAGCTGAAGGAAGAATCCCTTAAACCTGGAGAGTTGAGACCCGTGGAATGGGTACCATGCAATATGACTTCAAAGGGTCTTCATTTGCTCACCGAACCTCTCCAATCCTATCACTGCTGCGTTTATGCCCCTGTACACACGCTTGATTCTCTTTCGGAGACATAGCAATCCATAGGTTTTAAGATACTTACTAGTCAGGTACATTCTTAGGCGTTTAATATGGGGTGTTGAGTCCATTTCGTTGAGCAAGGAGTAGCTCTTGTCTATTCTATATTTGGCTTAAGGAACTTTATCTGTGTTCATTTCAATCTCTGGTTTTAGGCAGCACCCCAACTCACCTTTCCCCTTAGCAAGCATAAGTTGGTTTTCTGAATTTGAGACCCTGTTCTGTTTTGTAATTCACTTCCTGTGTAGCCAAGTTTACATTCCGTGTATTAGTGATATCTTATGATGTTTCTTTTTCTGTGTGACTTATTTCAGTTAGAATCATCATACCTGAATCTACTCATTATGCTGCTACGGGCCTGATGACATAGATTTCATTGCTGAGTGATATTGCATTGTACGTAAGTACCACAACTTCTTTATCCATTACTCACTTTCTGCGATATTGAACTTGTACCGTAAACGAGGTTCTTGTAAACAGAGCCGTCCCAAACTTTGGGGTGGCTGTGTCTTTTTGATTTTAATTTCCCTAAGCTATAGGACCATAAGTGGAAGTGCCCTAGGCTCTGTTGCTTTGTTTTTTAGATGTTTCAGGAAACCCCATACACTTCTCCCGAGTGGCTGTTGGCAATTTACATCCCGCCCATCAGCATAACAATGCTCCCAGTTCTCCATGGCCTGTCCTGCCTTCTGGATTTTACACTTTTTTCAGATGGCCCTTTTGACCGGGGGGAAGTGAGACTTCATTGTAGTGCAGATTTCCTTTGCAAGCTTGCTTGGTTGGCCAAAAAGGGCGTATGCGTTTTTTCCTGAATATATTCAGGAAAAAACGCATACGCCCTTTTTGGCCAAGTGCATCATTGTGGACGTTCTGCCTCTTTTCCTATGCTTTAACTGCAATTCCAGTCTACCTCCTGAAATCGGTTTCCTGCAATTCTGCCCCGCTTTCAAGTCCTCTTGGCAGCCTTACTTCAGTATATTTTTGGACGATAGCTGTCATTTATAACTCTGCAGGTTTGTGAATTACAGTGCCCCTGAGCTCCTTTCTTCAACTCGCTTTCTTGTGAGCTGGTCGCAACACCGCAGGATTGCTTCAGGCCCTAATCTGGTTCCGGCATGGCACGCTGAGCCTTTGGTTAATTCCTCTTCCTGGTGGGAAATGAGAGTTAAATTTGCCCGTCCAGACACCTCCAGCTAGTCTCTCATTGGTTCTCCCTATTCCTGTTCATCTTCCGCAGAAATTGCAAACTGGGCCAAACAGGAGGTTAAAGTCACTGACTCTCCAAGTCGGGAGAGTGTTAGTAAAGCGTCTGGAATGTTGCACCCGAGTACCAGGGGACGACAACTGAGACATATTTGAACACGTCTCCCGATCGCACAGTGGATCATACTCTGGGTTCCACATGCATGTTTTAGCTGAAGGAAGAATCCCTTAAAACTGGAGAGTTGAGACCCGTGGAATGGGTACCATGCAATATGACTTCAACGGGTCTTCATTTGCTCACCGAACCTCTCCAATCCTATCACTGCTGTGTTTATGCCCCTGTACACACGCTTGATTCTCTTTCGGAGACATAGCAATCCATAGGTTTTAAGATACTTACTAGTCAGGTACATTCTTAGGCGTTTAATATGGGGTGTTGAGTCCATTTCGTTGAGCAAGGAGTAGCTCTTGTCTATTCCATATTTGGCTTAAGGAACTTTATCTGTGTTCATTACAATCTCTGGTTTTAGGCAGCACCCCAACTCACCTTTACCCTTAGCAAGCATAAGTTGGTTTTCTAAATTTGAGACCCTGTTCTGTTTTGTCATTCAGTTCCTGTGTAGCCAAGTTTACATTCCGTGTATTAGTGATATCTTATGATGTTTCTTTTTCTGTGTGACTTATTTCAGTTAGAATCATCATACCTGAATCCACTCATTATGCTGCTACGGGCCTGATGACATAGATTTCATTGCTGAGTGATATTGCATTGTACGTAAGTACCACAACTTCTTTATCCATTACTCACTTTCTGCGATATTGAACTTGTACCGTAAACGAGGTTCTTGTAAACAGAGCCGTCCCAAACTTTGGGGTGGCTGTGTCTTTTTGATTTTAATTTCCCTAAGCTATAGGACCATAAGTGGAAGTGCCATAGGCTCTGTTGCTTTGTTTTTTAGATGTTTCAGGAAACACCATACACTTCTCCCGAGTGGCTGTTGGCAATTTACATCTCGCCCATCAGCATAACAAGGCTCCCAGTTCTCCATGGCCTGTCCTGCCTTCTGGATTTTACACTTTTTTCTGATGGCCCTTTTGACCGGGGGGAAGTGAGACTTCATTGTAGTGCAGATTTCCTTTGCAAGCTTGCTTGGTTGGCCAAAAAGGGCGTATGCGTTTTTTCCTGAATATATTCAGGAAAAAACGCATACGCCCTTTTTGGCCAAGTGCATCATTGTGGACGTTCTGCCTCTTTTCCTATGCTTTAACTGCAATTCCAGTCTACCTCCTGAAATCGGTTTCCTGCAATTCTGCCCCGCTTTCAAGTCCTCTTGGCAGCCTTACTTCAGTATATTTTTGGACGATAGCTGTCATTTGTAACTCTGCAGGTTTGTGAATTACAGTGCCCCTGAGCTCCTTTCTTCAACTCGCTTTCTTGTGAGCTGGTCGCAACACCGCAGGATTGCTTCAGGCCCTAATCTGGTTCCGGCACGGCACGCTGAGCCTTTGGTTAATTCCTCTTCCTGGTGGGAAATGAGAGTTAAATTTGCCCGTCCAGACACCTCCAGCTAGTCTCTCATTGGTTCTCCCTATTCCTGTTCATCTTCCGCAGAAATTGCAAACTGGGCCAAACAGGAGGTTAAAGGCACTGACTCTCCAAGTCGGGAGAGTGTTAGTAAAGCGTCTGGAATGTTGCACCCGAGTACCAGGGGATGAGAACTGAGACATATTTGAACACGTCTCCCGATCGCACAGTGGATCATACTCTGGGTTCCACATGCATGTTTTAGCTGAAGGAAGAATCCCTTAAACCTGGAGAGTTGAGACCCGTGGAATGGGTACCATGCAATATGACTTCAAAGGGTCTTCATTTGCTCACCGAACCTCTCCAATCCTATCACTGCTGCGTTTATGCCCCTGTACACACGCTTGATTCTCTTTCGGAGACATAGCAATCCATAGGTTTTAAGATACTTACTAGTCAGGTACATTCTTAGGCGTTTAATATGGGGTGTTGAGTCCATTTCGTTGAGCAAGGAGTAGCTCTTGTCTATTCTATATTTGGCTTAAGGAACTTTATCTGTGTTCATTTCAATCTCTGGTTTTAGGCAGCACCCCAACTCACCTTTCCCCTTAGCAAGCATAAGTTGGTTTTCTAAATTTGAGACCCTGTTCTGTTTTGTCATTCAGTTCCTGTGTAGCCAAGTTTACATTCCGTGTATTAGTGATATCTTATGATGTTTCTTTTTCTGTGTGACTTATTTCAGTTAGAATCATCATACCTGAATCCACTCATTATGCTGCTACGGGCCTGATGACATAGATTTCATTGCTGAGTGATATTGCATTGTACGTAAGTACCACAACTTCTTTATCCATTACTCACTTTCTGTGATATTGAACTTGTACCGTAAACGAGGTTCTTGTAAACAGAGCCGTCCCAAACTTTGGGGTGGCTGTGTCTTTTTGATTTTAATTTCCCTAAGCTATAGGACCATAAGTGGAAGTGCCCTAGGCTCTGTTGCTTTGTTTTTTAGATGTTTCAGGAAACACCATACATTTCTCCCGAGTGGCTGTTGGCAATTTACATCCCGCCCATCAGCATAACAAGGCTCCCAGTTCTCCATGGCCTGTCCTGCCTTCTGGATTTTACACTTTTTTCAGATGGCCCTTTTGACTGGGGGGAAGTGAGACTTCATTGTAGTGCAGATTTCCTTTGCAAGCTTGCTTGGTTGGCCAAAAAGGGCGTATGCGTTTTTTCCTGAATATATTCAGGAAAAAACGCATACGCCCTTTTTGGCCAAGTGCATCATTGTGGACGTTCTGCCTCTTTTCCTATGCTTTAACTGCAATTCCAGTCTACCTCCTGAAATCGGTTTCCTGCAATTCTGCCCCGCTTTCAAGTCCTCTTGGCAGCCTTACTTCAGTATATTTTTGGACGATAGCTGTCATTTATAAGTCTGCAGGTTTGTGAATTACAGTGCCCCTGAGCTCCTTTCTTCAACTCGCTTTCTTGTGAGCTGGTCGCAACACCGCAGGATTGCTTCAGGCCCTAATCTGGTTCCGGCACGGCACGCTGAGCCTTTGGTTAATTCCTCTTCCTGGTGGGAAATGAGAGTTAAATTTGCCCGTGCAGACACCTCCAGCTAGTCTCTCATTGGTTCTCCCTATTCCTGTTCATCTTCCGCAGAAATTGCAAACTGGGCCAAACAGGAGGTTAAAGGCACTGACTCTCCAAGTCGGGAGAGTGTTAGTAAAGCGTCTGGAATGTTGCACCCGAGTACCAGGGGACGACAACTGAGACATATTTGAACACGTCTCCCGATCGCACAGTGGATCATACTCTGGGTTCCACATGCATGTTTTAGCTGAAGGAAGAATCCCTTAAACCTGGAGAGTTGAGACCCGTGGAATGGGTACCATGCAATATGACTTCAAAGGGTCTTCATTTGCTCACCGAACCTCTCCAATCCTATCACTGCTGTGTTTATGCCCCTGTACACACGCTTGATTCTCTTTCGGAGACATAGCAATCCATAGGTTTTAAGATACTTACTAGTCAGGTACATTCTTAGGTGTTTAATATGGGGTGTTGAGTCCATTTCGTTGAGCAAGGAGTAGCTCTTGTCTATTCCATATTTGGCTTAAGGAACTTTATCTGTGTTCATTACAATCTCTGGTTTTAGGCAGCACCCCAACTCACCTTTCCCCTTAGCAAGCATAAGTTGGTTTTCTAAATTTGAGACCCTGTTCTGTTTTGTCATTCAGTTCCTGTGTAGCCAAGTTTACATTCCGTGTATTAGTGATATCTTATGATGTTTCTTTTTCTGTGTGACTTATTTCAGTTAGAATCATCATACCTGAATCCACTCATTATGCTGCTACGGGCCTGATGACATAGATTTCATTGCTGAGTGATATTGCATTGTACGTAAGTACCACAACTTCTTTATCCATTACTCACTTTCTGCGATATTGAACTTGTACCGTAAACGAGGTTCTTGTAAACAGAGCCGTCCCAAACTTTGGGGTGGCTGTGTCTTTTTGATTTTAATTTCCCTAAGCTATAGGACCATAAGTGGAAGTGCCCTAGGCTCTGTTGCTTTGTTTTTTAGATGTTTCAGGAAACACCATACACTTCTCCCGAGTGGCTGTTGGCAATTTACATCCCGCCCATCAGCATAACAAGGCTCCCAGTTCTCCATGGCCTGTCCTGCCTTCTGGATTTTACACTTTTTTCAGATGGCCCTTTTGACCGGGGGGAAGTGAGACTTCATTGTAGTGCAGATTTCCTTTGCAAGCATGCTTGGTTGGCCAAAAAGGGCGTATGCGTTTTTTCCTGAATATATTCAGGAAAAAACGCATACGCCCTTTTTGGCCAAGTGCATCATTGTGGACGTTCTGCCTCTTTTCCTATGCTTTAACTGCAATTCCAGTCTACCTCCTGAAATCGGTTTCCTGCAATTCTGCCCCGCTTTCAAGTCCTCTTGGCAGCCTTACTTCAGTATATTTTTGGACGATAGCTGTCATTTGTAACTCTGCAGGTTTGTGAATTACAGTGCCCCTGAGCTCCTTTCTTCAACTCGCTTTCTTGTGAGCTGGTCGCAACACCGCAGGATTGCTTCAGGCCCTAATCTGGTTCCGGCACGGCACGCTGAGCCTTTGGTTAATTCCTCTTCCTGGTGGGAAATGAGAGTTAAATTTGCCCGTCCAGACACCTCCAGCTAGTCTCTCATTGGTTCTCCCTATTCCTGTTCATCTTCCGCAGAAATTGCAAACTGGGCCAAACAGGAGGTTAAAGGCACTGACTCTCCAAGTCGGGAGAGTGTTAGTAAAGCGTCTGGAATGTTGCACCCGAGTACCAGGGGACGACAACTGAGACATATTTGAACACGTCTCCCGATCGCACAGTGGATCATACTCTGGGTTCCACATGCATGTTTTAGCTGAAGGAAGAATCCCTTAAACCTGGAGAGTTGAGACCCGTGGAATGGGTACCATGCAATATGACTTCAAAGGGTCTTCATTTGCTCACCGAACCTCTCCAATCCTATCACTGCTGTGTTTATGCCCCTGTACACACGCTTGATTCTCTTTCGGAGACATAGCAATCCATAGGTTTTAAGATACTTACTAGTCAGGTACATTCTTAGGCGTTTAATATGGGGTGTTGAGTCCATTTCGTTGAGCAAGGAGTAGCTCTTGTCTATTCCATATTTGGCTTAAGGAACTTTATCTGTGTTCATTACAATCTCTGGTTTTAGGCAGCACCCCAACTCACCTTTCCCCTTAGCAAGCATAAGTTGGTTTTCTAAATTTGAGACCCTGTTCTATTTTGTCATTCAGTTCCTGTGTAGCCAAGTTTACATTCCGTGTATTAGTGATATCTTATGATGTTTCTTTTTCTGTGTGACTTATTTCAGTTAGAATCATCATACCTGAATCCACTCATTATGCTGCTACGGGCCTGATGACATAGATTTCATTGCTGAGTGATATTGCATTGTACGTAAGTACCACAACTTCTTTATCCATTACTCACTTTCTGTGATATTGAACTTGTACCGTAAACGAGGTTCTTGTAAACAGAGCCGTCCCAAACTTTGGGGTGGCTGTGTCTTTTTGATTTTAATTTCCCTAAGCTATAGGACCATAAGTGGAAGTGCCCTAGGCTCTGTTGCTTTGTTTTTTAGATGTTTCAGGAAACACCATACACTTCTCCCGAGTGGCTGTTGGCAATTTACATCCCGCCCATCAGCATAACAAGGCTCCCAGTTCTCCATGGCCTGTCCTGCCTTCTGGATTTTACACTTTTTTCAGATGGCCCTTTTGACAGGGGGGAAGTGAGACTTCATTGTAGTGCAGATTTCCTTTGCAAGCTTGCTTGGTTGGCCAAAAAGGGCGTATGCGTTTTTTCCTGAATATATTCAGGAAAAAACGCATACGCCCTTTTTGGCCAAGTGCATCATTGTGGACGTTCTGCCTCTTTTCCTATGCTTTAACTGCAATTCCAGTCTACCTCCTGAAATCGGTTTCCTGCAATTCTGCCCCGCTTTCAAGTCCTCTTGGCAGCCTTACTTCAGTATATTTTTGGACGATAGCTGTCATTTGTAACTCTGCAGGGTTGTGAATTACAGTGCCCCTGAGCTCCTTTCTTCAACTCGCTTTCTTGTGAGCTGGTCGCAACACCGCAGGATTGCTTCAGGCCCTAATCTGGTTCCGGCACGGCACCCTGAGCCTTTGGTTAATTCCTCTTCCTGGTGGGAAATGAGAGTTAAATTTGCCCGTCCAGACACCTCCAGCTAGTCTCTCATTGGTTCTCCCTATTCCTGTTCATCTTCCGCAGAAATTGCAAACTGGGCCAAACAGGAGGTTAAAGGCACTGACTCTCCAAGTCGGGAGAGTGTTAGTAAAGCGTTTGGAATGTTGCACCCGAGTACCAGGGGACGAGAACTGAGACATATTTGAACACGTCTCCCGATCGCACAGTGGATCATACTCTGGGTTCCACATGCATGTTTTAGCTGAAGGAAGAATCCCTTAAACCTGGAGAGTTGAGACCCGTGGAATGGGTACCATGCAATATGACTTCAAAGGGTCTTCATTTGCTCACCGAACCTCTCCAATCCTATCACTGCTGCGTTTATGCCCCTGTACACACGCTTGATTCTCTTTCGGAGACATAGCAATCCATAGGTTTTAAGATACTTACTAGTCAGGTACATTCTTAGGCGTTTAATATGGGGTGTTGAGTCTATTTCGTTGAGCAAGGAGTAGCTCTTGTCTATTCTATATTTGGCTTAAGGAACTTTATCTGTGTTCATTTCAATCTCTGGTTTTAGGCAGCACCCCAACTCACCTTTCCCCTTAGCAAGCATAAGTTGGTTTTCTAAATTTGAGACCCTGTTCTGTTTTGTCATTCAGTTCCTGTGTAGCCAAGTTTACATTCCGTGTATTAGTGATATCTTATGATGTTTCTTTTTCTGTGTGACTTATTTCAGTTAGAATCATCATACCTGAATCCACTCATTATGCTGCTACAGGCCTGATGACATAGATTTCATTGCTGAGTGATATTGCATTGTACGTAAGTACCACAACTTCTTTATCCATTACTCACTTTCTGTGATATTGAACTTGTACCGTAAACGAGGTTCTTGTAAACAGAGCCGTCCCAAACTTTGGGGTGGCTGTGTCTTTTTGATTTTAATTTCCCTAAGCTATAGGACCATAAGTGGAAGTGCCCTAGGCTCTGTTGCTTTGTTTTTTAGATGTTTCAGGAAACACCATACACTTCTCCCGAGTGGCTGTTGGCAATTTACATCCCGCCCATCAGCATAACAAGGCTCCCAGTTCTCCATGGCCTGTCCTGCCTTCTGGATTTTACACTTTTTTCAGATGGCCCTTTTGACCGGGGGGAAGTGAGACTTCATTGTAGTGCAGATTTCCTTTGCAAGCTTGCTTGGTTGGCCAAAAAGGGCGTATGCGTTTTTTCCTGAATATATTCAGGAAAAAACGCATACGCCCTTTTTGGCCAAGTGCATCATTGTGGACGTTCTGCCTCTTTTCCTATGCTTTAACTGCAATTCCTGTCTACCTCCTGAAATCGGTTTCCTGCAATTCTGCCCCGCTTTCAAGTCCTCTTGGCAGCCTTACTTCAGTATATTTTTGGACGATAGCTGTCATTTATAAGTCTGCAGGTTTGTGAATTACAGTGCCCCTGAGCTCCTTTCTTCAACTCGCTTTCATGTGAGCTGGTCGCAACACCGCAGGATTGCTTCAGGCCCTAATCTGGTTCCGGCACGGCACGCTGAGCCTTTGGTTAATTCCTCTTCCTGGTGGGAAATGAGAGTTAAATTTGCCCGTCCAGACACCTCCAGCTAGTCTCTCATTGGTTCTCCCTATTCCTGTTCATCTTCCGCAGAAATTGCAAACTGGGCCAAACAGGAGGTTAAAGGCACTGACTCTCCAAGTCGGGAGAGTGTTAGTAAAGCGTCTGGAATGTTGCACCCGAGTACCAGGGGACGACAACTGAGACATATTTGAACACGTCTCCCGATCGCACAGTGGATCATATTCTGGGTTCCACATGCATGTTTTAGCTGAAGGAAGAATCCCTTAAACCTGGAGTGTTGAGACCCGTGGAATGGGCACCATGCAATATGACTTCAAAGGGTCTTCATTTGCTCACCGAACCTCTCCAATCCTATCACTGCTGCGTTTATGCCCCTGTACACACGCTTGATTCTCTTTCGGAGACATAGCAATCCATAGGTTTTAAGATACTTACTAGTCAGGTACATTCTTAGGCGTTTAATATGGGGTGTTGAGTCCATTTCGTTGAGCAAGGAGTAGCTCTTGTCTATTCTATATTTGGCTTAAGGAACTTTATCTGTGTTCATTTCAATCTCTGGTTTTAGGCAGCACCCCAACTCACCTTTACCCTTAGCAAGCATAAGTTGGTTTTCTAAATTTGAGACCCTGTTCTGTTTTGTAATTCAGTTCCTGTGTAGCCAAGTTTACATTCCGTGTATTAGTGATATCTTATGATGTTTCTTTTTCTGTGTGACTTATTTCAGTTAGAATCATCATACCTGAATCCACTCATTATGCTGCTACGGGCCTGATGACATAGATTTCATTGCTGAGTGATATTGCATTGTACGTAAGTACCACAACTTCTTTATCCATTACTCACTTTCTGCGATATTGAACTTGTACCGTAAACGAGGTTCTTGTAAACAGAGCCGTCCCAAACTTTGGGGTGGCTGTGTCTTTTTGATTTTAATTTCCCTAAGCTATAGGACCATAAGTGGAAGTGCCCTAGGCTCTGTTGCTTTGTTTTTTAGATGTTTCAGGAAACACCATACACTTCTCCCGAGTGGCTGTTGGCAATTTACATCCCGCCCATCAGCATAACAAGGCTCCCAGTTCTCCATGGCCTGTCCTGCCTTCTGGATTTTACACTTTTTTCAGATGGCCCTTTTGACAGGGGGGAAGTGAGACTTCATTGTAGTGCAGATTTCCTTTGCAATCATGCTTGGTTGGCCAAAAAGGGCGTATGCGTTTTTTCCTGAATATATTCAGGAAAAAACGCATACGCCCTTTTTGGCCAAGTGCATCATTGTGGACGTTCTGCCTCTTTTCCTATGCTTTAACTGCAATTCCAGTCTACCTCCTGAAATCGGTTTCCTGCAATTCTGCCCCGCTTTCAAGTCCTCTTGGCAGCCTTACTTCAGTATATTTTTGGACGATAGCTGTCATTTGTAACTCTGCAGGTTTGTGAATTACAGTGCCCCTGAGCTCCTTTCTTCAACTCGCTTTCTTGTGAGCTGGTCGCAACACCGCAGGATTGCTTCAGGCCCTAATCTGGTTCCGGCACGGCACGCTGAGCCTTTGGTTAATTCCTCTTCCTGGTGGGAAATGAGAGTTAAATTTGCCCGTCCAGACACCTCCAGCTAGTCTCTCATTGGTTCTCCCTATTCCTGTTCATCTTCCGCAGAAATTGCAAACTGGGCCAAACAGGAGGTTAAAGGCACTGACTCTCCAAGTCGGGAGAGTGTTAGTAAAGCGTCTGGAATGTTGCACCCGAGTACCAGGGGACGAGAACTGAGACATATTTGAACACGTCTCCCGATCGCACAGTGGATCATACTCTGGGTTCCACATGCATGTTTTAGCTGAAGGAAGAATCCCTTAAACCTGGAGAGTTGAGACCCGTGGAATGGGCACCATGCAATATGACTTCAAAGGGTCTTCATTTGCTCACCGAACCTCTCCAATCCTATCACTGCTGCGTTTATGCCCCTGTACACATGCTTGATTCTCTTTCGGAGACATAGCAATCCATAGGTTTTAAGATACTTACTAGTCAGGTACATTCTTAGGCGTTTAATATGGGGTGTTGAGTCCATTTCGTTGAGCAAGGAGTAGCTCTTGTCTATTCCTTATTTGGCTTAAGGAACTTTATCTGTGTTCATTACAATCTCTGGTTTTAGGCAGCACCCCAACTCACCTTTCCCCTTAGCAAGCATAAGTTGGTTTTCTAAATTTGAGACCCTGTTCTGTTTTGTCATTCACTTCCTGTGTAGCCAAGTTTACATTCCGTGTATTAGTGATATCTTATGATGTTTCTTTTTCTGTGTGACTTATTTCAGTTAGAATCATCATACCTGAATCCACTCATTATGCTGCTACGGGCCTGATGACATAGATTTCATTGCTGAGTGATATTGCATTGTACGTAAGTACCACAACTTCTTTATCCATTACTCACTTTCTGCGATATTGAACTTGTACCGTAAACGAGGTTCTTGTAAACAGAGCCGTCCCAAACTTTGGGGTGGCTGTGTCTTTTTGATTTTAATTTCCCTAAGCTATAGGACCATAAGTGGAAGTGCCCTAGGCTCTGTTGCTTTGTTTTTTAGATGTTTCAGGAAACACCATACACTTCTCCCGAGTGGCTGTTGGCAATTTACATCCCGCCCATCAGCATAACAAGGCTCTCAGTTCTCCATGGCCTGTCCTGCCTTCTGGATTTTACACTTTTTTCAGATGGCCCTTTTGACAGGGGGGAAGTGAGACTTCATTGTAGTGCAGATTTCCTTTGCAAGCATGCTTGGTTGGCCAAAAAGGGCGTATGCGTTTTTTCCTGAATATATTCAGGAAAAAACGCATACGCCCTTTTTGGCCAAGTGCATCATTGTGGACGTTCTGCCTCTTTTCCTATGCTTTAACTGCAATTCCAGTCTACCTCCTGAAATCGGTTTCCTGCAATTCTGCCCCGCTTTCAAGTCCTCTTGGCAGCCTTACTTCAGTATATTTTTGGACGATAGCTGTCATTTGTAACTCTGCAGGTTTGTGAATTACAGTGCCCCTGAGCTCCTTTCTTCAACTCGCTTTCTTGTGAGCTGGTCGCAACACCGCAGGATTGCTTCAGGCCCTAATCTGGTTCCGGCACGGCACGCTGAGCCTTTGGTTAATTCCTCTTCCTGGTGGGAAATGAGAGTTAAATTTGCCCGTGCAGACACCTCCAGCTAGTCTCTCATTGGTTCTCCCTATTCCTGTTCATCTTCCGCAGAAATTGCAAACTGGGCCAAACAGGAGGTTAAAGGCACTGACTCTCCAAGTCGGGAGAGTGTTAGTAAAGCGTCTGGAATGTTGCACCCGAGTACCAGGGGACGAGAACTGAGACATATTTGAACACGTCTCCCGATCGCACAGTGGATCATACTCTGGGTTCCACATGCATGTTTTAGCTGAAGGAAGAATCCCTTAAACCTGGAGAGTTGAGACCCGTGGAATGGGTACCATGCAATATGACTTCAAAGGGTCTTCATTTGCTCACCGAACCTCTCCAATCCTATCACTGCTGTGTTTATGCCCCTGTACACACGCTTGATTCTCTTTCGGAGACATAGCAATCCATAGGTTTTAAGATACTTACTAGTCAGGTACATTCTTAGGCGTTTAATATGGGGTGTTGAGTCCATTTCGTTGAGCAAGGAGTAGCTCTTCTCTATTCCATATTTGGCTTAAGGAACTTTATCTGTGTTCATTACAATCTCTGGTTTTAGGCAGCACCCCAACTCACCTTTCCCCTTAGCAAGCATAAGTTGGTTTTCTAAATTTGAGACCCTGTTCTGTTTTGTCATTCAGTTCCTGTGTAGCCAAGTTTACATTCCGTGTATTAGTGATATCTTATGATGTTTCTTTTTCTGTGTGACTTATTTCAGTTAGAATCATCATACCTGAATCCACTCATTATGCTGCTACGGGCCTGATGACATAGATTTCATTGCTGAGTGATATTGCATTGTACGTAAGTACCACAACTTCTTTATCCATTACTCACTTTCTGCGATATTGAACTTGTACCGTAAACGAGGTTCTTGTAAACAGAGCCGTCCCAAACTTTGGGGTGGCTGTGTCTTTTTGATTTTAATTTCCCTAAGCTATAGGACCATAAGTGGAAGTGCCCTAGGCTCTGTTGCTTTGTTTTTTAGATGTTTCAGGAAACACCATACACTTCTCCCGAGTGGCTGTTGGCAATTTACATCCCGCCCATCAGCATAACAAGGCTCCCAGTTCTCCATGGCCTGTCCTGCCTTCTGGATTTTACACTTTTTTCAGATGGCCCTTTTGACAGGGGGGAAGTGAGACTTCATTGTAGTGCAGATTTCCTTTGCAAGCATGCTTGGTTGGCCAAAAAGGGCGTATGCGTTTTTTCCTGAATATATTCAGGAAAAAACGCATACGCCCTTTTTGGCCAAGTGCATCATTGTGGACGTTCTGCCTCTTTTCCTATGCTTTAACTGCAATTCCAGTCTACCTCCTGAAATCGGTTTCCTGCAATTCTGCCCCGCTTTCAAGTCCTCTTGGTAGCCTTACTTCAGTATATTTTTGGACGATAGCTGTCATTTGTAACTCTGCAGGTTTGTGAATTACAGTGCCCCTGAGCTCCTTTCTTCAACTCGCTTTCTTGTGAGCTGGTCGCAACACCGCAGGATTGCTTCAGGCCCTAATCTGGTTCCGGCACGGCACGCTGAGCCTTTGGTTAATTCCTCTTCCTGGTGGGAAATGAGAGTTAAATTTGCCCGTCCAGACACCTCCAGCTAGTCTCTCATTGGTTCTCCCTATTCCTGTTCATCTTCCGCAGAAATTGCAAACTGGGCCAAACAGGAGGTTAAAGGCACTGACTCTCCAAGTCGGGAGAGTGTTAGTAAAGCGTCTGGAATGTTGCACCCGAGTACCAGGGGACGAGAACTGAGACATATTTGAACACGTCTCCCGATCGCACAGTGGATCATACTCTGGGTTCCACATGCATGTTTTAGCTGAAGGAAGAATCCCTTAAACCTGGAGAGTTGAGACCCGTGGAATGGGTACCATGCAATATGACTTCAAAGGGTCTTCATTTGCTCACCGAACCTCTCCAATCCTATCACTGCTGCGTTTATGCCCCTGTACACACGCTTGATTCTCTTTCGGAGACATAGCAATCCATAGGTTTTAAGATACTTACTAGTCAGGTACATTCTTAGGCGTTTAATATGGGGTGTTGGGTCCATTTCATTGAGCAAGGAGTAGCTCTTGTCTATTCTATATTTGGCTTAAGGAACTTTATCTGTGTTCATTTCAATCTCTGGTTTTAGGCAGCACCCCAACTCACCTTTACTCTTAGCAAGCATAAGTTGGTTTTCTAAATTTGAGACCCTGTTCTGTTTTGTAATTCAGTTCCTGTGTAGTCAAGTTTACATTCCGTGTATTAGTGATATCTTATGATGTTTCTTTTTCTGTGTGACTTATTTCAGTTAGAATCATCATACCTGAATCCACTCATTATGCTGCTACGGGCCTGATGACATAGATTTCATTGCTGAATGATATTGCATTGTACGTAAGTACCACAACATCTTTATCCATTACTCACTTTCTGTGATATTGAACTTGTACCGTAAACGAGGTTCTTGTAAACAGAGCCGTCCCAAACTTTGGGGTGGCTGTGTCTTTTTGATTTTAATTTCCCTAAGCTATAGGACCATAAGTGGAAGTGCCCTAGGCTCTGTTGCTTTGTTTTTTAGATGTTTCAGGAAACACCATACACTTCTCCCGAGTGGCTGTTGGCAATTTACATCCCGCCCATCAGCATAACAAGGCTCCCAGTTCTCCATGGCCTGTCCTGCCTTCTGGATTTTACACTTTTTTCAGATGGCCCTTTTGACAGGGGGGAAGTGAGACTTCATTGTAGTGCAGATTTCCTTTGCAAGCATGCTTGGTTGGCCAAAAAGGGCGTATGCGTTTTTTCCTGAATATATTCAGGAAAAAACGCATACGCCCTTTTTGGCCAAGTGCATCATTGTGGACGTTCTGCCTCTTTTCCTATGCTTTAACTGCAATTCCAGTCTACCTCCTGAAATCGGTTTCCTGCAATTCTGCCCCGCTTTCAAGTCCTCTTGGCAGCCTTACTTCAGTATATTTTTGGACGATAGCTGTCATTTGTAACTCTGCAGGTTTGTGAATTACAGTGCCCCTGAGCTCCTTTCTTCAACTCGCTTTCTTGTGAGCTGGTCGCAACACCGCAGGATTGCTTCAGGCCCTAATCTGGTTCCGGCACGGCACGCTGAGCCTTTGGTTAATTCCTCTTCCTGGTGGGAAATGAGAGTTAAATTTGCCCGTCCAGACACCTCCAGCTAGTCTCTCATTGGTTCTCCCTATTCCTGTTCATCTTCCGCAGAAATTGCAAACTGGGCCAAACAGGAGGTTAAAGGCACTGACTCTCCAAGTCGGGAGAGTGTTAGTTAAGCGTCTGGAATGTTGCACCCGAGTACCAGGGGACGAGAACTGAGACATATTTGAACACGTCTCCCGATCGCACAGTGGATCATACTCTGGGTTCCACATGCATGTTTTAGCTGAAGGAAGAATCCCTTAAACCTGGAGAGTTGAGACCCGTGGAATGGGTACCATGCAATATGACTTCAAAGGGTCTTCATTTGCTCACCGAACCTCTCCAATCCTATCACTGCTGCGTTTATGCCCCTGTACACACGCTTGATTCTCTTTCGGAGACATAGCAATCCATAGGTTTTAAGATACTTACTAGTCAGGTACATTCTTAGGCGTTTAATATGGGGTGTTGAGTCCATTTCGTTGAGCAAGGAGTAGCTCTTGTCTATTCCATATTTGGCTTAAGGAACTTTATCTGTGTTCATTACAATCTCTGGTTTTAGGCAGCACCCCAACTCACCTTTCCCCTTAGCAAGCATAAGTTGGTTTTCTAAATTTGAGACCCTGTTCTGTTTTGTCATTCAGTTCCTGTGTAGCCAAGTTTACATTCCGTGTATTAGTGATATCTTATGATGTTTCTTTTTCTGTGTGACTTATTTCAGTTAGAATCATCATACCTGAATCCACTCATTATGCTGCTACGGGCCTGATGACATAGATTTCATTGCTGAGTGATATTGCATTGTACGTAAGTACCACAACTTCTTTATCCATTACTCACTTTCTGCGATATTGAACTTGTACCGTAAACGAGGTTCTTGTAAACAGAGCCGTCCCAAACTTTGGGGTGGCTGTGTCTTTTTGATTTTAATTTCCCTAAGCTATAGGACCATAAGTGGAAGTGCCCTAGGCTCTGTTGCTTTGTTTTTTAGATGTTTCAGGAAACACCATACACTTCTCCCGAGTGGCTGTTGGCAATTTACATCCCGCCCATCAGCATAACAAGGCTCCCAGTTCTCCATGGCCTGTCCTGCCTTCTGGATTTTACACTTTTTTCTGATGGCCCTTTTGACCGGGGGGAAGTGAGACTTCATTGTAGTGCAGATTTCCTTTGCAAGCTTGCTTGGTTGGCCAAAAAGGGCGTATGCGTTTTTTCCTGAATATATTCAGGAAAAAACGCATACGCCCTTTTTGGCCAAGTGCATCATTGTGGACGTTCTGCCTCTTTTCCTATGCTTTAACTGCAATTCCAGTCTACCTCCTGAAATCGGTTTCCTGCAATTCTGCCCCGCTTTCAAGTCCTCTTGGCAGCCTTACTTCAGTATATTTTTGGACGATAGCTGTCATTTGTAACTCTGCAGGTTTGTGAATTACAGTGCCCCTGAGCTCCTTTCTTCAACTCGCTTTCTTGTGAGCTGGTCGCAACACCGCAGGATTGCTTCAGGCCCTAATCTGGTTCCGGCACGGCACGCTGAGCCTTTGGTTAATTCCTCTTCCTGGTGGGAAATGAGAGTTAAATTTGCCCGTCCAGACACCTCCAACTAGTCTCTCATTGGTTCTCCCTATTCCTGTTCATCTTCCGCAGAAATTGCAAACTGGGCCAAACAGGAGGTTAAAGGCACTGACTCTCCAAGTCGGGAGAGTGTTAGTAAAGCGTCTGGAATGTTGCACCCGAGTACCAGGGGACGAGAACTGAGACATATTTGAACACGTCTCCCGATCGCACAGTGGATCATACTCTGGGTTCCACATGCATGTTTTAGCTGAAGGAAGAATCCCTTAAACCTGGAGAGTTGAGACCCGTGGAATGGGTACCATGCAATATGACTTCAAAGGGTCTTCATTTGCTCACCGAACCTCTCCAATCCTATCACTGCTGCGTTTATGCCCCTGTACACACGCTTGATTCTCTTTCGGAGACATAGCAATCCATAGGTTTTAAGATACTTACTAGTCAGGTACATTCTTAGGCGTTTAATATGGGGTGTTGAGTCCATTTCGTTGAGCAAGGAGTAGCTCTTGTCTATTCTATATTTGGCTTAAGGAACTTTATCTGTGTTCATTTCAATCTCTGGTTTTAGGCAGCACCCCAACTCACCTTTCCCCTTAGCAAGCATAAGTTGGTTTTCTAAATTTGAGACCCTGTTCTGTTTTGTCATTCACTTCCTGTGTAGCCAAGTTTACATTCCGTGTATTAGTGATATCTTATGATGTTTCTTTTTCTGTGTGACTTATTTCAGTTAGAATCATCATACCTGAATCCACTCATTATGCTGCTACGGGCCTGATGACATAGATTTCATTGCTGAGTGATATTGCATTGTACGTAAGTACCACAACTTCTTTATCCATTACTCACTTTCTGTGATATTGAACTTGTACCGTAAATGAGGTTCTTGTAAACAGAGCCGTCCCAAACTTTGGGGTGGCTGTGTCTTTTTGATTTTAATTTCCCTAAGCTATAGGACCATAAGTGGAAGTGCCCTAGGCTCTGTTGCTTTGTTTTTTAGATGTTTCAGGAAACACCATACACTTCTCCCGAGTGGCTGTTGGCAATTTACATCCCGCCCATCAGCATAACAAGGCTCCCAGTTCTCCATGGCCTGTCCTGCCTTCTGGATTTTACACTTTTTTCAGATGGCCCTTTTGACCGGGGGGAAGTGAGACTTCATTGTAGTGCAGATTTCCTTTGCAAGCTTGCTTGGTTGGCCAAAAAGGGCGTATGCGTTTTTTCCTGAATATATTCAGGAAAAAACGCATACGCCCTTTTTGGCCAAGTGCATCATTGTGGACGTTCTGCCTCTTTTCCTATGCTTTAACTGCAATTCCAGTCTACCTCCTGAAATCGGTTTCCTGCAATTCTGCCCCACTTTCAAGTCCTCTTGGCAGCCTTACTTCAGTATATTTTTGGACGATAGCTGTCATTTATAAGTCTGCAGGTTTGTGAATTACAGTGCCCCTGAGCTCCTTTCTTCAACTCGCTTTCTTGTGAGCTGGTCGCAACACCGCAGGATTGCTTCAGGCCCTAATCTGGTTCCGGCACGGCACGCTGAGCCTTTGGTTAATTCCTCTTCCTGGTGGGAAATGAGAGTTAAATTTGCCCGTCCAGACACCTCCAGCTAGTCTCTCATTGGTTCTCCCTATTCCTGTTCATCTTCCGCAGAAATTGCAAACTGGGCCAAACAGGAGGTTAAAGGCACTGACTCTCCAAGTCGGGAGAGTGTTAGTAAAGCGTCTGGAATGTTGCACCCGAGTACCAGGGGACGACAACTGAGACATATTTGAACACGTCTCCCGATCGCACAGTGGATCATACTCTGGGTTCCACATGCATGTTTTAGCTGAAGGAAGAATCCCTTAAACCTGGAGAGTTGAGACCCGTGGAATGGGTACCATGCAATATGACTTCAAAGGGTCTTCATTTGCTCACCGAACCTCTCCAATCCTATCACTGCTGTGTTTATGCCCCTGTACACACGCTTGATTCTCTTTCGGAGACATAGCAATCCATAGGTTTTAAGATACTTACTAGTCAGGTACATTCTTAGGCGTTTAATATGGGGTGTTGAGTCCATTTCGTTGAGCAAGGAGTAGCTCTTGTCTATTCCATATTTGGCTTAAGGAACTTTATCTGTGTTCATTACAATCTCTGGTTTTAGGCAGCACCCCAACTCACCTTTCCCCTTAGCAAGCATAAGTTGGTTTTCTAAATTTGAGACCCTGTTCTGTTTTGTCATTCAGTTCCTGTGTAGCCAAGTTTACATTCCGTGTATTAGTGATATCTTATGATGTTTCTTTTTCTGTGTGACTTATTTCAGTTAGAATCATCATACCTGAATCCACTCATTATGCTGCTACGGGCCTGATGACATAGATTTCATTGCTGAGTGATATCGCATTGTACGTAAGTACCACAACTTCTTTATCCATTACTCACTTTCTGCGATTTTGAACTTGTACCGTAAACGAGGTTCTTGTAAACAGAGCCGTCCCAAACTTTGGGGTGGCTGTGTCTTTTTGATTTTAATTTCCCTAAGCTATAGGACCATAAGTGGAAGTGCCCTAGGCTCTGTTGCTTTGTTTTTTAGATGTTTCAGGAAACACCATACACTTCTCCCGAGTGGCTGTTGGCAATTTACATCCCGCCCATCAGCATAACAAGGCTCCCAGTTCTCCATGGCCTGTCCTGCCTTCTGGATTTTACACTTTTTTCAGATGGCCCTTTTGACAGGGGGGAAGTGAGACTTCATTGTAGTGCAGATTTCCTTTGCAAGCATGCTTGGTTGGCCAAAAAGGGCGTATGCGTTTTTTCCTGAATATATTCAAGAAAAAACGCATACGCCCTTTTTGGCCAAGTGCATCATTGTGGACGTTCTGCCTCTTTTCCTATGCTTTAACTGCAATTCCAGTCTACCTCCTGAAATCGGTTTCCTGCAATTCTGCCCCGCTTTCAAGTCCTCTTGGCAGCCTTACTTCAGTATATTTTTGGACGATAGCTGTCATTTGTAACTCTGCAGTTTTGTGAATTACAGTGCCCCTGAGCTCCTTTCTTCAACTCGCTTTCTTGTGAGCTGGTCGCAACACCGCAGGATTGCTTCAGGCATTAATCTGGTTCCGGCACGGCACGCTGAGCCTTTGGTTAATTCCTCTTCCTGGTGGGAAATGAGAGTTAAATTTGCCCGTCCAGACACCTCCAGCTAGTCTCTCATTGGTTCTCCCTATTCCTGTTCATCTTCCGCAGAAATTGCAAACTGGGCCAAACAGGAGGTTAAAGGCACTGACTCTCCAAGTCGGGAGAGTGTTAGTAAAGCGTCTGGAATGTTGCACCCGAGTACCAGGGGACGAGAACTGAGACATATTTGAACACGTCTCCCGATCGCACAGTGGATCATACTCTGGGTTCCACATGCATGTTTTAGCTGAAGGAAGAATCCCTTAAACCTGGAGAGTTGAGACCCGTGGAATGGGTACCATGCATTATGACTTCAAAGGGTCTTCATTTGCTCACCGAACCTCTCCAATCCTATCACTGCTGCGTTTATGCCCCTGTACACACGCTTGATTCTCTTTCGGAGACATAGCAATCCATAGGTTTTAAGATACTTACTAGTCAGGTACATTCTTAGGCGTTTAATATGGGGTGTTGAGTCCATTTCGTTGAGCAAGGAGTAGCTCTTTTCTATTATATATTTGGCTTAAGGAACTTTATCTGTGTTCATTTCAATCTCTGGTTTTAGGCAGCACCCCAACTCACCTTTACCCTTAGCAAGCATAAGTTGGTTTTCTAAATTTGAGACCCTGTTCTGTTTTGTAATTCAGTTCCTGTGTAGCCAAGTTTACATTCCGTGTATTAGTGATATCTTATGATGTTTCTTTTTCTGTGTGACTTATTTCAGTTAGAATCATCATACCTGAATCCACTCATTATGCTGCTACGGGCCTGATGACATAGATTTCATTGCTGAGTGATATTGCATTGTACGTAAGTACCACAACTTCTTTATCCATTACTCACTTTCTGTGATATTGAACTTGTACCGTAAACGAGGTTCTTGTAAACAGAGCCGTCCCAAACTTTGGGGTGGCTGTGTCTTTTTGATTTTAATTTCCCTAAGCTGTAGGACCATAAGTGGAAGTGCCCTAGGCTCTGTTGCTTTGTTTTTTAGATGTTTCAGGAAACACCATACACTTCTCCCGAGTGGCTGTTGGCAATTTACATCCCGCCCATCAGCATAACAAGGCTCCCAGTTCTCCATGGCCTGTCCTGCCTTCTGGATTTTACACTTTTTTCAGATGGCCCTTTTGACAGGGGGGAAGTGAGACTTCATTGTAGTGCAGATTTCCTTTGCAAGCATGCTTGGTTGGCCAAAAAGGGCGTATGCGTTTTTTCCTGAATATATTCAGGAAAAAACGCATACGCCCTTTTTGGCCAAGTGCATCATTGTGGACGTTCTGCCTCTTTTCCTATGCTTTAACTGCAATTCCAGTCTACCTCCTGAAATCGGTTTCCTGCAATTCTGCCCCGCTTTCAAGTCCTCTTGGCAGCCTTACTTCAGTATATTTTTGGACGATAGCTGTCATTTGTAACTCTGCAGGTTTGTGAATTACAGTGCCCCTGAGCTCCTTTCTTCAACTCGCTTTCTTGTGAGCTGGTCGCAACACCGCAGGATTGCTTCAGGCCCTAATCTGGTTCCGGCACGGCACGCTGAGCCTTTGGTTAATTCCTCTTCCTGGTGGGAAATGAGAGTTAAATTTGCCCGTGCAGACACCTCCAGCTAGTCTCTCATTGGTTCTCCCTATTCCTGTTCATCTTCCGCAGAAATTGCAAACTGGGCCAAACAGGAGGTTAAAGGCACTGACTCTCCAAGTCGGGAGAGTGTTAGTAAAGCGTCTGGAATGTTGCACCCGAGTACCAGGGGACGACAACTGAGACATATTTGAACACGTCTCCCGATCGCACAGTGGATCATACTCTGGGTTCCACATGCATGTTTTAGCTGAAGGAAGAATCCCTTAAACCTGGAGAGTTGAGACCCGTGGAATGGGTACCATGCAATATGACTTCAAAGGGTCTTCATTTGCTCACCGAACCTCTCCAATCCTATCACTGCTGTGTTTATGCCCCTGTACACACGCTTGATTCTCTTTCGGAGACATAGCAATCCATAGGTTTTAAGATACTTACTAGTCAGGTACATTCTTAGGCGTTTAATATGGGGTGTTGAGTCCATTTCGTTGAGCAAGGAGTAGCTCTTGTCTATTCCATATTTGGCTTAAGGAACTTTATCTGTGTTCATTACAATCTCTGGTTTTAGGCAGCACCCCAACTCACCTTTCCCCTTAGCAAGCATAAGTTGGTTTTCTAAATTTGAGACCCTGTTCTGTTTTGTCATTCAGTTCCTGTGTAGCCAAGTTTACATTCCGTGTATTAGTGATATCTTATGATGTTTCTTTTTCTGTGTGACTTATTTCAGTTAGAATCATCATACCTGAATCCACTCATTATGCTGCTACGGGCCTGATGACATAGATTTCATTGCTGAGTGATATCGCATTGTACGTAAGTACCACAACTTCTTTATCCATTACTCACTTTCTGCGATTTTGAACTTGTACCGTAAACGAGGTTCTTGTAAACAGAGCCGTCCCAAACTTTGGGGTGGCTGTGTCTTTTTGATTTTAATTTCCCTAAGCTATAGGACCATAAGTGGAAGTGCCCTAGGCTCTGTTGCTTTGTTTTTTAGATGTTTCAGGAAACACCATACACTTCTCCCGAGTGGCTGTTGGCAATTTACATCCCGCCCATCAGCATAACAAGGCTCCCAGTTCTCCATGGCCTGTCCTGCCTTCTGGATTTTACACTTTTTTCAGATGGCCCTTTTGACAGGGTGGAAGTGAGACTTCATTGTAGTGCAGATTTCCTTTGCAAGCATGCTTGGTTGGCCAAAAAGGGCGTATGCGTTTTTTCCTGAATATATTCAGGAAAAAACGCATACGCCCTTTTTGGCCAAGTGCATCATTGTGGACGTTCTGCCTCTTTTCCTATGCTTTAACTGCAATTCCAGTCTACCTCCTGAAATCGGTTTCCTGCAATTCTGCCCCGCTTTCAAGTCCTCTTGGCAGCCTTACTTCAGTATATTTTTGGACGATAGCTGTCATTTGTAACTCTGCAGGTTTGTGAATTACAGTGCCCCTGAGCTCCTTTCTTCAACTCGCTTTCTTGTGAGCTGGTCGCAACACCGCAGGATTGCTTCAGGCCCTAATCTGGTTCCGGCACGGCACGCTGAGCCTTTGGTTAATTCCTCTTCCTGGTGGGAAATGAGAGTTAAATTTGCCCGTCCAGACACCTCCAGCTAGTCTCTCATTGGTTCTCCCTATTCCTGTTCATCTTCCGCAGAAATTGCAAACTGGGCCAAACAGGAGGTTAAAGGCACTGACTCTCCAAGTCGGGAGAGTGTTAGTAAAGCGTCTGGAATGTTGCACCCCAGTACCAGGGGACGACAACTGAGACATATTTGAACACGTCTCCCGATCGCACAGTGGATCATACTCTGGGTTCCACATGCATGTTTTAGCTGAAGGAAGAATCCCTTAAACCTGGAGAGTTGAGACCCGTGGAATGGGTACCATGCAATATGACTTCAAAGGGTCTTCATTTGCTCACCGAACCTCTCCAATCCTATCACTGCTGCGTTTATGCCCCTGTACACACGCTTGATTCTCTTTCGGAGACATAGCAATCCATAGGTTTTAAGATACTTACTAGTCAGGTACATTCTTAGGCGTTTAATATGGGGTGTTGAGTCCATTTCGTTGAGCAAGGAGTAGCTCTTGTCTATTCCATATTTGGCTTAAGGAACTTTATCTGTGTTCATTACAATCTCTGGTTTTAGGCAGCACCCCAACTCACCTTTCCCCTTAGCAAGCATAAGTTGGTTTTCTAAATTTGAGACCCTGTTCTGTTTTGTCATTCAGTTCCTGTGTAGCCAAGTTTACATTCCGTGTATTAGTGATATCTTATGATGTTTCTTTTTCTGTGTGACTTATTTCAGTTAGAATCATCATACCTGAATCCACTCATTATGCTGCTACGGGCCTGATGACATAGATTTCATTGCTGAGTGATATTGCATTGTACGTAAGTACCACAACTTCTTTATCCATTACTCACTTTCTGCGATATTGAACTTGTACCGTAAACGAGGTTCTTGTAAACAGAGCCGTCCCAAACTTTGGGGTGGCTGTGTCTTTTTGATTTTAATTTCCCTAAACTATAGGACCATAAGTGGAAGTGCCCTAGGCTCTGTTGCTTTGTTTTTTAGATGTTTCAGGAAACACCATACACTTCTCCCGAGTGGCTGTTGGCAATTTACATCCCGCCCATCAGCATAACAAGGCTCCCAGTTCTCCATGGCCTGTCCTGCCTTCTGGATTTTACACTTTTTTCAGATGGCCCTTTTGACAGGGGGGAAGTGAGACTTCATTGTAGTGCAGATTTCCTTTGCAAGCATGCTTGGTTGGCCAAAAAGTGCGTATGCGTTTTTTCCTGAATATATTCAGGAAAAAACGCATACGCCCTTTTTGGCCAAGTGCATCATTGTGGACGTTCTGCCTCTTTTCCTATGCTTTAACTGCAATTCCAGTCTACCTCCTGAAATCGGTTTCCTGCAATTCTGCCCCGCTTTCAAGTCCTCTTGGCAGCCTTACTTCAGTATATTTTTGGACGATAGCTGTCATTTGTAACTCTGCAGGTTTGTGAATTACAGTGCCCCTGAGCTCCTTTCTTCAACTCGCTTTCTTGTGAGCTGGTCGCAACACCGCAGGATTGCTTCAGGCATTAATCTGGTTCCGGCACGGCACGCTGAGCCTTTGGTTAATTCCTCTTCCTGGTGGGAAATGAGAGTTAAATTTGCCCGTCCAGACACCTCCAGCTAGTCTCTCATTGGTTCTCCCTATTCCTGTTCATCTTCCGCAGAAATTGCAAACTGGGCCAAACAGGAGGTTAAAGGCACTGACTCTCCAAGTCGGGAGAGTGTTAGTAAAGCGTCTGGAATGTTGCACCCGAGTACCAGGGGACGAGAACTGAGACATATTTGAACACGTCTCCCGATCGCACAGTGGATCATACTCTGGGTTCCACATGCATGTTTTAGCTGAAGGAAGAATCCCTTAAACCTGGAGAGTTGAGACCCGTGGAATGGGTACCATGCATTATGACTTCAAAGGGTCTTCATTTGCTCACCGAACCTCTCCAATCCTATCACTGCTGTGTTTATGCCCCTGTACACACGCTTGATTCTCTTTCGGAGACATAGCAATCCATAGGTTTTAAGATACTTACTAGTCAGGTACATTCTTAGGCGTTTAATATGGGGTGTTGAGTCCATTTCGTTGAGCAAGGAGTAGCTCTTTTCTATTCTATATTTGGCTTAAGGAACTTTATCTGTGTTCATTTCAATCTCTGGTTTTAGGCAGCACCCCAACTCACCTTTACCCTTAGCAAGCATAAGTTGGTTTTCTAAATTTGAGACCCTGTTCTGTTTTGTAATTCAGTTCCTGTGTAGCCAAGTTTACATTCCGTGTATTAGTGATATCTTATGATGTTTCTTTTTCTGTGTGACTTATTTCAGTTAGAATCATCATACCTGAATCCACTCATTATGCTGCTACGGGCCTGATGACATAGATTTCATTGCTGAGTGATATTGCATTGTACGTAAGTACCACAACTTCTTTATCCATTACTCACTTTCTGCGATATTGAACTTGTACCGTAAACGAGGTTCTTGTAAACAGAGCCGTCCCAAACTTTGGGGTGGCTGTGTCTTTTTGATTTTAATTTCCCTAAGCTATAGGACCATAAGTGGAAGTGCCCTAGGCTCTGTTGCTTTGTTTTTTAGATGTTTCAGGAAACACCATACACTTCTCCCGAGTGGCTGTTGGCAATTTACATCCCGCCCATCAGCATAACAAGGCTCCCAGTTCTCCATGGCCTGTCCTGCCTTCTGGATTTTACACTTTTTTCAGATGGCCCTTTTGACCGGGGGGAAGTGAGACTTCATTGTAGTGCAGATTTCCTTTGCAAGCTTGCTTGGTTGGCCAAAAAGGGCGTATGCGTTTTTTCCTGAATATATTCAGGAAAAAACGCATACGCCCTTTTTGGCCAAGTGCATCATTGTGGACGTTCTGCCTCTTTTCCTATGCTTTAACTGCAATTCCAGTCTACCTCCTGAAATCGGTTTCCTGCAATTCTGCCCCGCTTTCAAGTCCTCTTGGCAGCCTTACTTCAGTATATTTTTGGACGATAGCTGTCATTTATAAGTCTGCAGGTTTGTGAATTACAGTGCCCCTGAGCTCCTTTCTTCAACTCGCTTTCTTGTGAGCTGGTCGCAACACCGCAGGATTGCTTCAGGCCCTAATCTGGTTCCGGCACGGCACGCTGAGCCTTTGGTTAATTCCTCTTCCTGGTGGGAAATGAGAGTTAAATTTGCCCGTCCAGACACCTCCAGCTAGTCTCTCATTGGTTCTCCCTATTCCTGTTCATCTTCCGCAGAAATTGCAAACTGGGCCAAACAGGAGGTTAAAGGCACTGACTCTCCAAGTCGGGAGAGTGTTAGTAAAGCGTCTGGAATGTTGCACCCGAGTACCAGGGGACGACAACTGAGACATATTTGAACACGTCTCCCGATCGCACAGTGGATCATATTCTGGGTTCCACATGCATGTTTTAGCTGAAGGAAGAATCCCTTAAACCTGGAGAGTTGAGACCCGTGGAATGGGCACCATGCAATATGACTTCAGAGGGTCTTCATTTGCTCACCGAACCTCTCCAATCCTATCACTGCTGCGTTTATGCCCCTGTACACACGCTTGATTCTCTTTCGGAGACATAGCAATCCATAGGTTTTAAGATACTTACTAGTCAGGTACATTCTTAGGCGTTTAATATGGGGTGTTGAGTCCATTTCGTTGAGCAAGGAGTAGCTCTTGTCTATTCCATATTTGGCTTAAGGAACTTTATCTGTGTTCATTACAATCTCTGGTTTTAGGCAGCACCCCAACTCACCTTTCCCCTTAGCAAGCATAAGTTGGTTTTCTAAATTTGAGACCCTGTTCTGTTTTGTAATTCAGTTCCTGTGTAGCCAAGTTTACATTCCGTGTATTAGTGATATCTTATGATGTTTCTTTTTCTGTGTGACTTATTTCAGTTAGAATCATCATACCTGAATCCACTCATTATGCTGCTACGGGCCTGATGACATAGATTTCATTGCTGAGTGATATTGCATTGTACGTAAGTACCACAACTTCTTTATCCATTACTCACTTTCTGCGATATTGAACTTGTACCGTAAACGAGGTTCTTGTAAACAGAGCCGTCCCAAACTTTGGGGTGGCTGTGTCTTTTTGATTTTAATTTCCCTAAGCTATAGGACCATAAGTGGAAGTGCCCTAGGCTCTGTTGCTTTGTTTTTTAGATGTTTCAGGAAACACCATACACTTCTCCCGAGTGGCTGTTGGCAATTTACATCCCGCCCATCAGCATAACAAGGCTCCCAGTTCTCCATGGCCTGTCCTGCCTTCTGGATTTTACACTTTTTTCAGATGGCCCTTTTGACCGGGGGGAAGTGAGACTTCATTGTAGTGCAGATTTCCTTTGCAAGCTTGCTTGGTTGGCCAAAAAGGGCGTATGCGTTTTTTCCTGAATATATTCAGGAAAAAACGCATACGCCCTTTTTGGCCAAGTGCATCATTGTGGACGTTCTGCCTCTTTTCCTATGCTTTAACTGCAATTCCAGTCTACCTCCTGAAATCGGTTTCCTGCAATTCTGCCCCGCTTTCAAGTCCTCTTGGCAGCCTTACTTCAGTATATTTTTGGACGATAGCTGTCATTTATAAGTCTGCAGGTTTGTGAATTACAGTGCCCCTGAGCTCCTTTCTTCAACTCGCTTTCTTGTGAGCTGGTCGCAACACCGCAGGATTGCTTCAGGCCCTAATCTGGTTCCGGCACGGCACGCTGAGCCTTTGGTTAATTCCTCTTCCTGGTGGGAAATGAGAGTTAAATTTGCCCGTCCAGACACCTCCAGCTAGTCTCTCATTGGTTCTCCCTATTCCTGTTCATCTTCCGCAGAAATTGCAAACTGGGCCAAACAGGAGGTTAAAGGCACTGACTCTCGAAGTCGGGAGAGTGTTAGTAAAGCGTCTGGAATGTTGCACCCGAGTACCAGGGGACGAGAACTGAGACATATTTGAACACGTCTCCCGATCGCACAGTGGATCATACTCTGGGTTCCACATGCATGTTTTAGCTGAAGGAAGAGTCCCTTAAACCTGGAGAGTTGAGACCCGTGGAATGGGTACCATGCAATATGACTTCAAAGGGTCTTCATTTGCTCACCGAACCTCTCCAATCCTATCACTGCTGCGTTTATGCCCCTGTACACACGCTTGATTCTCTTTCGGAGACATAGCAATCCATAGGTTTTAAGATACTTACTAGTCAGGTACATTCTTAGGCGTTTAATATGTGGTGTTGAGTCCATTTCGTTGAGCAAGGAGTAGCTCTTTTCTATTCCATATTTGGCTTAAGGAACTTTATCTGTGTTCATTACAATCTCTGGTTTTAGGCAGCACCCCAACTCACCTTTCCCCTTAGCAAGCATAAGTTGGTTTTCTAAATTTGAGACCCTGTTCTGTTTTGTCATTCAGTTCCTGTGTAGCCAAGTTTACATTCCGTGTATTAGTGATATCTTATGATGTTTCTTTTTCTGTGTGACTTATTTCAGTTAGAATCATCATACCTGAATCCACTCATTATGCTGCTACGGGCCTGATGACATAGATTTCATTGCTGAGTGATATTGCATTGTACGTAAGTACCACAACTTCTTTATCCATTACTCACTTTCTGCGATATTGAACTTGTACCGTAAACGAGGTTCTTGTAAACAGAGCCGTCCCAAACTTTGGGGTGGCTGTGTCTTTTTGATTTTAATTTCCCTAAGCTATAGGACCATAAGTGGAAGTGCCCTAGGCTCTGTTGCTTTGTTTTTTAGATGTTTCAGGAAACACCATACACTTCTCCCGAGTGGCTGTTGGCAATTTACATCCCGCCCATCAGCATAACAAGGCTCCCAGTTCTCCATGGCCTGTCCTGCCTTCTGGATTTTACACTTTTTTCAGATGGCCCTTTTGACCGGGGGGAAGTGAGACTTCATTGTAGTGCAGATTTCCTTTGCAAGCTTGCTTGGTTGGCCAAAAAGGGCGTATGCGTTTTTTCCTGAATATATTCAGGAAAAAACGCATACGCCCTTTTTGGCCAAGTGCATCATTGTGGACGTTCTGCCTCTTTTCCTATGCTTTAACTGCAATTCCAGTCTACCTCCTGAAATCGGTTTCCTGCAATTCTGCCCCGCTTTCAAGTCCTCTTGGCAGCCTTACTTCAGTATATTTTTGGACGATAGCTGTCATTTATAAGTCTGCAGGTTTGTGAATTACAGTGCCCCTGAGCTCCTTTCTTCAACTCGCTTTCTTGTGAGCTGGTCGCAACACCGCAGGATTGCTTCAGGCCCTAATCTGGTTCCGGCACGGCACGCTGAGCCTTTGGTTAATTCCTCTTCCTGGTGGGAAATGAGAGTTAAATTTGCCCGTCCAGACACCTCCAGCTAGTCTCTCATTGGTTCTCCCTATTCCTGTTCATCTTCCGCAGAAATTGCAAACTGGGCCAAACAGGAGGTTAAAGGCACTGACTCTCGAAGTCGGGAGAGTGTTAGTAAAGCGTCTGGAATGTTGCACCCGAGTACCAGGGGACGAGAACTGAGACATATTTGAACACGTCTCCCGATCGCACAGTGGATCATACTCTGGGTTCCACATGCATGTTTTAGCTGAAGGAAGAGTCCCTTAAACCTGGAGAGTTGAGACCCGTGGAATGGGTACCATGCAATATGACTTCAAAGGGTCTTCATTTGCTCACCGAACCTCTCCAATCCTATCACTGCTGCGTTTATGCCCCTGTACACACGCTTGATTCTCTTTCGGAGACATAGCAATCCATAGGTTTTAAGATACTTACTAGTCAGGTACATTCTTAGGCGTTTAATATGTGGTGTTGAGTCCATTTCGTTGAGCAAGGAGTAGCTCTTTTCTATTCCATATTTGGCTTAAGGAACTTTATCTGTGTTCATTACAATCTCTGGTTTTAGGCAGCACCCCAACTCACCTTTCCCCTTAGCAAGCATAAGTTGGTTTTCTAAATTTGAGACCCTGTTCTGTTTTGTCATTCAGTTCCTGTGTAGCCAAGTTTACATTCCGTGTATTAGTGATATCTTATGATGTTTCTTTTTCTGTGTGACTTATTTCAGTTAGAATCATCATACCTGAATCCACTCATTATGCTGCTACGGGCCTGATGACATAGATTTCATTGCTGAGTGATATTGCATTGTACGTAAGTACCACAACTTCTTTATCCATTACTCACTTTCTGCGATATTGAACTTGTACCGTAAACGAGGTTCTTGTAAACAGAGCCGTCCCAAACTTTGGGGTGGCTGTGTCTTTTTGATTTTAATTTCCCTAAGCTATAGGACCATAAGTGGAAGTGCCCTAGGCTCTGTTGCTTTGTTTTTTAGATGTTTCAGGAAACAGCATACACTTCTCCCGAGTGGCTGTTGGCAATTTACATCCCGCCCATCAGCATAACAAGGCTCCCAGTTCTCCATGGCCTGTCCTGCCTTCTGGATTTTACACTTTTTTCAGATGGCCCTTTTGACAGGGGGGAAGTGAGACTTCATTGTAGTGCAGATTTCCTTTGCAAGCATGCTTGGTTGGCCAAAAAGGGCGTATGCGTTTTTTCCTGAATATATTCAGGAAAAAACGCATACGCCCTTTTTGGCCAAGTGCATCATTGTGGACGTTCTGCCTCTTTTCCTATGCTTTAACTGCAATTCCAGTCTACCTCCTGAAATCGGTTTCCTGCAATTCTGCCCCGCTTTCAAGTCCTCTTGGCAGCCTTACTTCAGTATATTTTTGGACGATAGCTGTCATTTGTAACTCTGCAGGTTTGTGAATTACAGTGCCCCTGAGCTCCTTTCTTCAACTCGCTTTCTTGTGAGCTGGTCGCAACACCGCAGGATTGCTTCAGGCCCTAATCTGGTTCCGGCACGGCACGCTGAGCCTTTGGTTAATTCCTCTTCCTGGTGGGAAATGAGAGTTAAATTTGCCCGTCCAGACACCTCCAGCTAGTCTCTCATTGGTTCTCCCTATTCCTGTTCATCTTCCGCAGAAATTGCAAACTGGGCCAAACAGGAGGTTAAAGGCACTGACTCTCCAAGTCAGGAGAGTGTTAGTAAAGCGTCTGGAATGTTGCACCCGAGTACCAGGGGACGAGAACTGAGACATATTTGAACACGTCTCCCGATCGCACAGTGGATCATACTCTGGGTTCCACATGCATGTTTTAGCTGAAGGAAGAATCCCTTAAACCTGGAGAGTTGAGACCCGTGGAATGAGTACCATGCAATATGACTTCAAAGGGTCTTCATTTGCTCACCGAACCTCTCCAATCCTATCACTGCTGCGTTTATGCCCCTGTACACACGCTTGATTCTCTTTCGGAGACATAGCAATCCATAGGTTTTAAGATACTTACTAGTCAGGTACATTCTTAGGCGTTTAATATGGGGTGTTGAGTCTATTTCGTTGAGCAAGGAGTAGCTCTTGTCTATTCCATATTTGGCTTAAGGAACTTTATCTGTGTTCATTTCAATCTCTGGTTTTAGGCAGCACCCCAACTCACCTTTCCCCTTAGCAAGCATAAGTTGGTTTTCTAAATTTGAGACCCTGTTCTGTTTTGTCATTCAGTTCCTGTGTAGCCAAGTTTACATTCCGTGTATTAGTGATATCTTATGATGTTTCTTTTTCTGTGTGACTTATTTCAGTTAGAATCATCATACCTGAATCCACTCATTATGCTGCTACGGGCCTGATGACATAGATTTCATTGCTGAGTGATATTGCATTGTACGTAAGTACCACAACTTCTTTATCCATTACTCACTTTCTGTGATATTGAACTTGTACCGTAAACGAGGTTCTTGTAAACAGAGCCGTCCCAAACTTTGGGGTGGCTGTGTCTTTTTGATTTTAATTTCCCTAAGCTATAGGACCATAAGTGGAAGTGCCCTAGGCTCTGTTGCTTTGTTTTTTAGATGTTTCAGGAAACACCATACACTTCTCCCGAGTGGCTGTTGGCAATTTACATCCCGCCCATCAGCATAACAAGGCTCCCAGTTCTCCATGGCCTGTCCTGCCTTCTGGATTTTACACTTTTTTCAGATGGCCCTTTTGACCAGGGGGAAGTGAGACTTCATTGTAGTGCAGATTTCCTTTGCAAGCTTGCTTGGTTGGCCAAAAAGGGCGTATGCGTTTTTTCCTGAATATATTCAGGAACAAACGCATACACCCTTTTTGGCCAAGTGCATCATTGTGGACGTTCTGCCTCTTTTCCTATGCTTTAACTGCAATTCCAGTCTACCTCCTGAAATCGGTTTCCTGCAATTCTGCCCCGCTTTCAAGTCCTCTTGGCAGCCTTACTTCAGTATATTTTTGGACGATAGCTGTCATTTGTAACTCTGCAGGTTTGTGAATTACACTGCCCCTGAGCTCCTTTCTTCAACTCGCTTTCTTGTGAGCTGGTCGCAACACCGCAGGATTGCTTCAGGCCCTAATCTGGTTCCGGCACGGCACGCTGAGCCTTTGGTTAATTCCTCTTCCTGGTGGGAAATGAGAGTTAAATTTGCCCGTCCAGACACCTCCAGCTAGTCTCTCATTGGTTCTCCCTATTCCTGTTCATCTTCCGCAGAAATTGCAAACTGGGCCAAACAGGAGGTTAAAGGCACTGACTCTCCAAGTCGGGAGAGTGTTAGTAAAGCGTCTGGAATGTTGCACCCGAGTACCAGGGGACGAGAACTGAGACATATTTGAACACGTCTCCCGATCGCACAGTGGATCATACTCTGGGTTCCACATGCATGTTTTAGCTGAAGGAAGAATCCCTTAAACCTGGAGAGTTGAGACCCGTGGAATGGGTACCATGCAATATGACTTCAAACGGTCTTCATTTGCTCACCGAACCTCTCCAATCCTATCACTGCTGCGTTTATGCCCCTGTACACATGCTTGATTCTCTTTCGGAGACATAGCAATCCATAGGTTTTAAGATACTTACTAGTCAGGTACATTCTTAGGCGTTTAATATGGGGTGTTGAGTCCATTTCGTTGAGCAAGGAGTAGCTCTTGTCTATTCTATATTTGGCTTAAGGAACTTTATCTGTGTTCATTTCAATCTCTGGTTTTAGGCAGCACCCCAACTCACCTTTACCCTTAGCAAGCATAAGTTGGTTTCCTAAATTTGAGACCCTGTTCTGTTTTGTAATTCAGTTCCTGTGTAGCCAAGTTTACATTCCGTGTATTAGTGATATCTTATGATGTTTCTTTTTCTGTGTGACTTATTTCAGTTAGAATCATCATACCTGAATCCACTCATTATGCTGCTACGGGCCTGATGACATAGATTTCATTGCTGAGTGATATTGCATTGTACGTAAGTACCACAACTTCTTTATCCATTACTCACTTTCTGCGATATTGAACTTGTACCGTAAACGAGGTTCTTGTAAACAGAGCCGTCCCAAACTTTGGGGTGGCTGTGTCTTTTTGATTTTAATTTCCCTAAGCTATAGGACCATAAGTGGAAGTGCCCTAGGCTCTGTTGCTTTGTTTTTTAGATGTTTCAGGAAACACCATACACTTCTCCCGAGTGGCTGTTGGCAATTTACATCCCGCCAATCAGCATAACAATGCTCCCAGTTCTCCATGGCCTGTCCTGCCTTCTGGATTTTACACTTTTTTCAGATGGCCCTTTTGACAGGGGGGAAGTGAGACTTCATTGTAGTGCAGATTTCCTTTGCAAGCTTGCTTGGTTGGCCAAAAAGGGCGTATGCGTTTTTTCCTGAATATATTCAGGAAAAAACGCATACGCCCTTTTTGGCCAAGTGCATCATTGTGGACGTTCTGCCTCTTTTCCTATGCTTTAACTGCAATTCCAGTCTACCTCCTGAAATCGGTTTCCTGCAATTCTGCCCCGCTTTCAAGTCCTCTTGGCAGCCTTACTTCAGTATATTTTTGGACGATAGCTGTCATTTATAACTCTGCAGGTTTGTGAATTACAGTGCCCCTGAGCTCCTTTCTTCAACTCGCTTTCTTGTGAGCTGGTCACAACACCGCAGGATTGCTTCAGGCCCTAATCTGGTTCCGGCATGGCACGCTGAGCCTTTGGTTAATTCCTCTTCCTGGTGGGAAATGAGAGTTAAATTTGCCCGTCCAGACACCTCCAGCTAGTCTCTCATTGGTTCTCCCTATTCCTGTTCATCTTCCGCAGAAATTGCAAACTGGGCCAAACAGGAGGTTAAAGGCACTGACTCTCCAAGTCGGGAGAGTGTTAGTAAAGCGTCTGGAATGTTGCACCCGAGTACCAGGGGACGACAACTGAGACATATTTGAACACGTCTCCCGATCGCACAGTGGATCATACTCTGGGTTCCACATGCATGTTTTAGCTGAAGGAAGAATCCCTTAAACCTGGAGAGTTGAGACCCGTGGAATGGGTACCATGCAATATGACTTCAAAGGGTCTTCATTTGCTCACCGAACCTCTCCAATCCTATCACTGCTGCGTTTATGCCCCTGTACACACGCTTGATTCTCTTTCGGAGACATAGCAATCCATAGGTTTTAAGATACTTACTAATCAGGTACATTCTTAGGCGTTTAATATGGGGTGTTGAGTCCATTTCGTTGAGCAAGGAGTAGCTCTTGTCTATTCCATATTTGGCTTAAGGAACTTTATCTGTGTTCATTACAATCTCTGGTTTTAGGCAGCACCCCAACTCACCTTTCCCCTTAGCAAGCATAAGTTGGTTTTCTAAATTTGAGACCCTGTTCTGTTTTGTCATTCAGTTCCTGTGTAGCCAAGTTTACATTCCGTGTATTAGTGATATCTTATGATGTTTCTTTTTCTGTGTGACTTATTTCAGTTAGAATCATCATACCTGAATCCACTCATTATGCTGCTACGGGCCTGATGACATAGATTTCATTGCTGAGTGATATTGCATTGTACGTAAGTACCACAACTTCTTTATCCATTACTCACTTTCTGTGATATTGAACTTGTACCGTAAACGAGGTTCTTGTAAACAGAGCCGTCCCAAACTTTGGGGTGGCTGTGTCTTTTTGATTTTAATTTCCCTAAGCTATAGGACCATAAGTGGAAGTGCCCTAGGCTCTGTTGCTTTGTTTTTTAGATGTTTCAGGAAACACCATACACTTCTCCCGAGTGGCTGTTGGCAATTTACATCCCGCCCATCAGCATAACAAAGCTCCCAGTTCTCCATGGCCTGTCCTGCCTTCTGGATTTTACACTTTTTTCAGATGGCCCTTTTGACCGGGGGGAAGTGAGACTTCATTGTAGTGCAGATTTCCTTTGCAAGCTTGCTTGGTTGGCCAAAAAGGGTGTATGCGTTTTTTCCTGAATATATTCAGGAACAAACGCATACGCCCTTTTTGGCCAAGTGCATCATTGTGGACGTTCTGCCTCTTTTCCTATGCTTTAACTGCAATTCCAGTCTACCTCCTGAAATCGGTTTCCTGCAATTCTGCCCCGCTTTCAAGTCCTCTTGGCAGCCTTACTTCAGTATATTTTTGGACGATAGCTGTCATTTGTAACTCTGCAGGTTTGTGAATTACAGTGCCCCTGAGCTCCTTTCTTCAACTCGCTTTCTTGTGAGCTGGTCGCAACACCGCAGGATTGCTTCAGGCCCTAATCTGGTTCCGGCACGGCACGCTGAGCCTTTGGTTAATTCCTCTTCCTGGTGGGAAATGAGAGTTAAATTTGCCCGTCCAGACACCTCCAGCTAGTCTCTCATTGGTTCTCCCTATTCCTGTTCATCTTCCGCAGAAATTGCAAACTGGGCCAAACAGGAGGTTAAAGGCACTGACTCTCCAAGTCGGGAGAGTGTTAGTAAAGCGTCTGGAATGTTGCACCCGAGTACCAGGGGACGAGAACTGAGACATATTTGAACACGTCTCCCGATCGCACAGTGGATCATACTCTGGGTTCCACATGCATGTTTTAGCTGAAGGAAGAATCCCTTAAACCTGGAGAGTTGAGACCCGTGGAATGGGTACCATGCAATATGACTTCAAAGGGTCTTCATTTGCTCACCGAACCTCTCCAATCCTATCACTGCTGCGTTTATGCCCCTGTACACACGCTTGATTCTCTTTCGGAGACATAGCAATCCATAGGTTTTAAGATACTTACTAGTCAGGTACATTCTTAGGCGTTTAATATGGGGTGTTGAGTCCATTTCGTTGAGCAAGGAGTAGCTCTTTTCTATTCTATATTTGGCTTAAGGAACTTTATCTGTGTTCATTTCAATCTCTGGTTTTAGGCCGCACCCCAACTCACCTTTACCCTTAGCAAGCATAAGTTGGTTTTCTAAATTTGAGACCCTGTTCTGTTTTGTAATTCAGTTCCTGTGTAGCCAAGTTTACATTCCGTGTATTAGTGATATCTTATGATGTTTCTTTTTCTGTGTGACTTATTTCAGTTAGAATCATCATACCTGAATCCACTCATTATGCTGCTACGGGCCTGATGACATAGATTTCATTGCTGAGTGATATTGCATTGTACGTAAGTACCACAACTTCTTTATCCATTACTCACTTTCTGTGATATTGAACTTGTACCTTAAACGAGGTTCTTGTAAACAGAGCCGTCCCAAACTTTGGGGTGGCTGTGTCTTTTTGATTTTAATTTCCCTAAGCTATAGGACCATAAGTGGAAGTGCCCTAGGCTCTGTTGCTTTGTTTTTTAGATGTTTCAGGAAACACCATACACTTCTCCCGAGTGGCTATTGGCAATTTACATCCCGCCAATCAGCATAACAATGCTCCCAGTTCTCCATGGCCTGTCCTGCCTTCTGGATTTTACACTTTTTTCAGATGGCCCTTTTGACCGGGGGGAAGTGAGACTTCATTGTAGTGCAGATTTCCTTTGCAAGCTTGCTTGGTTGGCCAAAAAGGGCGTATGCGTTTTTTCCTGAATATATTCAGGAAAAAACGCATACGCCCTTTTTGGCCAAGTGCATCATTGTGGACGTTCTGCCTCTTTTCCTATGCTTTAACTGCAATTCCAGTCTACCTCCTGAAATCGGTTTCCTGCAATTCTGCCCCGCTTTCAAGTCCTCTTGGCAGCCTTACTTCAGTATATTTTTGGACGATAGCTGTCATTTATAACTCTGCAGGTTTGTGAATTACAGTGCCCCTGAGCTCCTTTCTTCAACTCGCTTTCTTGTGAGCTGGTCGCAACACCGCAGGATTGCTTCAGGCCCTAATCTGGTTCCGGCACGGCACGCTGAGCCTTTGGTTAATTCCTCTTCCTGGTGGGAAATGAGAGTTAAATTTGCCCGTCCAGACACCTCCAGCTAGTCTCTCATTGGTTCTCCCTATTCCTGTTCATCTTCCGCAGAAATTGCAAACTGGGCCAAACAGGAGGTTAAAGGCACTGACTCTCCAAGTCGGGAGAGTGTTAGTAAAGCGTCTGGAATGTTGCACCCGAGTACCAGGGGACGAGAACTGAGACATATTTGAACACGTCTCCCGATCGCACAGTGGATCATACTCTGGGTTCCACATGCATGTTTTAGCTGAAGGAAGAATCCCTTAAACCTGGAGAGTTGAGACCCGTGGAATGGGTACCATGCAATATGACTTCAAAGGGTCTTCATTTGCTCACCGAACCTCTCCAATCCTATCACTGCTGCGTTTATGCCCCTGTACACACGCTTGATTCTCTTTCGGAGACATAGCAATCCATAGGTTTTAAGATACTTACTAATCAGGTACATTCTTAGGCGTTTAATATGGGGTGTTGAGTCCATTTCGTTGAGCAAGGAGTAGCTCTTGTCTATTCCATATTTGGCTTAAGGAACTTTATCTGTGTTCATTTCAATCTCTGGTTTTAGGCAGCACCCCAACTCACCTTTCCCCTTAGCAAGCATAAGTTGGTTTTCTAAATTTGAGACCCTGTTCTGTTTTGTCATTCAGTTCCTGTGTAGCCAAGTTTACATTCCGTGTATTAGTGATATCTTATGATGTTTCTTTTTCTGTGTGACTTATTTCAGTTAGAATCATCATACCTGAATCCACTCATTATGCTGCTACGGGCCTGATGACATAGATTTCATTGCTGAGTGATATTGCATTGTACGTAAGTACCACAACTTCTTTATCCATTACTCACTTTCTGTGATATTGAACTTGTACCGTAAACGAGGTTCTTGTAAACAGAGCCGTCCCAAACTTTGGGGTGGCTGTGTCTTTTTGATTTTAATTTCCCTAAGCTATAGGACCATAAGTGGAAGTGCCCTAGGCTCTGTTGCTTTGTTTTTTAGATGTTTCAGGAAACACCATACACTTCTCCCGAGTGGCTGTTGGCAATTTACATCCCGCCCATCAGCATAACAAGGCTCCCAGTTCTCCATGGCCTGTCCTGCCTTCTGGATTTTACACTTTTTTCAGATGGCCCTTTTGACCGGGGGGAAGTGAGACTTCATTGTAGTGCAGATTTCCTTTGCAAGCTTGCTTGGTTGGCCAAAAAGGGCGTATGCGTTTTTTCCTGAATATATTCAGGAAAAAACGCATACGCCCTTTTTGGCCAAGTGCATCATTGTGGACGTTCTGCCTCTTTTCCTATGCTTTAACTGCAATTCCAGTCTACCTCCTGAAATCGGTTTCCTGCAATTCTGCCCCGCTTTCAAGTCCTCTTGGCAGCCTTACTTCAGTATATTTTTGGACGATAGCTGTCATTTGTAACTCTGCAGGTTTGTGAATTACAGTGCCCCTGAGCTCCTTTCTTCAACTCGCTTTCTTGTGAGCTGGTCGCAACACCGCAGGATTGCTTCAGGCCCTAATCTGGTTCCGGCACGGCACGCTGAGCCTTTGGTTAATTCCTCTTCCTGGTGGGAAATGAGAGTTAAATTTGCCCGTCCAGACACCTCCAGCTAGTCTCTCATTGGTTCTCCCTATTCCTGTTCATCTTCCGCAGAAATTGCAAACTGGGCCAAACAGGAGGTTAAAGGCACTGACTCTCCAAGTCGGGAGAGTGTTAGTAAAGCGTCTGGAATGTTGCACCCGAGTACCAGGGGACGAGAACTGAGACATATTTGAACACGTCTCCCGATCGCACAGTGGATCATACTCTGGGTTCCACATGCATGTTTTAGCTGAAGGAAGAATCCCTTAAACCTGGAGAGTTGAGACCCGTGGAATGGGTACCATGCAATATGACTTCAAAGGGTCTTCATTTGCTCACCGAACCTCTCCAATCCTATCACTGCTGCGTTTATGCCCCTGTACACACGCTTGATTCTCTTTCGGAGACATAGCAATCCATAGGTTTTAAGATACTTACTAGTCAGGTACATTCTTAGGCGTTTAATATGGGGTGTTGAGTCCATTTCGTTGAGCAAGGAGTAGCTCTTGTCTATTCCATATTTGGCTTAAGGAACTTTATCTGTGTTCATTACAATCTCTGGTTTTAGGCAGCACCCCAACTCACCTTTCCCCTTAGCAAGCATAAGTTGGTTTTCTAAATTTGAGACCCTGTTCTGTTTTGTCATTCAGTTCCTGTGTAGCCAAGTTTACATTCCGTGTATTAGTGATATCTTATGATGTTTCTTTTTCTGTGTGACTTATTTCAGTTAGAATCATCATACCTGAATCCACTCATTATGCTGCTACGGGCCTGATGACATAGATTTCATTGCTGAGTGATATTGCATTGTACGTAAGTACCACAACTTCTTTATCCATTACTCACTTTCTGCGATATTGAACTTGTACCGTAAACGAGGTTCTTGTAAACAGAGCCGTCCCAAACTTTGGGGTGGCTGTGTCTTTTTGATTTTAATTTCCCTAAACTATAGGACCATAAGTGGAAGTGCCCTAGGCTCTGTTGCTTTGTTTTTTAGATGTTTCAGGAAACACCATACACTTCTCCCGAGTGGCTGTTGGCAATTTACATCCCGCCCATCAGCATAACAAGGCTCCCAGTTCTCCATGGCCTGTCCTGCCTTCTGGATTTTACACTTTTTTCAGATGGCCCTTTTGACAGGGGGGAAGTGAGACTTCATTGTAGTGCAGATTTCCTTTGCAAGCATGCTTGGTTGGCCAAAAAGTGCGTATGCGTTTTTTCCTGAATATATTCAGGAAAAAACGCATACGCCCTTTTTGGCCAAGTGCATCATTGTGGACGTTCTGCCTCTTTTCCTATGCTTTAACTGCAATTCCAGTCTACCTCCTGAAATCGGTTTCCTGCAATTCTGCCCCGCTTTCAAGTCCTCTTGGCAGCCTTACTTCAGTATATTTTTGGACGATAGCTGTCATTTGTAACTCTGCAGGTTTGTGAATTACAGTGCCCCTGAGCTCCTTTCTTCAACTCGCTTTCTTGTGAGCTGGTCGCAACACCGCAGGATTGCTTCAGGCATTAATCTGGTTCCGGCACGGCACGCTGAGCCTTTGGTTAATTCCTCTTCCTGGTGGGAAATGAGAGTTAAATTTGCCCGTCCAGACACCTCCAGCTAGTCTCTCATTGGTTCTCCCTATTCCTGTTCATCTTCCGCAGAAATTGCAAACTGGGCCAAACAGGAGGTTAAAGGCACTGACTCTCCAAGTCGGGAGAGTGTTAGTAAAGCGTCTGGAATGTTGCACCCGAGTACCAGGGGACGAGAACTGAGACATATTTGAACACGTCTCCCGATCGCACAGTGGATCATACTCTGGGTTCCACATGCATGTTTTAGCTGAAGGAAGAATCCCTTAAACCTGGAGAGTTGAGACCCGTGGAATGGGTACCATGCATTATGACTTCAAAGGGTCTTCATTTGCTCACCGAACCTCTCCAATCCTATCACTGCTGTGTTTATGCCCCTGTACACACGCTTGATTCTCTTTCGGAGACATAGCAATCCATAGGTTTTAAGATACTTACTAGTCAGGTACATTCTTAGGCGTTTAATATGGGGTGTTGAGTCCATTTCGTTGAGCAAGGAGTAGCTCTTTTCTATTCTATATTTGGCTTAAGGAACTTTATCTGTGTTCATTTCAATCTCTGGTTTTAGGCAGCACCCCAACTCACCTTTACCCTTAGCAAGCATAAGTTGGTTTTCTAAATTTGAGACCCTGTTCTGTTTTGTAATTCAGTTCCTGTGTAGCCAAGTTTACATTCCGTGTATTAGTGATATCTTATGATGTTTCTTTTTCTGTGTGACTTATTTCAGTTAGAATCATCATACCTGAATCCACTCATTATGCTGCTACGGGCCTGATGACATAGATTTCATTGCTGAGTGATATTGCATTGTACGTAAGTACCACAACTTCTTTATCCATTACTCACTTTCTGCGATATTGAACTTGTACCGTAAACGAGGTTCTTGTAAACAGAGCCGTCCCAAACTTTGGGGTGGCTGTGTCTTTTTGATTTTAATTTCCCTAAGCTATAGGACCATAAGTGGAAGTGCCCTAGGCTCTGTTGCTTTGTTTTTTAGATGTTTCAGGAAACACCATACACTTCTCCCGAGTGGCTGTTGGCAATTTACATCCCGCCCATCAGCATAACAAGGCTCCCAGTTCTCCATGGCCTGTCCTGCCTTCTGGATTTTACACTTTTTTCAGATGGCCCTTTTGACCGGGGGGAAGTGAGACTTCATTGTAGTGCAGATTTCCTTTGCAAGCTTGCTTGGTTGGCCAAAAAGGGCGTATGCGTTTTTTCCTGAATATATTCAGGAAAAAACGCATACGCCCTTTTTGGCCAAGTGCATCATTGTGGACGTTCTGCCTCTTTTCCTATGCTTTAACTGCAATTCCAGTCTACCTCCTGAAATCGGTTTCCTGCAATTCTGCCCCGCTTTCAAGTCCTCTTGGCAGCCTTACTTCAGTATATTTTTGGACGATAGCTGTCATTTATAAGTCTGCAGGTTTGTGAATTACAGTGCCCCTGAGCTCCTTTCTTCAACTCGCTTTCTTGTGAGCTGGTCGCAACACCGCAGGATTGCTTCAGGCCCTAATCTGGTTCCGGCACGGCACGCTGAGCCTTTGGTTAATTCCTCTTCCTGGTGGGAAATGAGAGTTAAATTTGCCCGTCCAGACACCTCCAGCTAGTCTCTCATTGGTTCTCCCTATTCCTGTTCATCTTCCGCAGAAATTGCAAACTGGGCCAAACAGGAGGTTAAAGGCACTGACTCTCCAAGTCGGGAGAGTGTTAGTAAAGCGTCTGGAATGTTGCACCCGAGTACCAGGGGACGACAACTGAGACATATTTGAACACGTCTCCCGATCGCACAGTGGATCATATTCTGGGTTCCACATGCATGTTTTAGCTGAAGGAAGAATCCCTTAAACCTGGAGAGTTGAGACCCGTGGAATGGGCACCATGCAATATGACTTCAGAGGGTCTTCATTTGCTCACCGAACCTCTCCAATCCTATCACTGCTGCGTTTATGCCCCTGTACACACGCTTGATTCTCTTTCGGAGACATAGCAATCCATAGGTTTTAAGATACTTACTAGTCAGGTACATTCTTAGGCGTTTAATATGGGGTGTTGAGTCCATTTCGTTGAGCAAGGAGTAGCTCTTGTCTATTCCATATTTGGCTTAAGGAACTTTATCTGTGTTCATTACAATCTCTGGTTTTAGGCAGCACCCCAACTCACCTTTCCCCTTAGCAAGCATAAGTTGGTTTTCTAAATTTGAGACCCTGTTCTGTTTTGTAATTCAGTTCCTGTGTAGCCAAGTTTACATTCCGTGTATTAGTGATATCTTATGATGTTTCTTTTTCTGTGTGACTTATTTCAGTTAGAATCATCATACCTGAATCCACTCATTATGCTGCTACGGGCCTGATGACATAGATTTCATTGCTGAGTGATATTGCATTGTACGTAAGTACCACAACTTCTTTATCCATTACTCACTTTCTGCGATATTGAACTTGTACCGTAAACGAGGTTCTTGTAAACAGAGCCGTCCCAAACTTTGGGGTGGCTGTGTCTTTTTGATTTTAATTTCCCTAAGCTATAGGACCATAAGTGGAAGTGCCCTAGGCTCTGTTGCTTTGTTTTTTAGATGTTTCAGGAAACACCATACACTTCTCCCGAGTGGCTGTTGGCAATTTACATCCCGCCCATCAGCATAACAAGGCTCCCAGTTCTCCATGGCCTGTCCTGCCTTCTGGATTTTACACTTTTTTCAGATGGCCCTTTTGACCGGGGGGAAGTGAGACTTCATTGTAGTGCAGATTTCCTTTGCAAGCTTGCTTGGTTGGCCAAAAAGGGCGTATGCGTTTTTTCCTGAATATATTCAGGAAAAAACGCATACGCCCTTTTTGGCCAAGTGCATCATTGTGGACGTTCTGCCTCTTTTCCTATGCTTTAACTGCAATTCCAGTCTACCTCCTGAAATCGGTTTCCTGCAATTCTGCCCCGCTTTCAAGTCCTCTTGGCAGCCTTACTTCAGTATATTTTTGGACGATAGCTGTCATTTATAAGTCTGCAGGTTTGTGAATTACAGTGCCCCTGAGCTCCTTTCTTCAACTCGCTTTCTTGTGAGCTGGTCGCAACACCGCAGGATTGCTTCAGGCCCTAATCTGGTTCCGGCACGGCACGCTGAGCCTTTGGTTAATTCCTCTTCCTGGTGGGAAATGAGAGTTAAATTTGCCCGTCCAGACACCTCCAGCTAGTCTCTCATTGGTTCTCCCTATTCCTGTTCATCTTCCGCAGAAATTGCAAACTGGGCCAAACAGGAGGTTAAAGGCACTGACTCTCCAAGTCGGGAGAGTGTTAGTAAAGCGTCTGGAATGTTGCACCCGAGTACCAGGGGACGAGAACTGAGACATATTTGAACACGTCTCCCGATCGCACAGTGGATCATACTCTGGGTTCCACATGCATGTTTTAGCTGAAGGAAGAGTCCCTTAAACCTGGAGAGTTGAGACCCGTGGAATGGGTACCATGCAATATGACTTCAAAGGGTCTTCATTTGCTCACCGAACCTCTCCAATCCTATCACTGCTGCGTTTATGCCCCTGTACACACGCTTGATTCTCTTTCGGAGACATAGCAATCCATAGGTTTTAAGATACTTACTAGTCAGGTACATTCTTAGGCGTTTAATATGTGGTGTTGAGTCCATTTCGTTGAGCAAGGAGTAGCTCTTTTCTATTCCATATTTGGCTTAAGGAACTTTATCTGTGTTCATTACAATCTCTGGTTTTAGGCAGCACCCCAACTCACCTTTCCCCTTAGCAAGCATAAGTTGGTTTTCTAAATTTGAGACCCTGTTCTGTTTTGTCATTCAGTTCCTGTGTAGCCAAGTTTACATTCCGTGTATTAGTGATATCTTATGATGTTTCTTTTTCTGTGTGACTTATTTCAGTTAGAATCATCATACCTGAATCCACTCATTATGCTGCTACGGGCCTGATGACATAGATTTCATTGCTGAGTGATATTGCATTGTACGTAAGTACCACAACTTCTTTATCCATTACTCACTTTCTGCGATATTGAACTTGTACCGTAAACGAGGTTCTTGTAAACAGAGCCGTCCCAAACTTTGGGGTGGCTGTGTCTTTTTGATTTTAATTTCCCTAAGCTATAGGACCATAAGTGGAAGTGCCCTAGGCTCTGTTGCTTTGTTTTTTAGATGTTTCAGGAAACAGCATACACTTCTCCCGAGTGGCTGTTGGCAATTTACATCCCGCCCATCAGCATAACAAGGCTCCCAGTTCTCCATGGCCTGTCCTGCCTTCTGGATTTTACACTTTTTTCAGATGGCCCTTTTGACAGGGGGGAAGTGAGACTTCATTGTAGTGCAGATTTCCTTTGCAAGCATGCTTGGTTGGCCAAAAAGGGCGTATGCGTTTTTTCCTGAATATATTCAGGAAAAAACGCATACGCCCTTTTTGGCCAAGTGCATCATTGTGGACGTTCTGCCTCTTTTCCTATGCTTTAACTGCAATTCCAGTCTACCTCCTGAAATCGGTTTCCTGCAATTCTGCCCCGCTTTCAAGTCCTCTTGGCAGCCTTACTTCAGTATATTTTTGGACGATAGCTGTCATTTGTAACTCTGCAGGTTTGTGAATTACAGTGCCCCTGAGCTCCTTTCTTCAACTCGCTTTCTTGTGAGCTGGTCGCAACACCGCAGGATTGCTTCAGGCCCTAATCTGGTTCCGGCACGGCACGCTGAGCCTTTGGTTAATTCCTCTTCCTGGTGGGAAATGAGAGTTAAATTTGCCCGTCCAGACACCTCCAGCTAGTCTCTCATTGGTTCTCCCTATTCCTGTTCATCTTCCGCAGAAATTGCAAACTGGGCCAAACAGGAGGTTAAAGGCACTGACTCTCCAAGTCAGGAGAGTGTTAGTAAAGCGTCTGGAATGTTGCACCCGAGTACCAGGGGACGAGAACTGAGACATATTTGAACACGTCTCCCGATCGCACAGTGGATCATACTCTGGGTTCCACATGCATGTTTTAGCTGAAGGAAGAATCCCTTAAACCTGGAGAGTTGAGACCCGTGGAATGAGTACCATGCAATATGACTTCAAAGGGTCTTCATTTGCTCACCGAACCTCTCCAATCCTATCACTGCTGCGTTTATGCCCCTGTACACACGCTTGATTCTCTTTCGGAGACATAGCAATCCATAGGTTTTAAGATACTTACTAGTCAGGTACATTCTTAGGCGTTTAATATGGGGTGTTGAGTCTATTTCGTTGAGCAAGGAGTAGCTCTTGTCTATTCCATATTTGGCTTAAGGAACTTTATCTGTGTTCATTTCAATCTCTGGTTTTAGGCAGCACCCCAACTCACCTTTCCCCTTAGCAAGCATAAGTTGGTTTTCTAAATTTGAGACCCTGTTCTGTTTTGTCATTCAGTTCCTGTGTAGCCAAGTTTACATTCCGTGTATTAGTGATATCTTATGATGTTTCTTTTTCTGTGTGACTTATTTCAGTTAGAATCATCATACCTGAATCCACTCATTATGCTGCTACGGGCCTGATGACATAGATTTCATTGCTGAGTGATATTGCATTGTACGTAAGTACCACAACTTCTTTATCCATTACTCACTTTCTGTGATATTGAACTTGTACCGTAAACGAGGTTCTTGTAAACAGAGCCGTCCCAAACTTTGGGGTGGCTGTGTCTTTTTGATTTTAATTTCCCTAAGCTATAGGACCATAAGTGGAAGTGCCCTAGGCTCTGTTGCTTTGTTTTTTAGATGTTTCAGGAAACACCATACACTTCTCCCGAGTGGCTGTTGGCAATTTACATCCCGCCCATCAGCATAACAAGGCTCCCAGTTCTCCATGGCCTGTCCTGCCTTCTGGATTTTACACTTTTTTCAGATGGCCCTTTTGACCAGGGGGAAGTGAGACTTCATTGTAGTGCAGATTTCCTTTGCAAGCTTGCTTGGTTGGCCAAAAAGGGCGTATGCGTTTTTTCCTGAATATATTCAGGAACAAACGCATACACCCTTTTTGGCCAAGTGCATCATTGTGGACGTTCTGCCTCTTTTCCTATGCTTTAACTGCAATTCCAGTCTACCTCCTGAAATCGGTTTCCTGCAATTCTGCCCCGCTTTCAAGTCCTCTTGGCAGCCTTACTTCAGTATATTTTTGGACGATAGCTGTCATTTGTAACTCTGCAGGTTTGTGAATTACACTGCCCCTGAGCTCCTTTCTTCAACTCGCTTTCTTGTGAGCTGGTCGCAACACCGCAGGATTGCTTCAGGCCCTAATCTGGTTCCGGCACGGCACGCTGAGCCTTTGGTTAATTCCTCTTCCTGGTGGGAAATGAGAGTTAAATTTGCCCGTCCAGACACCTCCAGCTAGTCTCTCATTGGTTCTCCCTATTCCTGTTCATCTTCCGCAGAAATTGCAAACTGGGCCAAACAGGAGGTTAAAGGCACTGACTCTCCAAGTCGGGAGAGTGTTAGTAAAGCGTCTGGAATGTTGCACCCGAGTACCAGGGGACGAGAACTGAGACATATTTGAACACGTCTCCCGATCGCACAGTGGATCATACTCTGGGTTCCACATGCATGTTTTAGCTGAAGGAAGAATCCCTTAAACCTGGAGAGTTGAGACCCGTGGAATGGGTACCATGCAATATGACTTCAAACGGTCTTCATTTGCTCACCGAACCTCTCCAATCCTATCACTGCTGCGTTTATGCCCCTGTACACATGCTTGATTCTCTTTCGGAGACATAGCAATCCATAGGTTTTAAGATACTTACTAGTCAGGTACATTCTTAGGCGTTTAATATGGGGTGTTGAGTCCATTTCGTTGAGCAAGGAGTAGCTCTTGTCTATTCTATATTTGGCTTAAGGAACTTTATCTGTGTTCATTTCAATCTCTGGTTTTAGGCAGCACCCCAACTCACCTTTACCCTTAGCAAGCATAAGTTGGTTTCCTAAATTTGAGACCCTGTTCTGTTTTGTAATTCAGTTCCTGTGTAGCCAAGTTTACATTCCGTGTATTAGTGATATCTTATGATGTTTCTTTTTCTGTGTGACTTATTTCAGTTAGAATCATCATACCTGAATCCACTCATTATGCTGCTACGGGCCTGATGACATAGATTTCATTGCTGAGTGATATTGCATTGTACGTAAGTACCACAACTTCTTTATCCATTACTCACTTTCTGCGATATTGAACTTGTACCGTAAACGAGGTTCTTGTAAACAGAGCCGTCCCAAACTTTGGGGTGGCTGTGTCTTTTTGATTTTAATTTCCCTAAGCTATAGGACCATAAGTGGAAGTGCCCTAGGCTCTGTTGCTTTGTTTTTTAGATGTTTCAGGAAACACCATACACTTCTCCCGAGTGGCTGTTGGCAATTTACATCCCGCCAATCAGCATAACAATGCTCCCAGTTCTCCATGGCCTGTCCTGCCTTCTGGATTTTACACTTTTTTCAGATGGCCCTTTTGACAGGGGGGAAGTGAGACTTCATTGTAGTGCAGATTTCCTTTGCAAGCTTGCTTGGTTGGCCAAAAAGGGCGTATGCGTTTTTTCCTGAATATATTCAGGAAAAAACGCATACGCCCTTTTTGGCCAAGTGCATCATTGTGGACGTTCTGCCTCTTTTCCTATGCTTTAACTGCAATTCCAGTCTACCTCCTGAAATCGGTTTCCTGCAATTCTGCCCCGCTTTCAAGTCCTCTTGGCAGCCTTACTTCAGTATATTTTTGGACGATAGCTGTCATTTATAACTCTGCAGGTTTGTGAATTACAGTGCCCCTGAGCTCCTTTCTTCAACTCGCTTTCTTGTGAGCTGGTCACAACACCGCAGGATTGCTTCAGGCCCTAATCTGGTTCCGGCATGGCACGCTGAGCCTTTGGTTAATTCCTCTTCCTGGTGGGAAATGAGAGTTAAATTTGCCCGTCCAGACACCTCCAGCTAGTCTCTCATTGGTTCTCCCTATTCCTGTTCATCTTCCGCAGAAATTGCAAACTGGGCCAAACAGGAGGTTAAAGGCACTGACTCTCCAAGTCGGGAGAGTGTTAGTAAAGCGTCTGGAATGTTGCACCCGAGTACCAGGGGACGACAACTGAGACATATTTGAACACGTCTCCCGATCGCACAGTGGATCATACTCTGGGTTCCACATGCATGTTTTAGCTGAAGGAAGAATCCCTTAAACCTGGAGAGTTGAGACCCGTGGAATGGGTACCATGCAATATGACTTCAAAGGGTCTTCATTTGCTCACCGAACCTCTCCAATCCTATCACTGCTGCGTTTATGCCCCTGTACACACGCTTGATTCTCTTTCGGAGACATAGCAATCCATAGGTTTTAAGATACTTACTAATCAGGTACATTCTTAGGCGTTTAATATGGGGTGTTGAGTCCATTTCGTTGAGCAAGGAGTAGCTCTTGTCTATTCCATATTTGGCTTAAGGAACTTTATCTGTGTTCATTACAATCTCTGGTTTTAGGCAGCACCCCAACTCACCTTTCCCCTTAGCAAGCATAAGTTGGTTTTCTAAATTTGAGACCCTGTTCTGTTTTGTCATTCAGTTCCTGTGTAGCCAAGTTTACATTCCGTGTATTAGTGATATCTTATGATGTTTCTTTTTCTGTGTGACTTATTTCAGTTAGAATCATCATACCTGAATCCACTCATTATGCTGCTACGGGCCTGATGACATAGATTTCATTGCTGAGTGATATTGCATTGTACGTAAGTACCACAACTTCTTTATCCATTACTCACTTTCTGTGATATTGAACTTGTACCGTAAACGAGGTTCTTGTAAACAGAGCCGTCCCAAACTTTGGGGTGGCTGTGTCTTTTTGATTTTAATTTCCCTAAGCTATAGGACCATAAGTGGAAGTGCCCTAGGCTCTGTTGCTTTGTTTTTTAGATGTTTCAGGAAACACCATACACTTCTCCCGAGTGGCTGTTGGCAATTTACATCCCGCCCATCAGCATAACAAAGCTCCCAGTTCTCCATGGCCTGTCCTGCCTTCTGGATTTTACACTTTTTTCAGATGGCCCTTTTGACCGGGGGGAAGTGAGACTTCATTGTAGTGCAGATTTCCTTTGCAAGCTTGCTTGGTTGGCCAAAAAGGGTGTATGCGTTTTTTCCTGAATATATTCAGGAACAAACGCATACGCCCTTTTTGGCCAAGTGCATCATTGTGGACGTTCTGCCTCTTTTCCTATGCTTTAACTGCAATTCCAGTCTACCTCCTGAAATCGGTTTCCTGCAATTCTGCCCCGCTTTCAAGTCCTCTTGGCAGCCTTACTTCAGTATATTTTTGGACGATAGCTGTCATTTGTAACTCTGCAGGTTTGTGAATTACAGTGCCCCTGAGCTCCTTTCTTCAACTCGCTTTCTTGTGAGCTGGTCGCAACACCGCAGGATTGCTTCAGGCCCTAATCTGGTTCCGGCACGGCACGCTGAGCCTTTGGTTAATTCCTCTTCCTGGTGGGAAATGAGAGTTAAATTTGCCCGTCCAGACACCTCCAGCTAGTCTCTCATTGGTTCTCCCTATTCCTGTTCATCTTCCGCAGAAATTGCAAACTGGGCCAAACAGGAGGTTAAAGGCACTGACTCTCCAAGTCGGGAGAGTGTTAGTAAAGCGTCTGGAATGTTGCACCCGAGTACCAGGGGACGAGAACTGAGACATATTTGAACACGTCTCCCGATCGCACAGTGGATCATACTCTGGGTTCCACATGCATGTTTTAGCTGAAGGAAGAATCCCTTAAACCTGGAGAGTTGAGACCCGTGGAATGGGTACCATGCAATATGACTTCAAAGGGTCTTCATTTGCTCACCGAACCTCTCCAATCCTATCACTGCTGCGTTTATGCCCCTGTACACACGCTTGATTCTCTTTCGGAGACATAGCAATCCATAGGTTTTAAGATACTTACTAGTCAGGTACATTCTTAGGCGTTTAATATGGGGTGTTGAGTCCATTTCGTTGAGCAAGGAGTAGCTCTTTTCTATTCTATATTTGGCTTAAGGAACTTTATCTGTGTTCATTTCAATCTCTGGTTTTAGGCAGCACCCCAACTCACCTTTACCCTTAGCAAGCATAAGTTGGTTTTCTAAATTTGAGACCCTGTTCTGTTTTGTAATTCAGTTCCTGTGTAGCCAAGTTTACATTCCGTGTATTAGTGATATCTTATGATGTTTCTTTTTCTGTGTGACTTATTTCAGTTAGAATCATCATACCTGAATCCACTCATTATGCTGCTACGGGCCTGATGACATAGATTTCATTGCTGAGTGATATTGCATTGTACGTAAGTACCACAACTTCTTTATCCATTACTCACTTTCTGCGATATTGAACTTGTACCGTAAACGAGGTTCTTGTAAACAGAGCCGTCCCAAACTTTGGGGTGGCTGTGTCTTTTTGATTTTAATTTCCCTAAGCTATAGGACCATAAGTGGAAGTGCCCTAGGCTCTGTTGCTTTGTTTTTTAGATGTTTCAGGAAACACCATACACTTCTCCCGAGTGGCTGTTGGCAATTTACATCCCGCCAATCAGCATAACAATGCTCCCAGTTCTCCATGGCCTGTCCTGCCTTCTGGATTTTACACTTTTTTCAGATGGCCCTTTTGACAGGGGGGAAGTGAGACTTCATTGTAGTGCAGATTTCCTTTGCAAGCTTGCTTGGTTGGCCAAAAAGGGCGTATGCGTTTTTTCCTGAATATATTCAGGAAAAAACGCATACGCCCTTTTTGGCCAAGTGCATCATTGTGGACGTTCTGCCTCTTTTCCTATGCTTTAACTGCAATTCCAGTCTACCTCCTGAAATCGGTTTCCTGCAATTCTGCCCCGCTTTCAAGTCCTCTTGGCAGCCTTACTTCAGTATATTTTTGGACGATAGCTGTCATTTATAACTCTGCAGGTTTGTGAATTACAGTGCCCCTGAGCTCCTTTCTTCAACTCGCTTTCTTGTGAGCTGGTCACAACACCGCAGGATTGCTTCAGGCCCTAATCTGGTTCCGGCATGGCACGCTGAGCCTTTGGTTAATTCCTCTTCCTGGTGGGAAATGAGAGTTAAATTTGCCCGTCCAGACACCTCCAGCTAGTCTCTCATTGGTTCTCCCTATTCCTGTTCATCTTCCGCAGAAATTGCAAACTGGGCCAAACAGGAGGTTAAAGGCACTGACTCTCCAAGTCGGGAGAGTGTTAGTAAAGCGTCTGGAATGTTGCACCCGAGTACCAGGGGACGACAACTGAGACATATTTGAACACGTCTCCCGATCGCACAGTGGATCATACTCTGGGTTCCACATGCATGTTTTAGCTGAAGGAAGAATCCCTTAAACCTGGAGAGTTGAGACCCGTGGAATGGGTACCATGCAATATGACTTCAAAGGGTCTTCATTTGCTCACCGAACCTCTCCAATCCTATCACTGCTGCGTTTATGCCCCTGTACACACGCTTGATTCTCTTTCGGAGACATAGCAATCCATAGGTTTTAAGATACTTACTAATCAGGTACATTCTTAGGCGTTTAATATGGGGTGTTGAGTCCATTTCGTTGAGCAAGGAGTAGCTCTTGTCTATTCCATATTTGGCTTAAGGAACTTTATCTGTGTTCATTACAATCTCTGGTTTTAGGCAGCACCCCAACTCACCTTTCCCCTTAGCAAGCATAAGTTGGTTTTCTAAATTTGAGACCCTGTTCTGTTTTGTCATTCAGTTCCTGTGTAGCCAAGTTTACATTCCGTGTATTAGTGATATCTTATGATGTTTCTTTTTCTGTGTGACTTATTTCAGTTAGAATCATCATACCTGAATCCACTCATTATGCTGCTACGGGCCTGATGACATAGATTTCATTGCTGAGTGATATTGCATTGTACGTAAGTACCACAACTTCTTTATCCATTACTCACTTTCTGTGATATTGAACTTGTACCGTAAACGAGGTTCTTGTAAACAGAGCCGTCCCAAACTTTGGGGTGGCTGTGTCTTTTTGATTTTAATTTCCCTAAGCTATAGGACCATAAGTGGAAGTGCCCTAGGCTCTGTTGCTTTGTTTTTTAGATGTTTCAGGAAACACCATACACTTCTCCCGAGTGGCTGTTGGCAATTTACATCCCGCCCATCAGCATAACAAAGCTCCCAGTTCTCCATGGCCTGTCCTGCCTTCTGGATTTTACACTTTTTTCAGATGGCCCTTTTGACCGGGGGGAAGTGAGACTTCATTGTAGTGCAGATTTCCTTTGCAAGCTTGCTTGGTTGGCCAAAAAGGGTGTATGCGTTTTTTCCTGAATATATTCAGGAACAAACGCATACGCCCTTTTTGGCCAAGTGCATCATTGTGGACGTTCTGCCTCTTTTCCTATGCTTTAACTGCAATTCCAGTCTACCTCCTGAAATCGGTTTCCTGCAATTCTGCCCCGCTTTCAAGTCCTCTTGGCAGCCTTACTTCAGTATATTTTTGGACGATAGCTGTCATTTGTAACTCTGCAGGTTTGTGAATTACAGTGCCCCTGAGCTCCTTTCTTCAACTCGCTTTCTTGTGAGCTGGTCGCAACACCGCAGGATTGCTTCAGGCCCTAATCTGGTTCCGGCACGGCACGCTGAGCCTTTGGTTAATTCCTCTTCCTGGTGGGAAATGAGAGTTAAATTTGCCCGTCCAGACACCTCCAGCTAGTCTCTCATTGGTTCTCCCTATTCCTGTTCATCTTCCGCAGAAATTGCAAACTGGGCCAAACAGGAGGTTAAAGGCACTGACTCTCCAAGTCGGGAGAGTGTTAGTAAAGCGTCTGGAATGTTGCACCCGAGTACCAGGGGACGAGAACTGAGACATATTTGAACACGTCTCCCGATCGCACAGTGGATCATACTCTGGGTTCCACATGCATGTTTTAGCTGAAGGAAGAATCCCTTAAACCTGGAGAGTTGAGACCCGTGGAATGGGTACCATGCAATATGACTTCAAAGGGTCTTCATTTGCTCACCGAACCTCTCCAATCCTATCACTGCTGCGTTTATGCCCCTGTACACACGCTTGATTCTCTTTCGGAGACATAGCAATCCATAGGTTTTAAGATACTTACTAGTCAGGTACATTCTTAGGCGTTTAATATGGGGTGTTGAGTCCATTTCGTTGAGCAAGGAGTAGCTCTTTTCTATTCTATATTTGGCTTAAGGAACTTTATCTGTGTTCATTTCAATCTCTGGTTTTAGGCAGCACCCCAACTCACCTTTACCCTTAGCAAGCATAAGTTGGTTTTCTAAATTTGAGACCCTGTTCTGTTTTGTAATTCAGTTCCTGTGTAGCCAAGTTTACATTCCGTGTATTAGTGATATCTTATGATGTTTCTTTTTCTGTGTGACTTATTTCAGTTAGAATCATCATACCTGAATCCACTCATTATGCTGCTACGGGCCTGATGACATAGATTTCATTGCTGAGTGATATTGCATTGTACGTAAGTACCACAACTTCTTTATCCATTACTCACTTTCTGTGATATTGAACTTGTACCTTAAACGAGGTTCTTGTAAACAGAGCCGTCCCAAACTTTGGGGTGGCTGTGTCTTTTTGATTTTAATTTCCCTAAGCTATAGGACCATAAGTGGAAGTGCCCTAGGCTCTGTTGCTTTGTTTTTTAGATGTTTCAGGAAACACCATACACTTCTCCCGAGTGGCTGTTGGCAATTTACATCCCGCCAATCAGCATAACAATGCTCCCAGTTCTCCATGGCCTGTCCTGCCTTCTGGATTTTACACTTTTTTCAGATGGCCCTTTTGACCGGGGGGAAGTGAGACTTCATTGTAGTGCAGATTTCCTTTGCAAGCTTGCTTGGTTGGCCAAAAAGGGCGTATGCGTTTTTTCCTGAATATATTCAGGAAAAAACGCATACGCCCTTTTTGGCCAAGTGCATCATTGTGGACGTTCTGCCTCTTTTCCTATGCTTTAACTGCAATTCCAGTCTACCTCCTGAAATCGGTTTCCTGCAATTCTGCCCCGCTTTCAAGTCCTCTTGGCAGCCTTACTTCAGTATATTTTTGGACGATAGCTGTCATTTATAAGTCTGCAGGTTTGTGAATTACAGTGCCCCTGAGCTCCTTTCTTCAACTCGCTTTCTTGTGAGCTGGTCGCAACACCGCAGGATTGCTTCAGGCCCTAATCTGGTTCCGGCACGGCACGCTGAGCCTTTGGTTAATTCCTCTTCCTGGTGGGAAATGAGAGTTAAATTTGCCCGTCCAGACACCTCCAGCTAGTCTCTCATTGGTTCTCCCTATTCCTGTTCATCTTCCGCAGAAATTGCAAACTGGGCCAAACAGGAGGTTAAAGGCACTGACTCTCCAAGTCGGGAGAGTGTTAGTAAAGCGTCTGGAATGTTGCACCCGAGTACCAGGGGACGAGAACTGAGACATATTTGAACACGTCTCCCGATCGCACAGTGGATCATACTCTGGGTTCCACATGCATGTTTTAGCTGAAGGAAGAATCCCTTAAACCTGGAGAGTTGAGACCCGTGGAATGGGTACCATGCAATATGACTTCAAAGGGTCTTCATTTGCTCACCGAACCTCTCCAATCCTATCACTGCTGCGTTTATGCCCCTGTACACACGCTTGATTCTCTTTCGGAGACATAGCAATCCATAGGTTTTAAGATACTTACTAATCAGGTACATTCTTAGGCGTTTAATATGGGGTGTTGAGTCCATTTCGTTGAGCAAGGAGTAGCTCTTGTCTATTCCATATTTGGCTTAAGGAACTTTATCTGTGTTCATTTCAATCTCTGGTTTTAGGCAGCACCCCAACTCACCTTTCCCCTTAGCAAGCATAAGTTGGTTTTCTAAATTTGAGACCCTGTTCTGTTTTGTCATTCAGTTCCTGTGTAGCCAAGTTTACATTCCGTGTATTAGTGATATCTTATGATGTTTCTTTTTCTGTGTGACTTATTTCAGTTAGAATCATCATACCTGAATCCACTCATTATGCTGCTACGGGCCTGATGACATAGATTTCATTGCTGAGTGATATTGCATTGTACGTAAGTACCACAACTTCTTTATCCATTACTCACTTTCTGTGATATTGAACTTGTACCGTAAACGAGGTTCTTGTAAACAGAGCCGTCCCAAACTTTGGGGTGGCTGTGTCTTTTTGATTTTAATTTCCCTAAGCTATAGGACCATAAGTGGAAGTGCCCTAGGCTCTGTTGCTTTGTTTTTTAGATGTTTCAGGAAACACCATACACTTCTCCCGAGTGGCTGTTGGCAATTTACATCCCGCCCATCAGCATAACAAGGCTCCCAGTTCTCCATGGCCTGTCCTGCCTTCTGGATTTTACACTTTTTTCAGATGGCCCTTTTGACCGGGGGGAAGTGAGACTTCATTGTAGTGCAGATTTCCTTTGCAAGCTTGCTTGGTTGGCCAAAAAGGGCGTATGCGTTTTTTCCTGAATATATTCAGGAACAAACGCATACACCCTTTTTGGCCAAGTGCATCATTGTGGACGTTCTGCCTCTTTTCCTATGCTTTAACTGCAATTCCAGTCTACCTCCTGAAATCGGTTTCCTGCAATTCTGCCCCGCTTTCAAGTCCTCTTGGCAGCCTTACTTCAGTATATTTTTGGACGATAGCTGTCATTTGTAACTCTGCAGGTTTGTGAATTACAGTGCCCCTGAGCTCCTTTCTTCAACTCGCTTTCTTGTGAGCTGGTCGCAACACCGCAGGATTGCTTCAGGCCCTAATCTGGTTCCGGCACGGCACGCTGAGCCTTTGGTTAATTCCTCTTCCTGGTGGGAAATGAGAGTTAAATTTGCCCGTCCAGACACCTCCAGCTAGTCTCTCATTGGTTCTCCCTATTCCTGTTCATCTTCCGCAGAAATTGCAAACTGGGCCAAACAGGAGGTTAAAGGCACTGACTCTCCAAGTCGGGAGAGTGTTAGTAAAGCGTCTGGAATGTTGCACCCGAGTACCAGGGGACGAGAACTGAGACATATTTGAACACGTCTCCCGATCGCACAGTGGATCATACTCTGGGTTCCACATGCATGTTTTAGCTGAAGGAAGAATCCCTTAAACCTGGAGAGTTGAGACCCGTGGAATGGGTACCATGCAATATGACTTCAAAGGGTCTTCATTTGCTCACCGAACCTCTCCAATCCTATCACTGCTGCGTTTATGCCCCTGTACACACGCTTGATTCTCTTTCGGAGACATAGCAATCCATAGGTTTTAAGATACTTACTAGTCAGGTACATTCTTAGGCGTTTAATATGGGGTGTTGAGTCCATTTCGTTGAGCAAGGAGTAGCTCTTGTCTATTCTATATTTGGCTTAAGGAACTTTATCTGTGTTCATTTCAATCTCTGGTTTTAGGCAGCACCCCAACTCACCTTTACCCTTAGCAAGCATAAGTTGGTTTTCTAAATTTGAGACCCTGTTCTGTTTTGTAATTCAGTTCCTGTGTAGCCAAGTTTACATTCCATGTATTAGTGATATCTTATGATGTTTCTTTTTCTGTGTGACTTATTTCAGTTAGAATCATCATACCTGAATCCACTCATTATGCTGCTATGGGCCTGATGACATAGATTTCATTGCTGAGTGATATTGCATTGTACGTAAGTACCACAACTTCTTTATCCATTACTCACTTTCTGCGATATTGAACTTGTACCGTAAACGAGGTTCTTGTAAACAGAGCCGTCCCAAACTTTGGGGTGGCTGTGTCTTTTTGATTTTAATTTCCCTAAGCTATAGGACCATAAGTGGAAGTGCCCTAGGCTCTGTTGCTTTGTTTTTTAGATGTTTCAGGAAACACCATACACTTCTCCCGAGTGGCTGTTGGCAATTTACATCCCGCCAATCAGCATAACAATGCTCCCAGTTCTCCATGGCCTGTCCTGCCTTCTGGATTTTACACTTTTTTCAGATGGCCCTTTTGACAGGGGGGAAGTGAGACTTCATTGTAGTGCAGATTTCCTTTGCAAGCTTGCTTGGTTGGCCAAAAAGGGCGTATGCGTTTTTTCCTGAATATATTCAGGAAAAAACGCATACGCCCTTTTTGGCCAAGTGCATCATTGTGGACGTTCTGCCTCTTTTCCTATGCTTTAACTGCAATTCCAGTCTACCTCCTGAAATCGGTTTCCTGCAATTCTGCCCCGCTTTCAAGTCCTCTTGGCAGCCTTACTTCAGTATATTTTTGGACGATAGCTGTCATTTATAACTCTGCAGGTTTGTGAATTACAGTGCCCCTGAGCTCCTTTCTTCAACTCGCTTTCTTGTGAGCTGGTCACAACACCGCAGGATTGCTTCAGGCCCTAATCTGGTTCCGGCATGGCACGCTGAGCCTTTGGTTAATTCCTCTTCCTGGTGGGAAATGAGAGTTAAATTTGCCCGTCCAGACACCTCCAGCTAGTCTCTCATTGGTTCTCCCTATTCCTGTTCATCTTCCGCAGAAATTGCAAACTGGGCCAAACAGGAGGTTAAAGGCACTGACTCTCCAAGTCGGGAGAGTGTTAGTAAAGCGTCTGGAATGTTGCACCCGAGTACCAGGGGACGAGAACTGAGACATATTTGAACACGTCTCCCGATCGCACAGTGGATCATACTCTGGGTTCCACATGCATGTTTTAGCTGAAGGAAGAATCCCTTAAACCTGGAGAGTTGAGACCCGTGGAATGGGTACCATGCAATATGACTTCAAAGGGTCTTCATTTGCTCACCGAACCTCTCCAATCCTATCACTGCTGCGTTTATGCCCCTGTACACACGCTTGATTCTCTTTCGGAGACATAGCAATCCATAGGTTTTAAGATACTTACTAATCAGGTACATTCTTAGGCGTTTAATATGGGGTGTTGAGTCCATTTCGTTGAGCAAGGAGTAGCTCTTGTCTATTCCATATTTGGCTTAAGGAACTTTATCTGTGTTCATTACAATCTCTGGTTTTAGGCAGCACCCCAACTCACCTTTCCCCTTAGCAAGCATAAGTTGGTTTTCTAAATTTGAGACCCTGTTCTGTTTTGTCATTCAGTTCCTGTGTAGCCAAGTTTACATTCCGTGTATTAGTGATATCTTATGATGTTTCTTTTTCTGTGTGACTTATTTCAGTTAGAATCATCATACCTGAATCCACTCATTATGCTGCTACGGGCCTGATGACATAGATTTCATTGCTGAGTGATATTGCATTGTACGTAAGTACCACAACTTCTTTATCCATTACTCACTTTCTGTGATATTGAACTTGTACCGTAAACGAGGTTCTTGTAAACAGAGCCGTCCCAAACTTTGGGGTGGCTGTGTCTTTTTGATTTTAATTTCCCTAAGCTATAGGACCATAAGTGGAAGTGCCCTAGGCTCTGTTGCTTTGTTTTTTAGATGTTTCAGGAAACACCATACACTTCTCCCGAGTGGCTGTTGGCAATTTACATCCCGCCCATCAGCATAACAAGGCTCCCAGTTCTCCATGGCCTGTCCTGCCTTCTGGATTTTACACTTTTTTCAGATGGCCCTTTTGACCGGGGGGAAGTGAGACTTCATTGTAGTGCAGATTTCCTTTGCAAGCTTGCTTGGTTGGCCAAAAAGGGCGTATGCGTTTTTTCCTGAATATATTCAGGAACAAACGCATACGCCCTTTTTGGCCAAGTGCATCATTGTGGACGTTCTGCCTCTTTTCCTATGCTTTAACTGCAATTCCAGTCTACCTCCTGAAATCGGTTTCCTGCAATTCTGCCCCGCTTTCAAGTCCTCTTGGCAGCCTTACTTCAGTATATTTTTGGACGATAGCTGTCATTTGTAACTCTGCAGGTTTGTGAATTACAGTGCCCCTGAGCTCCTTTCTTCAACTCGCTTTCTTGTGAGCTGGTCGCAACACCGCAGGATTGCTTCAGGCCCTAATCTGGTTCCGGCACGGCACGCTGAGCCTTTGGTTAATTCCTCTTCCTGGTGGGAAATGAGAGTTAAATTTGCCCGTCCAGACACCTCCAGCTAGTCTCTCATTGGTTCTCCCTATTCCTGTTCATCTTCCGCAGAAATTGCAAACTGGGCCAAACAGGAGGTTAAAGGCACTGACTCTCCAAGTCGGGAGAGTGTTAGTAAAGCGTCTGGAATGTTGCACCCGAGTACCAGGGGACGAGAACTGAGACATATTTGAACACGTCTCCCGATCGCACAGTGGATCATACTCTGGGTTCCACATGCATGTTTTAGCTGAAGGAAGAATCCCTTAAACCTGGAGAGTTGAGACCCGTGGAATGGGTACCATGCAATATGACTTCAAAGGGTCTTCATTTGCTCACCGAACCTCTCCAATCCTATCACTGCTGCGTTTATGCCCCTGTACACACGCTTGATTCTCTTTCGGAGACATAGCAATCCATAGGTTTTAAGATACTTACTAGTCAGGTACATTCTTAGGCGTTTAATATGGGGTGTTGAGTCCATTTCGTTGAGCAAGGAGTAGCTCTTTTCTATTCTATATTTGGCTTAAGGAACTTTATCTGCGCTCATTTCAATCTCTGGTTTTAGGCAGCACCCCAACTCACCTTTACCCTTAGCAAGCATAAGTTGGTTTTCTAAATTTGAGACCCTGTTCTGTTTTGTAATTCAGTTCCTGTGTAGCCAAGTTTACATTCCGTGTATTAGTGATATCTTATGATGTTTCTTTTTCTGTGTGACTTATTTCAGTTAGAATCATCATACCTGAATCCACTCATTATGCTGCTACGGGCCTGATGACATAGATTTCATTGCTGAGTGATATTGCATTGTACGTAAGTACCACAACTTCTTTATCCATTACTCACTTTCTGCGATATTGAACTTGTACCGTAAACGATGTTCTTGTAAACAGAGCCGTCCCAAACTTTGGGGTGGCTGTGTCTTTTTGATTTTAATTTCCCTAAGCTATAGGACCATAAGTGGAAGTGCCCTAGGCTCTGTTGCTTTGTTTTTTAGATGTTTCAGGAAACACCATACACTTCTCCCGAGTGGCTGTTGGCAATTTACATCCCGCCAATCAGCATAACAATGCTCCCAGTTCTCCATGGCCTGTCCTGCCTTCTGGATTTTACACTTTTTTCAGATGGCCCTTTTGACCGGGGGGAAGTGAGACTTCATTGTAGTGCAGATTTCCTTTGCAAGCTTGCTTGGTTGGCCAAAAAGGGCGTATGCGTTTTTTCCTGAATATATTCAGGAAAAAACGCATACGCCCTTTTTGGCCAAGTGCATCATTGTGGACGTTCTGCCTCTTTTCCTATGCTTTAACTGCAATTCCAGTCTACCTCCTGAAATCGGTTTCCTGCAATTCTGCCCCGCTTTCAAGTCCTCTTGGCAGCCTTACTTCAGTATATTTTTGGACGATAGCTGTCATTTATAACTCTGCAGGTTTGTGAATTACAGTGCCCCTGAGCTCCTTTCTTCAACTCGCTTTCTTGTGAGCTGGTCACAACACCGCAGGATTGCTACAGGCCCTAATCTGGTTCCGTCACGGCACGCTGAGCCTTTGGTTAATTCCTCTTCCTGGTGGGAAATGAGAGTTAAATTTGCCCGTCCAGACACCTCCAGCTAGTCTCTCATTGGTTCTCCCTATTCCTGTTCATCTTCCGCAGAAATTGCAAACTGGACCAAACAGGAGGTTAAAGGCACTGACTCTCCAAGTCGGGAGAGTGTTAGTAAAGCGTCTGGAATGTTGCACCCGAGTACCAGGGGACGAGAACTGAGACATATTTGAACACGTCTCCCGATCGCACAGTGGATCATACTCTGGGTTCCACATGCATGTTTTAGCTGAAGGAAGAATCCCTTAAACCTGGAGAGTTGAGACCCGTGGAATGGGTACCATGCAATATGACTTCAACGGGTCTTCATTTGCTCACCCAACCTCTCCAATCCTATCACTGCTGTGTTTATGCCCCTGTACACACGCTTGATTCTCTTTCGGAGACATAGCAATCCATAGGTTTTAAGATACTTACTAGTCAGGTACATTCTTAGGCGTTTAATATGGGGTGTTGAGTCCATTTCGTTGAGCAAGGAGTAGCTCTTGTCTATTCCATATTTGGCTTAAGGAACTTTATCTGTGTTCATTACAATCTCTGGTTTTAGGCAGCACCCCAACTCACCTTTCCCCTTAGCAAGCATAAGTTGGTTTTCTAAATTTGAGACCCTGTTCTGTTTTGTCATTCAGTTCCTGTGTAGCCAAGTTTACATTCCGTGTATTAGTGATATCTTATGATGTTTCTTTTTCTGTGTGACTTATTTCAGTTAGAATCATCATACCTGAATCCACTCATTATGCTGCTACGGGCCTGATGACATAGATTTCATTGCTGAGTGATATTGCATTGTACGTAAGTACCACAACTTCTTTATCCATTACTCACTTTCTGCGATATTGAACTTGTACCGTAAACGAGGTTCTTGTAAACAGAGCCGTCCCAAACTTTGGGGTGGCTGTGTCTTTTTGATTTTAATTTCCCTAAGCTATAGGACCATAAGTGGAAGTGCCCTAGGCTCTGTTGCTTTGTTTTTTAGATGTTTCAGGAAACACCATACACTTCTCCCGAGTGGCTGTTGGCAATTTACATCCCGCCCATCAGCATAACAAGGCTCCCAGTTCTCCATGGCCTGTCCTGCCTTCTGGATTTTACACTTTTTTCAGATGGCCCTTTTGACCGGGGGGAAGTGAGACTTCATTGTAGTGCAGATTTCCTTTGCAAGCTTGCTTGGTTGGCCAAAAAGGGCGTATGCGTTTTTTCCTGAATATATTCAGGAAAAAACGCATACGCCCTTTTTGGCCAAGTGCATCATTGTGGACGTTCTGCCTCTTTTCCTATGCTTTAACTGCAATTCCAGTCTACCTCCTGAAATCGGTTTCCTGCAATTCTGCCCCGCTTTCAAGTCCTCTTGGCAGCCTTACTTCAGTATATTTTTGGACGATAGCTGTCATTTATAAGTCTGCAGGTTTGTGAATTACAGTGCCCCTGAGCTCCTTTCTTCAACTCGCTTTCTTGTGAGCTGGTCGCAACACCGCAGGATTGCTTCAGGCCCTAATCTGGTTCCGGCACGGCACGCTGAGCCTTTGGTTAATTCCTCTTCCTGGTGGGAAATGAGAGTTAAATTTGCCCGTCCAGACACCTCCAGCTAGTCTCTCATTGGTTCTCCCTATTCCTGTTCATCTTCCGCAGAAATTGCAAACTGGGCCAAACAGGAGGTTAAAGGCACTGACTCTCCAAGTCGGGAGAGTGTTAGTAAAGCGTCTGGAATGTTGCACCCGAGTACCAGGGGATGAGAACTGAGACATATTTGAACACGTCTCCCGATCGCACAGTGGATCATACTCTGGGTTCCACATGCATGTTTTAGCTGAAGGAAGAATCCCTTAAACCTGGAGAGTTGAGACCCGTGGAATGGGTACCATGTAATATGACTTCAAAGGGTCTTCATTTGCTCACCGAACCTCTCCAATCCTATCACTGCTGCGTTTATGCCCCTGTACACACGCTTGATTCTCTTTCGGAGACATAGCAATCCATAGGTTTTAAGATACTTACTAGTCAGGTACATTCTTAGGCGTTTAATATGGGGTGTTGAGTCCATTTCGTTGAGCAAGGAGTAGCTCTTGTCTATTCTATATTTGGCTTAAGGAACTTTATCTGTGTTCATTTCAATCTCTGGTTTTAGGCAGCACCCCAACTCACCTTTCCCCTTAGCAAGCATAAGTTGGTTTTCTAAATTTGAGACCCTGTTCTGTTTTGTCATTCACTTCCTGTGTAGCCAAGTTTACATTCCGTGTATTAGTGATATCTTATGATGTTTCTTTTTCTGTGTGACTTATTTCAGTTAGAATCATCATACCTGAATCCACTCATTATGCTGCTACGGGCCTGATGACATAGATTTCATTGCTGAGTGATATTGCATTGTACGTAAGTACCACCACTTCTTTATCCATTACTCACTTTCTGTGATATTGAACTTGTACCGTAAACGAGGTTCTTGTAAACAGAGCCGTCCCAAACTTTGGGGTGGCTGTGTCTTTTTGATTTTAATTTCCCTAAGCTATAGGACCATAAGTGGAAGTGCCCTAGGCTCTGTTGCTTTGTTTTTTAGATGTTTCAGGAAACACCATACACTTCTCCCGAGTGGCTGTTGGCAATTTACATCCCGCCCATCAGCATAACAAGGCTCCCAGTTCTCCATGGCCTGTCCTGCCTTCTGGATTTTACACTTTTTTCAGATGGCCCTTTTGACCGGGGGGAAGTGAGACTTCATTGTAGTGCAGATTTCCTTTGCAAGCTTGCTTGGTTGGCCAAAAAGGGCGTATGCGTTTTTTCCTGAATATATTCAGGAAAAAACGCATACGCCCTTTTTGGCCAAGTGCATCATTGTGGACGTTCTGCCTCTTTTCCTATGCTTTAACTGCAATTCCAGTCTACCTCCTGAAATTGGTTTCCTGCAATTCTGCCCCGCTTTCAAGTCCTCTTGGCAGCCTTACTTCAGTATATTTTTGGACGATAGCTGTCATTTATAAGTCTGCAGGTTTGTGAATTACAGTGCCCCTGAGCTCCTTTCTTCAACTCGCTTTCTTGTGAGCTGGTCGCAACACCGCAGGATTGCTTCAGGCCCTAATCTGGTTCCGGCACGGCACGCTGAGCCTTTGGTTAATTCCTCTTCCTGGTGGGAAATGAGAGTTAAATTTGCCCGTCCAGACACCTCCAGCTAGTCTCTCATTGGTTCTCCCTATTCCTGTTCATCTTCCGCAGAAATTGCAAACTGGGCCAAACAGGAGGTTAAAGGCACTGACTCTCCAAGTCGGGAGAGTGTTAGTAAAGCGTCTGGAATGTTGCACCCGAGTACCAGGGGACGACAACTGAGACATATTTGAACACGTCTCCCAATCGCACAGTGGATCATACTCTGGGTTCCACATGCATGTTTTAGCTGAAGGAAGAATCCCTTAAACCTGGAGAGTTGAGACCCGTGGAATGGGTACCATGCAATATGACTTCAAAGGGTCTTCATTTGCTCACCGAACCTCTCCAATCCTATCACTGCTGTGTTTATGCCCCTGTACACATGCTTGATTCTCTTTCGGAGACATAGCAATCCATAGGTTTTAAGATACTTACTAGTCAGGTACATTCTTAGGCGTTTAATATGGGGTATTGAGTCCATTTCGTTGAGCAAGGAGTAGCTCTTGTCTATTCCATATTTGGCTTAAGGAACTTTATCTGTGTTCATTACAATCTCTGGTTTTAGGCAGCACCCCAACTCACCTTTCCCCTTAGCAAGCATAAGTTGGTTTTCTAAATTTGAGACCCTGTTCTGTTTTGTCATTCAGTTCCTGTGTAGCCAAGTTTACATTCCGTGTATTAGTGATATCTTATGATGTTTCTTTTTCTGTGTGACTTATTTCAGTTAGAATCATCATACCTGAATCCACTCATTATGCTGCTACGGGCCTGATGCCATAGATTTCATTGCTGCGTGATATTGCATTGTACGTAAGTACCACAACTTCTTTATCCATTACTCACTTTCTGTGATATTGAACTTGTACCGTAAACGAGGTTCTTGTAAACAGAGCCGTCCCAAACTTTGGGGTGGCTGTGTCTTTTTGATTTTAATTTCCCTAAGCTATAGGACCATAAGTGGAAGTGCCCTAGGCTCTGTTGCTTTGTTTTTTAGATGTTTCAGGAAACACCATACACTTCTCCCGAGTGGCTGTTGGCAATTTACATCCCGCCCATCAGCATAACAAGGCTCCCAGTTCTCCATGGCCTGTCCTGCCTTCTGGATTTTACACTTTTTTCAGATGGCCCTTTTGACAGGGGGGAAGTGAGACTTCATTGTAGTGCAGATTTCCTTTGCAAGCTTGCTTGGTTAGCCAAAAAGTGCGTATGCGTTTTTTCCTGAATATATTCAGGAAAAAACGCATACGCCCTTTTTGGCCAAGTGCATCATTGTGGACGTTCTGCCTCTTTTCCTATGCTTTAACTGCAATTCCAGTCTACCTCCTGAAATCGGTTTCCTGCAATTCTGCCCCGCTTTCAAGTCCTCTTGGCAGCCTTACTTCAGTATATTTTTCGACGATAGCTGTCATTTGTAACTCTGCAGGTTTGTGAATTACAGTGCCCCTGAGCTCCTTTCTTCAACTCGCTTTCTTGTGAGCTGGTCGCAACACCGCAGGATTGCTTCAGGCCCTAATCTGGTTCCGGCACGGCACGCTGAGCCTTTGGTTAATTCCTCTTCCTGGTGGGAAATGAGAGTTAAATTTGCCCGTCCAGACACCTCCAGCTAGTCTCTCATTGGTTCTCCCTATTCCTGTTCATCTTCCGCAGAAATTGCAAACTGGGCCAAACAGGAGGTTAAAGGCACTGACTCTCCAAGTCGGGAGAGTGTTAGTAAAGCGTCTGGAATGTTGCACCCGAGTACCAGGGGACGAGAACTGAGACATATTTGAACACGTCTCCCGATCGCACAGTGGATCATACTCTGGGTTCCACATGCATGTTTTAGCTGAAGGAAGAATCCCTTAAACCTGGAGAGTTGAGACCCGTGGAATGGGTACCATGCATTATGACTTCAAAGGGTCTTCATTTGCTCACCGAACCTCTCCAATCCTATCACTGCTGCGTTTATGCCCCTGTACACATGCTTGATTCTCTTTCAGAGACATAGCAATCCATAGGTTTTAAGATACTTACTAGTCAGGTACATTCTTAGGCGTTTAATATGGGGTGTTGAGTCCATTTCGTTGAGCAAGGAGTAGCTCTTTTCTATTCTATATTTGGCTTAAGGAACTTTATCTGTGTTCATTTCAATCTCTGGTTTTAGGCAGCACCCCAACTCACCTTTACCCTTAGCAAGCATAAGTTGGTTTTCTAAATTTGAGACCCTGTTCTGTTTTGTAATTCAGTTCCTGTGTAGCCAAGTTTACATTCCGTGTATTAGTGATATCTTATGATGTTTCTTTTTCTGTGTGACTTATTTCAGTTAGAATCATCATACCTGAATCCACTCATTATGCTGCTACGGGCCTGATGACATAGATTTCATTGCTGAGTGATATTGCATTGTACGTAAGTACCACAACTTCTTTATCCATTACTCACTTTCTGTGATATTGAACTTGTACCGTAAACGAGGTTCTTGTAAACAGAGCCGTCCCAAACTTTGGGGTGGCTGTGTCTTTTTGATTTTAATTTCCCTAAGCTATAGGACCATAAGTGGAAGTGCCCTAGGCTCTGTTGCTTTGTTTTTTAGATGTTTCAGGAAACACCATACACTTCTCCCGAGTGGCTGTTGGCAATTTACATCCCACCCATCAGCATAACAAGGCTCCCAGTTCTCCATTGCCTGTCCTGCCTTCTGGATTTTACACTTTTTTCAGATGGCCCTTTTGACAGGGGGGAAGTGAGACTTCATTGTAGTGCAGATTTCCTTTGCAAGCATGCTTGGTTGGCCAAAAAGGGCGTATGCGTTTTTTCCTGAATATATTCAGGAAAAAACGCATACGCCCTTTTTGGCCAAGTGCATCATTGTGGACGTTCTGCCTCTTTTCCTATGCTTTAACTGCAATTCCAGTCTACCTCCTGAAATCGGTTTCCTGCAATTCGGCCCCGCTTTCAAGTCCTCTTGGCAGCCTTACTTCAGTATATTTTTGGACGATAGCTGTCATTTATAACTCTGCAGGTTTGTGAATTACAGTGCCCCTGAGCTCCTTTCTTCAACTCACTTTCTTGTGAGCTGGTCGCAACACCGCAGGATTGCTTCAGGCCCTAATCTGGTTCCGGCACGGCACGCTGAGCCTTTGGTTAATTCCTCTTCCTGGTGGGAAATGAGAGTTAAATTTGCCCGTCCAGACACCTCCAGCTAGTCTCTCATTGGTTCTCCCTATTCCTGTTCATCTTCCGCAGAAATTGCAAACTGGGCCAAACAGGAGGTTAAAGGCACTGACTCTCCAAGTCGGGAGAGTGTTAGTAAAGCGTCTGGAATGTTGCACCCGAGTACCAGGGGACGAGAACTGAGACATATTTGAACACGTCTCCCGATCGCACAGTGGATCATACTCTGGGTTCCACATGCATGTTTTAGCTGAAGGAAGAATCCCTTAAACCTGGAGAGTTGAGACCCGTGGAATGGGCACCATGCAATATGACTTCAAAGGGTCTTCATTTGCTCACCGAACCTCTCCAATCCTATCACTGCTGCGTTTATGCCCCTGTACACATGCTTGATTCTCTTTCGGAGACATAGTAATCCATAGGTTTTAAGATACTTACTAGTCAGGTACATTCTTAGGCGTTTAATATGGGGTGTTGAGTCCATTTCGTTGAGCAAGGAGTAGCTCTTGTCTATTCCATATTTGGCTTAAGGAACTTTATCTGTGTTCATTACAATCTCTGGTTTTAGGCAGCACCCCAACTCACCTTTCCCCTTAGCAAGCATAAGTTGGTTTTCTAAATTTGAGACCCTGTTCTGTTTTGTCATTCAGTTCCTGTGTAGCCAAGTTTACATTCCGTGTATTAGTGATATCTTATGATGTTTCTTTTTCTGTGTGACTTATTTCAGTTAGAATCATCATACCTGAATCCACTCATTATGCTGCTACGGGCCTGATGACATAGATTTCATTGCTGAGTGATATTGCATTGTACGTAAGTACCACAACTTCTTTATCCATTACTCACTTTCTGCGATATTGAACTTGTACCGTAAACGAGGTTCTTGTAAACAGAGCCGTCCCAAACTTTGGGGTGGCTGTGTCTTTTTGATTTTAATTTCCCTAAGCTATAGGACCATAAGTGGAAGTGCCCTAGGCTCTGTTGCTTTGTTTTTTAGATGTTTCAGGAAACACCATACACTTCTCCCGAGTGGCTGTTGGCAATTTACATCCCGCCCATCAGCATAACAAGGCTCCCAGTTCTCCATGGCCTGTCCTGCCTTCTGGATTTTACACTTTTTTCAGATGGCCCTTTTGACCGGGGGGAAGTGAGACTTCATTGTAGTGCAGATTTCCTTTGCAAGCTTGCTTGGTTGGCCAAAAAGGGCGTATGCGTTTTTTCCTGAATATATTCAGGAAAAAACGCATACGCCCTTTTTGGCCAAGTGCATCATTGTGGACGTTCTGCCTCTTTTCCTATGCTTTAACTGCAATTCCAGTCTACCTCCTGAAATCGGTTTCCTGCAATTCTGCCCCGCTTTCAAGTCCTCTTGGCAGCCTTACTTCAGTATATTTTTGGACGATAGCTGTCATTTATAAGTCTGCAGGTTTGTGAATTACAGTGCCCCTGAGCTCCTTTCTTCAACTCGCTTTCTTGTGAGCTGGTCGCAACACCGCAGGATTGCTTCAGGCCCTAATCTGGTTCCGGCACGGCACGCTGAGCCTTTGGTTAATTCCTCTTCCTGGTGGGAAATGAGAGTTAAATTTGCCCGTCCAGACACCTCCAGCTAGTCTCTCATTGGTTCTCCCTATTCCTGTTCATCTTCCGCAGAAATTGCAAACTGGGCCAAACAGGAGGTTAAAGGCACTGACTCTCCAAGTCGGGAGAGTGTTAGTAAAGCGTCTGGAAAGTTGCACCCGAGTACCAGGGGACGACAACTGAGACATATTTGAACACGTCTCCCGATCGCACAGTGGATCATATTCTGGGTTCCACATGCATGTTTTAGCTGAAGGAAGAATCCCTTAAACCTGGAGAGTTGAGACCCGTGGAATGGGCACCATGCAATATGACTTCAAAGGGTCTTCATTTGCTCACCGAACCTCTCCAATCCTATCACTGCTGCGTTTATGCCCCTGTACACACGCTTGATTCTCTTTTGGAGACATAGCAATCCATAGGTTTTAAGATACTTACTAGTCAGGTACATTCTTAGGCGTTTAATATGGGGTGTTGAGTCCATTTCGTTGAGCAAGGAGTAGCTCTTGTCTATTCTATATTTGGCTTAAGGAACTTTATCTGTGTTCATTTCAATCTCTGGTTTTAGGCAGCACCCCAACTCACCTTTCCCCTTAGCAAGCATAAGTTGGTTTTCTAAATTTGAGACCCTGTTCTGTTTTGTCATTCAGTTCCTGTGTAGCCAAGTTTACATTCCGTGTATTAGTGATATCTTATGATGTTTCTTTTTCTGTGTGACTTATTTCAGTTAGAATCATCATACCTGAATCCACTCATTATGCTGCTACGGGCCTGATGACATAGATTTCATTGCTGAGTGATATTGCATTGTACGTAAGTACCACAACTTCTTTATCCATTACTCACTTTCTGCGATATTGAACTTGTACCGTAAACGAGGTTCTTGTAAACAGAGCCGTCCCAAACTTTGGGGTGGCTGTGTCTTTTTGATTTTAATTTCCCTAAGCTATAGGACCATAAGTGGAAGTGCCCTAGGCTCTGTTGCTTTGTTTTTTAGATGTTTCAGGAAACACCATACACTTCTCCCGAGTGGCTGTTGGCAATTTACATCCCGCCCATCAGCATAACAAGGCTCCCAGTTCTCCATGGCCTGTCCTGCCTTCTGGATTTTACACTTTTTTCAGATGGCCCTTTTGACCGGGGGGAAGTGAGACTTCATTGTAGTGCAGATTTCCTTTGCAAGCATGCTTGGTTGGCCAAAAAGGGCGTATGCGTTTTTTCCTGAATATATTCAGGAAAAAAGGCATACGCCCTTTTTGGCTAAGTGCATCATTGTGGACGTTCTGCCTCTTTTCCTATGCTTTAACTGCAATTCCAGTCTACCTCCTGAAATCGGTTTCCTGCAATTCTGCCCCGCTTTCAAGTCCTCTTGGCAGCCTTACTTCAGTATATTTTTGGACGATAGCTGTCATTTGTAACTCTGCAGGTTTGTGAATTACAGTGCCCCTGAGCTCCTTTCTTCAACTCGCTTTCTTGTGAGCTGGTCGCAACACCGCAGGATTGCTTCAGGCCCTAATCTGGTTCCGGCACGGCACGCTGAGCCTTTGGTTAATTCCTCTTCCTGGTGGGAAATGAGAGTTAAATTTGCCCGTCCAGACACCTCCAGCTAGTCTCTCATTGGTTCTCCCTATTCCTGTTCATCTTCCGCAGAAATTGCAAACTGGGCCAAACAGGAGGTTAAAGGCACTGACTCTCCAAGTCGGGAGAGTGTTAGTAAAGCGTCTGGAATGTTGCACCCGAGTACCAGGGGACGAGAACTGAGACATATTTGAACACGTCTCCCGATCGCACAGTGGATCATACTCTGGGTTCCACATGCATGTTTTAGCTGAAGGAAGAATCCCTTAAACCTGGAGAGTTGAGACCCGTGGAATGGGTACCATGCAATATGACTTCAAAGGGTCTTCATTTGCTCACCGAACCTCTCCAATCCTATCACTGCTGCGTTTATGCCCCTGTACACACGCTTGATTCTCTTTCGGAGACATAGCAATCCATAGGTTTTAAGATACTTACTAGTCAGGTACATTCTTAGGCGTTTAATATGGGGTGTTGAGTCCATTTCGTTGAGCAAGGAGTAGCTCTTGTCTATTCCATATTTGGCTTAAGGAACTTTATCTGTGTTCATTACAATCTCTGGTGTTAGGCAGCACCCCAACTCACCTTTCCCCTTAGCAAGCATAAGTTGGTTTTCTAAATTTGAGACCCTGTTCTGTTTTGTCATTCAGTTCCTGTGTAGCCAAGTTTACATTCCGTGTATTAGTGATATCTTATGATGTTTCTTTTTCTGTGTGACTTATTTCAGTTAGAATCATCATACCTGAATCCACTCATTATGCTGCTACGGGCCTGATGACATAGATTTCATTGCTGAGTGATATTGCATTGTACGTAAGTACCACAACTTCTTTATCCATTACTCACTTTCTGTGATATTGAACTTGTACCGTAAACGAGGTTCTTGTAAACAGAGCCGTCCCAAACTTTGGGGTGGCTGTGTCTTTTTGATTTTAATTTCCCTAAGCTATAGGACCATAAGTGGAAGTGCCCTAGGCTCTGTTGCTTTGTTTTTTAGATGTTTCAGGAAACACCATACACTTCTCCCGAGTGGCTGTTGGCAATTTACATCCCGCCCATCACCATAACAAGGCTCCCAGTTCTCCATGGCCTGTCCTGCCTTCTGGATTTTACACTTTTTTCAGATGGCCCTTTTGACCGGGGGGAAGTGAGACTTCATTGTAGTGCAGATTTCCTTTGCAAGCTTGCTTGGTTGGCCAAAAAGGGCGTATGCGTTTTTTCCTGAATATATTCAGGAAAAAACGCATACGCCCTTTTTGGCCAAGTGCATCATTGTGGACGTTCTGCCTCTTTTCCTATGCTTTAACTGCAATTCCAGTCTACCTCCTGAAATCGGTTTCCTGCAATTCTGCCCCGCTTTCAAGTCCTCTTGGCAGCCTTACTTCAGTATATTTTTGGACGATAGCTGTCATTTATAAGTCTGCAGGTTTGTGAATTACAGTGCCCCTGAGCTCCTTTCTTCAACTCGCTTTCTTGTGAGCTGGTCGCAACACCGCAGGATTGCTTCAGGCCCTAATCTGGTTCCGGCACGGCACGCTGAGCCTTTGGTTAATTCCTCTTCCTGGTGGGAAATGAGAGTTAAATTTGCCCGTCCAGACACCTCCAGCTAGTCTCTCATTGGTTCTCCCTATTCCTGTTCATCTTCCGCAGAAATTGCAAACTGGGCCAAACAGGAGGTTAAAGGCACTGACTCTCCAAGTCGGGAGAGTGTTAGTAAAGCGTCTGGAAAGTTGCACCCGAGTACCAGGGGACGACAACTGAGACATATTTGAACACGTCTCCCGATCGCACAGTGGATCATATTCTGGGTTCCACATGCATGTTTTAGCTGAAGGAAGAATCCCTTAAACCTGGAGAGTTGAGACCCGTGGAATGGGCACCATGCAATATGACTTCAAAGGGTCTTCATTTGCTCACCGAACCTCTCCAATCCTATCACTGCTGCGTTTATGCCCCTGTACACACGCTTGATTCTCTTTTGGAGACATAGCAATCCATAGGTTTTAAGATACTTACTAGTCAGGTACATTCTTAGGCGTTTAATATGGGGTGTTGAGTCCATTTCGTTGAGCAAGGAGTAGCTCTTGTCTATTCTATATTTGGCTTAAGGAACTTTATCTGTGTTCATTTCAATCTCTGGTTTTAGGCAGCACCCCAACTCACCTTTCCCCTTAGCAAGCATAAGTTGGTTTTCTAAATTTGAGACCCTGTTCTGTTTTGTCATTCAGTTCCTGTGTAGCCAAGTTTACATTCCGTGTATTAGTGATATCTTATGATGTTTCTTTTTCTGTGTGACTTATTTCAGTTAGAATCATCATACCTGAATCCACTCATTATGCTGCTACGGGCCTGATGACATAGATTTCATTGCTGAGTGATATTGCATTGTACGTAAGTACCACAACTTCTTTATCCATTACTCACTTTCTGCGATATTGAACTTGTACCGTAAACGAGGTTCTTGTAAACAGAGCCGTCCCAAACTTTGGGGTGGCTGTGTCTTTTTGATTTTAATTTCCCTAAGCTATAGGACCATAAGTGGAAGTGCCCTAGGCTCTGTTGCTTTGTTTTTTAGATGTTTCAGGAAACACCATACACTTCTCCCGAGTGGCTGTTGGCAATTTACATCCCGCCCATCAGCATAACAAGGCTCCCAGTTCTCCATGGCCTGTCCTGCCTTCTGGATTTTACACTTTTTTCAGATGGCCCTTTTGACAAGGGGGAAGTGAGACTTCATTGTAGTGCAGATTTCCTTTGCAAGCATGCTTGGTTGGCCAAAAAGGGCGTATGCGTTTTTTCCTGAATATATTCAGGAAAAAAGGCATACGCCCTTTTTGGCTAAGTGCATCATTGTGGACGTTCTGCCTCTTTTCCTATGCTTTAACTGCAATTCCAGTCTACCTCCTGAAATCGGTTTCCTGCAATTCTGCCCCGCTTTCAAGTCCTCTTGGCAGCCTTACTTCAGTATATTTTTGGACGATAGCTGTCATTTGTAACTCTGCAGGTTTGTGAATTACAGTGCCCCTGAGCTCCTTTCTTCAACTCGCTTTCTTGTGAGCTGGTCGCAACACCGCAGGATTGCTTCAGGCCCTAATCTGGTTCCGGCACGGCACGCTGAGCCTTTGGTTAATTCCTCTTCCTGGTGGGAAATGAGAGTTAAATTTGCCCGTCCAGACACCTCCAGCTAGTCTCTCATTGGTTCTCCCTATTCCTGTTCATCTTCCGCAGAAATTGCAAACTGGGCCAAACAGGAGGTTAAAGGCACTGACTCTCCAAGTCGGGAGAGTGTTAGTAAAGCGTCTGGAATGTTGCACCCGAGTACCAGGGGACGAGAACTGAGACATATTTGAACACGTCTCCCGATCGCACAGTGGATCATACTCTGGGTTCCACATGCATGTTTTAGCTGAAGGAAGAATCCCTTAAACCTGGAGAGTTGAGACCCGTGGAATGGGTACCATGCAATATGACTTCAAAGGGTCTTCATTTGCTCACCGAACCTCTCCAATCCTATCACTGCTGCGTTTATGCCCCTGTACACACGCTTGATTCTCTTTCGGAGACATAGCAATCCATAGGTTTTAAGATACTTACTAGTCAGGTACATTCTTAGGCGTTTAATATGGGGTGTTGAGTCCATTTCGTTGAGCAAGGAGTAGCTCTTGTCTATTCCATATTTGGCTTAAGGAACTTTATCTGTGTTCATTACAATCTCTGGTGTTAGGCAGCACCCCAACTCACCTTTCCCCTTAGCAAGCATAAGTTGGTTTTCTAAATTTGAGACCCTGTTCTGTTTTGTCATTCAGTTCCTGTGTAGCCAAGTTTACATTCCGTGTATTAGTGATATCTTATGATGTTTCTTTTTCTGTGTGACTTATTTCAGTTAGAATCATCATACCTGAATCCACTCATTATGCTGCTACGGGCCTGATGACATAGATTTCATTGCTGAGTGATATTGCATTGTACGTAAGTACCACAACTTCTTTATCCATTACTCACTTTCTGTGATATTGAACTTGTACCGTAAACGAGGTTCTTGTAAACAGAGCCGTCCCAAACTTTGGGGTGGCTGTGTCTTTTTGATTTTAATTTCCCTAAGCTATAGGACCATAAGTGGAAGTGCCCTAGGCTCTGTTGCTTTGTTTTTTAGATGTTTCAGGAAACACCATACACTTCTCCCGAGTGGCTGTTGGCAATTTACATCCCGCCCATCACCATAACAAGGCTCCCAGTTCTCCATGGCCTGTCCTGCCTTCTGGATTTTACACTTTTTTCAGATGGCCCTTTTGACAGGGGGGAAGTGAGACTTCATTGTAGTGCAGATTTCCTTTGCAAGCATGCTTGGTTGGCCAAAAAGGGCGTATGCGTTTTTTCCTGAATATATTCAGGAAAAAACGCATACGCCCTTTTTGGCCAAGTGCATCATTGTGGACGTTCTGCCTCTTTTCCTATGCTTTAACTGCAATTCCAGTCTACCTCCTGAAATCGGTTTCCTGCAATTCTGCCCCGCTTTCAAGTCCTCTTGGCAGCCTTACTTCAGTATATTTTTGGACGATAGCTGTCATTTGTAACTCTGCAGGTTTGTGAATTACAGTGCCCCTGAGCTCCTTTCTTCAACTCGCTTTCTTGTGAGCTGGTCGCAACACCGCAGGATTGCTTCAGGCCCTAATCTGGTTCCGGCACGGCACGCTGAGCCTTTGGTTAATTCCTCTTCCTGGTGGGAAATGAGAGTTAAATTTGCCCGTCCAGACACCTCCAGCTAGTCTCTCATTGGTTCTCCCTATTCCTGTTCATCTTCCGCAGAAATTGCAAACTGGTCCAAACAGGAGGTTAAAGGCACTGACTCTCCAAGTCGGGAGAGTGTTAGTAAAGCGTCTGGAATGTTGCACCCGAGTACCAGGGGACGACAACTGAGACATATTTGAACACGTCTCCCGATCGCACAGTGGATCATACTCTGGGTTCCACATGCATGTTTTAGCTGAAGGAAGAATCCCTTAAACCTGGAGAGTTGAGACCCGTGGAATGGGTACCATGCAATATGACTTCAAAGGGTCTTCATTTGCTCACCGAACCTCTCCAATCCTATCACTGCTGTGTTTATGCCCCTGTACACATGCTTGATTCTCTTTCGGAGACATAGCAATCCATAGGTTTTAAGATACTTACTAGTCAGGTACATTCTTAGGCGTTTAATATGGGGTGTTGAGTCCATTTCGTTGAGCAAGGAGTAGCTCTTGTCTATTCCATATTTGGCTTAAGGAACTTTATCTGTGTTCATTACAATCTCTGGTTTTAGGCAGCACCCCAACTCACCTTTCCCCTTAGCAAGCATAAGTTGGTTTTCTAAATTTGAGACCCTGTTCTGTTTTGTCATTCAGTTCCTGTGTAGCCAAGTTTACATTCCGTGTATTAGTGATATCTTATGATGTTTCTTTTTCTGTGTGACTTATTTCAGTTAGAATCATCATACCTGAATCCACTCATTATGCTGCTACGGGCCTGATGACATAGATTTCATTGCTGAGTGATATTGCATTGTACGTAAGTACCACAACTTCTTTATCCATTACTCACTTTCTGCGATATTGAACTTGTACCGTAAACGAGGTTCTTGTAAACAGAGCCGTCCCAAACTTTGGGGTGGCTGTGTCTTTTTGATTTTAATTTCCCTAAGCTATAGGACCATAAGTGGAAGTGCCCTAGGCTCTGTTGCTTTGTTTTTTAGATGTTTCAGGAAACACCATACACTTCTCCCGAGTGGCTGTTGGCAATTTACATCCCGCCCATCAGCATAACAAGGCTCCCAGTTCTCCATGGCCTGTCCTGCCTTCTGGATTTTACACTTTTTTCAGATGGCCCTTTTGACCGGGGGGAAGTGAGACTTCATTGTAGTGCAGATTTCCTTTGCAAGCTTGCTTGGTTGGCCAAAAAGGGCGTATGCGTTTTTTCCTGAATATATTCAGGAAAAAACGCATACGCCCTTTTTGGCCAAGTGCATCATTGTGGACGTTCTGCCTCTTTTCCTATGCTTTAACTGCAATTCCAGTCTACCTCCTGAAATCGGTTTCCTGCAATTCTGCCCCGCTTTCAAGTCCTCTTGGCAGCCTTACTTCAGTATATTTTTGGACGATAGCTGTCATTTGTAACTCTGCATGTTTGTGAATTACAGTGCCCCTGAGCTCCTTTCTTCAACTCGCTTTCTTGTGAGCTGGTCGCAACACCGCAGGATTGCTTCAGGCCCTAATCTGGTTCCGGCACGGCACGCTGAGCCTTTGGTTAATTCCTCTTCCTGGTGGGAAATGAGAGTTAAATTTGCCCGTCCAGACACCTCCAGCTAGTCTCTCATTGGTTCTCCCTATTCCTGTTCATCTTCCGCAGAAATTGCAAACTGGGCCAAACAGGAGGTTAAAGGCACTGACTCTCCAAGTCGGGAGAGTGTTAGTAAAGCGTCTGGAATGTTGCACCCGAGTACCAGGGGACGAGAACTGAGACATATTTGAACACGTCTCCCGATCGCACAGTGGATCATACTCTGGGTTCCACATGCATGTTTTAGCTGAAGGAAGAATCCCTTAAACCTGGAGAGTTGAGACCCGTGGAATGGGTACCATGCAATATGACTTCAAAGGGTCTTCATTTGCTCACCGAACCTCTCCAATCCTATCACTGCTGCGTTTATGCCCCTGTACACACGCTTGATTCTCTTTCGGAGACATAGCAATCCATAGGTTTTAAGATACTTACTAGTCAGGTACATTCTTAGGCGTTTAATATGGGGTGTTGAGTCTATTTCGTTGAGCAAGGAGTAGCTCTTGTCTATTCTATATTTGGCTTAAGGAACTTTATCTGTGTTCATTTCAATCTCTGGTTTTAGGCAGCACCCCAACTCACCTTTCCCCTTAGCAAGCATAAGTTGGTTTTCTAAATTTGAGACCCTGTTCTGTTTTGTCATTCAGTTCCTGTGTAGCCAAGTTTACATTCCGTGTATTAGTGATATCTTATGATGTTTCTTTTTCTGTGTGACTTATTTCAGTTAGAATCATCATACCTGAATCCACTCATTATGCTGCTACGGGCCTGATGACATAGATTTCATTGCTGAGTGATATTGCATTGTACGTAAGTACCACAACTTCTTTATCCATTACTCACTTTCTGCGATATTGAACTTGTACCGTAAACGAGGTTCTTGTAAACAGAGCCGTCCCAAACTTTGGGGTGGCTGTGTCTTTTTGATTTTAATTTCCCTAAGCTATAGGACCATAAGTGGAAGTGCCCTAGGCTCTGTTGCTTTGTTTTTTAGATGTTTCAGGAAACACCATACACTTCTCCCGAGTGGCTGTTGGCAATTTACATCCCGCCCATCAGCATAACAAGGCTCCCAGTTCTCCATGGCCTGTCTTGCCTTCTGGATTTTACACTTTTTTCAGATGGCCCTTTTGACCGGGGGGAAGTGAGACTTCATTGTAGTGCAGATTTCCTTTGCAAGCCTGCTTGGTTGGCCAAAAATGGCGTATGCGTTTTTTCCTGAATATATTCAGGAAAAAACGCATACGCCCTTTTTGTCCAAGTGCATCATTGTGGACGTTCTGCCTCTTTTCCTATGCTTTAACTGCAATTCCAGTCTACCTCCTGAAATCGGTTTCCTGCAATTCTGCCCCGCTTTCATGTCCTCTTGGCAGCCTTACTTCAGTATATTTTTGGACGATAGCTGTCATTTGTAACTCTGCATGTTTGTGAATTACAGTGCCCCTGAGCTCCTTTCTTCAACTCGCTTTCTTGTGAGCTGGTCGCAACACCGCAGGATTGCTTCAGGCCCTAATCTGGTTCCGGCACGGCACGCTGAGCCTTTGGTTAATTCCTCTTCCTGGTGGGAAATGAGAGTTAAATTTGCCCGTCCAGACACCTCCAGCTAGTCTCTCATTGGTTCTCCCTATTCCTGTTCATCTTCCGCAGAAATTGCAAACTGGGCCAAACAGGAGGTTAAAGGCACTGACTCTCCAAGTCGGGAGAGTGTTAGTAAAGCGTCTGGAATGTTGCACCCGAGTACCAGGGGACGACAACTGAGACATATTTGAACACGTCTCCCGATCGCACAGTGGATCATACTCTGGGTTCCACATGCATGTTTTAGCTGAAGGAAGAATCCCTTAAACCTGGAGAGTTGAGACCCGTGGAATGGGTACCATGCAATATGACTTCAAAGGGTCTTCATTTGCTCACCGAACCTCTCCAATCCTATCACTGCTGCGTTTATGCCCCTGTACACACGCTTGATTCTCTTTCGGAGACATAGCAATCCATAGGTTTTAAGATACTTACTAGTCAGGTACATTCTTAGGCGTTTAATATGGGGTGTTGAGTCTATTTCGTTGAGCAAGGAGTAGCTCTTGTCTATTCTATATTTGGCTTAAGGAACTTTATCTGTGTTCATTTCAATCTCTGGTTTTAGGCAGCACCCCAACTCACCTTTCCCCTTAGCAAGCATAAGTTGGTTTTCTAAATTTGAGACCCTGTTCTGTTTTGTAATTCAGTTCCTGTGTAGCCAAGTTTACATTCCGTGTATTAGTGATATCTTATGATGTTTCTTTTTCTTTGTGACTTATTTCAGTTAGAATCATCATACCTGAATCCACTCATTATGCTGCTACGGGCCTGATGACATAGATTTCATTGCTGAGTGATATTGCATTGTACGTAAGTACCACAACTTCTTTATCCATTACTCACTTTCTGCGATATTGAACTTGTACCGTAAACGAGGTTCTTGTAAACAGAGCCGTCCCAAACTTTGGGGTGGCTGTGTCTTTTTGATTTTAATTTCCCTAAGCTATAGGACCATAAGTGGAAGTGCCCTAGGCTCTGTTGCTTTGTTTTTTAGATGTTTCAGGAAACACCATACACTTTTCCCGAGTGGCTGTTGGCAATTTACATCCCGCCCATCAGCATAACAAGGCTCCCAGTTCTCCATGGCCTGTCTTGCCTTCTGGATTTTACACTTTTTTCAGATGGCCCTTTTGACCGGGGGGAAGTGAGACTTCATTGTAGTGCAGATTTCCTTTGCAAGCCTGCTTGGTTGGCCAAAAATGGCGTATGCGTTTTTTCCTGAATATATTCAGGAAAAAACGCATACGCCCTTTTTGTCCAAGTGCATCATTGTGGACGTTCTGCCTCTTTTCCTATGCTTTAACTGCAATTCCAGTCTACCTCCTGAAATCGGTTTCCTGCAATTCTGCCCCGCTTTCAAGTCCTCTTGGCAGCCTTACTTCAGTATATTTTTGGACGATAGCTGTCATTTGTAACTCTGCAGGTTTGTGAATTACAGTGCCCCTGAGCTCCTTTCTTCAACTCGCTTTCTTGTGAGCTGGTCGCAACACCGCAGGATTGCTTCAGGCCCTAATCTGGTTCCGGCACGGCACGCTGAGCCTTTGGTTAATTCCTCTTCCTGGTGGGAAATGAGAGTTAAATTTGCCCGTCCAGACACCTCCAGCTAGTCTCTCATTGGTTCTCCCTATTCCTGTTCATCTTCCGCAGAAATTGCAAACTGGGCCAAACAGGAGGTTAAAGGCACTGACTCTCCAAGTCGGGAGAGTGTTAGTAAAGCGTCTGGAATGTTGCACCCGAGTACCAGGGGACGACAACTGAGACATATTTGAACACGTCTCCCGATCGCACAGTGGATCATACTCTGGGTTCCACATGCATGTTTTAGCTGAAGGAAGAATCCCTTAAACCTGGAGAGTTGAGACCCGTGGAATGGGTACCATGCAATATGACTTCAAAGGGTCTTCATTTGCTCACCGAACCTCTCCAATCCTATCACTGCTGCGTTTATGCCCCTGTACACACGCTTGATTCTCTTTCGGAGACATAGCAATCCATAGGTTTTAAGATACTTACTAGTCAGGTACATTCTTAGGCGTTTAATATGGGGTGTTGAGTCTATTTCGTTGAGCAAGGAGTAGCTCTTGTCTATTCTATATTTGGCTTAAGGAACTTTATCTGTGTTCATTTCAATCTCTGGTTTTAGGCAGCACCCCAACTCACCTTTCCCCTTAGCAAGCATAAGTTGGTTTCCTAAATTTGAGACCCTGTTCTGTTTTGTAATTCACTTCCTGTGTAGCCAAGTTTACATTCCGTGTATTAGTGATATCTTATGATGTTTCTTTTTCTGTGTGACTTATTTCAGTTAGAATCATCATACCTGAATCCACTCATTATGCTGCTACGGGCCTGATGACATAGATTTCATTGCTGAGTGATATTGCATTGTACGTAAGTACCACAACTTCTTTATCCATTACTCACTTTCTGCGATATTGAACTTGTACCGTAAACGAGGTTCTTGTAAACAGAGCCGTCCCAAACTTTGGGGTGGCTGTGTCTTTTTGATTTTAATTTCCCTAAGCTATAGGACCATAAGTGGAAGTGCCCTAGGCTCTGTTGCTTTGTTTTTTAGATGTTTCAGGAAACACCATACACTTCTCCCGAGTGGCTGTTGGCAATTTACATCCCGCCCATCAGCATAACAAGGCTCCCAGTTCTCCATGGCCTGTCCTGCCTTCTGGATTTTACACTTTTTTCAGATGGCCCTTTTGACCGGGGGGAAGTGAGACTTCATTGTAGTGCAGATTTCCTTTGCAAGCTTGCTTGGTTGGCCAAAAAGGGCGTATGCGTTTTTTCCTGAATATATTCAGGAAAAAACGCATACGCCCTTTTTGGCCAAGTGCATCATTGTGGACGTTCTGCCTCTTTTCCTATGCTTTAACTGCAATTCCAGTCTACCTCCTGAAATCGGTTTCCTGCAATTCTGCCCCGCTTTCAAGTCCTCTTGGCAGCCTTACCTCAGTATATTTTTCGACGATAGCTGTCATTTGTAACTCTGCAGGTTTGTGAATTACAGTGCCCCTGAGCTCCTTTCTTCAACTCGCTTTCTTGTGAGCTGGTCGCAACACCGCAGGATTGCTTCAGGCCCTAATCTGGTTCCGGCACGGCACGCTGAGCCTTTGGTTAATTCCTCTTCCTGGTGGGAAATGAGAGTTAAATTTGCCCGTCCAGACACCTCCAGCTAGTCTCTCATTGGTTCTCCCTATTCCTGTTCATCTTCCGCAGAAATTGCAAACTGGGCCAAACAGGAGGTTAAAGGCACTGACTCTCCAAGTCGGGAGAGTGTTAGTAAAGCGTCTGGAATGTTGCACCCCAGTACCAGGGGACGACAACTGAGACATATTTGAACACGTCTCCCGATCGCACAGTGGATCATACTCTGGGTTCCACATGCATGTTTTAGCTGAAGGAAGAATCCCTTAAACCTGGAGAGTTGAGACCCGTGGAATGGGTACCATGCAATATGACTTCAAAGGGTCTTCATTTGCTCACCGAACCTCTCCAATCCTATCACTGCTGCGTTTATGCCCCTGTACACACGCTTGATTCTCTTTCGGAGACATAGCAATCCATAGGTTTTAAGATACTTACTAGTCAGGTACATTCTTAGGCGTTTAATATGGGGTGTTGAGTCCATTTCGTTGAGCAAGGAGTAGCTCTTGTCTATTCCATATTTGGCTTAAGGAACTTTATCTGTGTTCATTACAATCTCTGGTTTTAGGCAGCACCCCAACTCACCTTTCCCCTTAGCAAGCATAAGTTGGTTTTCTAAATTTGAGACCCTGTTCTGTTTTGTCATTCAGTTCCTGTGTAGCCAAGTTTACATTCCGTGTATTAGTGATATCTTATGATGTTTCTTTTTCTGTGTGACTTATTTCAGTTAGAATCATCATACCTGAATCCACTCATTATGCTGCTACGGGCCTGATGACATAGATTTCATTGCTGAGTGATATTGCATTGTACGTAAGTACCACAACTTCTTTATCCATTACTCACTTTCTGCGATATTGAACTTGTACCGTAAACGAGGTTCTTGTAAACAGAGCCGTCCCAAACTTTGGGGTGGCTGTGTCTTTTTGATTTTAATTTCCCTAAGCTATAGGACCATAAGTGGAAGTGCCCTAGGCTCTGTTGCTTTGTTTTTTAGATGTTTCAGGAAACACCATACACTTCTCCCGAGTGGCTGTTGGCAATTTACATCCCGCCCATCAGCATAACAAGGCTCCCAGTTCTCCATGGCCTGTCCTGCCTTCTGGATTTTACACTTTTTTCAGATGGCCCTTTTGACAGGGGGGAAGTGAGACTTCATTGTAGTGCAGATTTCCTTTGCAAGCATGCTTGGTTGGCCAAAAAGGGCGTATGCGTTTTTTCCTGAATATATTCAGGAAAAAACGCATACGCCCTTTTTGGCCAAGTGCATCATTGTGGACGTTCTGCCTCTTTTCCTATGCTTTAATTGCAATTCCAGTCTACCTCCTGAAATCGGTTTCCTGCAATTCTGCCCCGCTTTCAAGTCCTCTTGGCAGCCTTACTTCAGTATATTTTTGGACGATAGCTGTCATTTGTAACTCTGCAGGTTTGTGAATTACAGTGCCCCTGAGCTCCTTTCTTCAACTCGCTTTCTTGTGAGCTGGTCGCAACACCGCAGGATTGCTTCAGGCCCTAATCTGGTTCCGGCACGGCACGCTGAGCCTTTGGTTAATTCCTCTTCCTGGTGGGAAATGAGAGTTAAATTTGCCCGTCCAGACACCTCCAGCTAGTCTCTCATTGGTTCTCCCTATTCCTGTTCATCTTCCGCAGAAATTGCAAACTGGGCCAAACAGGAGGTTAAAGGCACTGACTCTCCAAGTCGGGAGAGTGTTAGTAAAGCGTCTGGAATGTTGCACCCGAGTACCAGGGGACGAGAACTGAGACATATTTGAACACGTCTCCCGATCGCACAGTGGATCATACTCTGGGTTCCACATGCATGTTTTAGCTGAAGGAAGAATCCCTTAAACCTGGAGAGTTGAGACCCGTGGAATGGGTACCATGCAATATGACTTCAAAGGGTCTTCATTTGCTCACCGAACCTCTCCAATCCTATCACTGCTGCGTTTATGCCCCTGTACACACGCTTGATTCTCTTTCGGAGACATAGCAATCCATAGGTTTTAAGATACTTACTAGTCAGGTACATTCTTAGGCGTTTAATATGGGGTGTTGAGTCCATTTCGTTGAGCAAGGAGTAGCTCTTTTCTATTCTATATTTGGCTTAAGGAACTTTATCTGTGTTCATTTCAATCTCTGGTTTTAGGCAGCACCCCAACTCACCTTTACCCTTAGCAAGCATAAGTTGGTTTTCTAAATTTGAGACCCTGTTCTGTTTTGTAATTCAGTTCCTGTGTAGCCAAGTTTACATTCCGTGTATTAGTGATATCTTATGATGTTTCTTTTTCTGTGTGACTTATTTCAGTTAGAATCATCATACCTGAATCCACTCATTATGCTGCTACGGGCCTGATGACATAGATTTCATTGCTGAGTGATATTGCATTGTACGTAAGTACCACAACTTCTTTATCCATTACTCACTTTCTGCGATATTGAACTTGTACCGTAAACGAGGTTCTTGTAAACAGAGCCGTCCCAAACTTTGGGGTGGCTGTGTCTTTTTGATTTTAATTTCCCTAAGCTATAGGACCATAAGTGGAAGTGCCCTAGGCTCTGTTGCTTTGTTTTTTAGATGTTTCAGGAAACACCATACACTTCTCCCGAGTGGCTGTTGGCAATTTACATCCCGCCCATCAGCATAACAAGGCTCCCAGTTCTCCATGGCCTGTCCTGCCTTCTGGATTTTACACTTTTTTCAGATGGCCCTTTTGACAGGGGGGAAGTGAGACTTCATTGTAGTGCAGATTTCCTTTGCAAGCATGCTTGGTTGGCCAAAAAGGGCGTATGCGTTTTTTCCTGAATATATTCAGGAAAAAACGCATACGCCCTTTTTGGCCAAGTGCATCATTGTGGACGTTCTGCCTCTTTTCCTATGCTTTAACTGCAATTCCAGTCTACCTCCTGAAATCGGTTTCCTGCAATTCTGCCCCGCTTTCAAGTCCTCTTGGCAGCCTTACTTCAGTATATTTTTGGACGATAGCTGTCATTTGTAACTCTGCAGGTTTGTGAATTACAGTGCCCCTGAGCTCCTTTCTTCAACTCGCTTTCTTGTGAGCTGGTCGCAACACCGCAGGATTGCTTCAGGCCCTAATCTGGTTCCGGCACGGCACGCTGAGCCTTTGGTTAATTCCTCTTCCTGGTGGGAAATGAGAGTTAAATTTGCCCGTCCAGACACCTCCAGCTAGTCTCTCATTGGTTCTCCCTATTCCTGTTCATCTTCCGCAGAAATTGCAAACTGGGCCAAACAGGAGGTTAAAGGCACTGACTCTCCAAGTCGGGAGAGTGTTAGTAAAGCGTCTGGAATGTTGCACCCGAGTACCAGGGGACGAGAACTGAGACATATTTGAACACGTCTCCCGATCGCACAGTGGATCATACTCTGGGTTCCACATGCATGTTTTAGCTGAAGGAAGAATCCCTTAAACCTGGAGAGTTGAGACCCGTGGAATGGGTACCATGCAATATGACTTCAAAGGGTCTTCATTTGCTCACCGAACCTCTCCAATCCTATCACTGCTGCGTTTATGCCCCTGTACACACGCTTGATTCTCTTTCGGAGACATAGCAATCCATAGGTTTTAAGATACTTACTAGTCAGGTACATTCTTAGGCGTTTAATATGGGGTGTTGAGTCCATTTCGTTGAGCAAGGAGTAGCTCTTGTCTATTCTATATTTGGCTTAAGGAACTTTATCTGTGTTCATTTCAATCTCTGGTTTTAGGCAGCACCCCAACTCACCTTTCCCCTTAGCAAGCATAAGTTGGTTTTCTGAATTTGAGACTCTGTTCTGTTTTGTCATTCAGTTCCTGTGTAGCCAAGTTTACATTCCGTGTATTAGTGATATCTTATGATGTTTCTTTTTCTGTGTGACTTATTTCAGTTAGAATCATCATACCTGAATCCACTCATTATGCTGCTACGGGCCTGATGACATAGATTTCATTGCTGAGTGATATTGCATTGTACGTAAGTACCACAACTTCTTTATCCATTACTCACTTTCTGCGATATTGAACTTGTACCGTAAACGAGGTTCTTGTAAACAGAGCCGTCCCAAACTTTGGGGTGGCTGTGTCTTTTTGATTTTAATTTCCCTAATCTATAGGACCATAAGTGGAAGTGCCCTAGGCTCTGTTGCTTTGTTTTTTAGATGTTTCAGGAAACACCATACACTTCTCCCGAGTGGCTGTTGGCAATTTACATCCCGCCCATCAGCATAACAAGGCTCCCAGTTCTCCATGGCCTGTCCTGCCTTCTGGATTTTACACTTTTTTCAGATGGCCCTTTTGACAGGGGGGAAGTGAGACTTCATTGTAGTGCAGATTTCCTTTGCAAGCATGCTTGGTTGGCCAAAAAGGGCGTATGCGTTTTTTCCTGAATATATTCAGGAAAAAACGCATACGCCCTTTTTGGCCAAGTGCATCATTGTGGACGTTCTGCCTCTTTTCCTATGCTTTAACTGCAATTCCAGTCTACCTCCTGAAATCGGTTTCCTGCAATTCTGCCCCGCTTTCAAGTCCTCTTGGCAGCCTTACTTCAGTATATTTTTGGACGATAGCTGTCATTTGTAACTCTGCAGGTTTGTGAATTACAGTGCCCCTGAGCTCCTTTCTTCAACTCGCTTTCTTGTGAGCTGGTCGCAACACCGCAGGATTGCTTCAGGCCCTAATCTGGTTCCGGCACGGCACGCTGAGCCTTTGGTTAATTCCTCTTCCTGGTGGGAAATGAGAGTTAAATTTGCCCGTCCAGACACCTCCAGCTAGTCTCTCATTGGTTCTCCCTATTCCTGTTCATCTTCCGCAGAAATTGCAAACTGGGCCAAACAGGAGGTTAAAGGCACTGACTCTCCAAGTCGGGAGAGTGTTAGTAAAGCGTCTGGAATGTTGCACCCGAGTACCAGGGGACGACAACTGAGACATATTTGAACACGTCTCCCGATCGCACAGTGGATCATACTCTGGGTTCCACATGCATGTTTTAGCTGAAGGAAGAATCCCTTAAACCTGGAGAGTTGAGACCCGTGGAATGGGTACCATGCAATATGACTTCAAAGGGTCTTCATTTGCTCACCGAACCTCTCCAATCCTATCACTGCTGCGTTTATGCCCCTGTACACACGCTTGATTCTCTTTCGGAGACATAGCAATCCATAGGTTTTAAGATACTTACTAGTCAGGTACATTCTTAGGCGTTTAATATGGGGTGTTGAGTCCATTTCGTTGAGCAAGGAGTAGCTCTTTTCTATTCTATATTTGGCTTAAGGAACTTTATCTGTGTTCATTTCAATCTCTGGTTTTAGGCAGCACCCCAACTCACCTTTACCCTTAGCAAGCATAAGTTGGTTTTCTAAATTTGAGACCCTGTTCTGTTTTGTAATTCAGTTCCTGTGTAGCCAAGTTTACATTCCGTGTATTAGTGATATCTTATGATGTTTCTTTTTCTGTGTGACTTATTTCAGTTAGAATCATCATACCTGAATCCACTCATTATGCTGCTACGGGCCTGATGACATAGATTTCATTGCTGAGTGATATTGCATTGTACGTAAGTACCACAACTTCTTTATCCATTACTCACTTTCTGCGATATTGAACTTGTACCGTAAACGAGGTTCTTGTAAACAGAGCCGTCCCAAACTTTGGGGTGGCTGTGTCTTTTTGATTTTAATTTCCCTAAGCTATAGGACCATAAGTGGAAGTGCCCTAGGCTCTGTTGCTTTGTTTTTTAGATGTTTCAGGAAACACCATACACTTCTCCCGAGTGGCTGTTGGCAATTTACATCCCGCCCATCAGCATAACAAGGCTCCCAGTTCTCCATGGCCTGTCCTGCCTTCTGGATTTTACACTTTTTTCAGATGGCCCTTTTGACAGGGGGGAAGTGAGACTTCATTGTAGTGCAGATTTCCTTTGCAAGCATGCTTGGTTGGCCAAAAAGGGCGTATGCGTTTTTTCCTGAATATATTCAGGAAAAAACGCATACGCCCTTTTTGGCCAAGTGCATCATTGTGGACGTTCTGCCTCTTTTCCTATGCTTTAACTGCAATTCCAGTCTACCTCCTGAAATCGGTTTCCTGCAATTCTGCCCCGCTTTCAAGTCCTCTTGGCAGCCTTACTTCAGTATATTTTTGGACGAGAGCTGTCATTTATAACTCTGCAGGTTTGTGAATTACAGTGCCCCTGAGCTCCTTTCTTCAACTCGCTTTCTTGTGAGCTGGTCGCAACACCGCAGGATTGCTTCAGGCCCTAATCTGGTTCCGGCACGGCACGCTGAGCCTTTGGTTAATTCCTCTTCCTGGTGGGAAATGAGAGTTAAATTTGCCCGTCCAGACACCTCCAGCTAGTCTCTCATTGGTTCTCCCTATTCCTGTTCATCTTCCGCAGAAATTGCAAACTGGGCCAAACAGGAGGTTAAAGGCACTGACTCTCCAAGTCGGGAGAGTGTTAGTAAAGCGTCTGGAATGTTGCACCCGAGTACCAGGGGACGAGAACTGAGACATATTTGAACACGTCTCCCGATCGCACAGTGGATCATACTCTGGGTTCCACATGCATGTTTTAGCTGAAGGAAGAATCCCTTAAACCTGGAGAGTTGAGACCCGTGGAATGGGTACCATGCAATATGACTTCAAAGGGTCTTCATTTGCTCACCGAACCTCTCCAATCCTATCACTGCTGCGTTTATGCCCCTGTACACATGCTTGATTCTCTTTCGGAGACATAGCAATCCATAGGTTTTAAGATACTTACTAGTCAGGTACATTCTTAGGCGTTTAATATGGGGTGTTGAGTCCATTTCGTTGAGCAAGGAGTAGCTCTTGTCTATTCCATATTTGGCTTAAGGAACTTTATCTGTGTTCATTACAATCTCTGGTTTTAGGCAGCACCCCAACTCACCTTTCCCCTTAGCAAGCATAAGTTGGTTTTCTAAATTTGAGACCCTGTTCTGTTTTGTCATTCAGTTCCTGTGTAGCCAAGTTTACATTCCGTGTATTAGTGATATCTTATGATGTTTCTTTTTCTGTGTGACTTATTTCAGTTAGAATCATCATACCTGAATCCACTCATTATGCTGCTACGGGCCTGATGACATAGATTTCATTGCTGAGTGATATTGCATTGTACGTAAGTACCACAACTTCTTTATCCATTACTCACTTTCTGCGATATTGAACTTGTACCGTAAACGAGGTTCTTGTAAACAGAGCCGTCCCAAACTTTGGGGTGGCTGTGTCTTTTTGATTTTAATTTCCCTAAGCTATAGGACCATAAGTGGAAGTGCCCTAGGCTCTGTTGCTTTGTTTTTTAGATGTTTCAGGAAACACCATACACTTCTCCCGAGTGGCTGTTGGCAATTTACATCCCGCCCATCAGCATAACAAGGCTCCCAGTTCTCCATGGCCTGTCCTGCCTTCTGGATTTTACACTTTTTTCAGATGGCCCTTTTGACCGGGGGGAAGTGAGACTTCATTGTAGTGCAGATTTCCTTTGCAAGCTTGCTTGGTTGGCCAAAAAGTGCGTATGCGTTTCTTCCTGAATATATTCAGGAAAAAACGCATACGCCCTTTTTGGCCAAGTGCATCATTGTGGACGTTCTGCCTCTTTTCCTATGCTTTAACTGCAATTCCAGTCTACCTCCTGAAATCGGTTTCCTGCAATTCTGCCCCGCTTTCAAGTCCTCTTGGCAGCCTTACTTCAGTATATTTTTCGACGATAGCTGTCATTTATAACTCTGCAGGTTTGTGAATTACAGTGCCCCTGAGCTCCTTTCTTCAACTCGCTTTCTTGTGAGCTGGTCGCAACACCGCAGGATTGCTTCAGGCCCTAATCTGGTTCCGGCACGGCACGCTGAGCCTTTGGTTAATTCCTCTTCCTGGTGGGAAATGAGAGTTAAATTTGCCCGTCCAGACACCTCCAGCTAGTCTCTCATTGGTTCTCCCTATTCCTGTTCATCTTCCGCAGAAATTGCAAACTGGGCCAAACAGGAGGTTAAAGGCACTGACTCTCCAAGTCGGGAGAGTGTTAGTAAAGCGTCTGGAATGTTGCACCCGAGTACCAGGGGACGACAACTGAGACATATTTGAACACGTCTCCTGATCGCACAGTGGATCATACTCTGGGTTCCACATGCATGTTTTAGCTGAAGGAAGAATCCCTTAAACCTGGAGAGTTGAGACCCGTGGAATGGGTACCATGCAATATGACTTCAAAGGGTCTTCATTTGCTCACCGAACCTCTCCAATCCTATCACTGCTGTGTTTATGCCCCTGTACACACGCTTGATTCTCTTTCGGAGACATAGCAATCCATAGGTTTTAAGATACTTACTAGTCAGGTACATTCTTAGGCGTTTAATATGGGGTGTTGAGTCCATTTCGTTGAGCAAGGAGTAGCTCTTGTCTATTCCATATTTGGCTTAAGGAACTTTATCTGTGTTCATTACAATCTCTGGTTTTAGGCAGCACCCCAACTCACCTTTCCCCTTAGCAAGCATAAGTTGGTTTTCTAAATTTGAGACCCTGTTCTGTTTTGTCATTCAGTTCCTGTGTAGCCAAGTTTACATTCCGTGTATTAGTGATATCTTATGATGTTTCTTTTTCTGTGTGACTTATTTCAGTTAGAATCATCATACCTGAATCCACTCATTATGCTGCTACGGGCCTGATGACATAGATTTCATTGCTGAGTGATATTGCATTGTACGTAAGTACCACAACTTCTTTATCCATTACTCACTTTCTGTGATATTGAACTTGTACCGTAAACGAGGTTCTTGTAAACAGAGCCGTCCCAAACTTTGGGGTGGCTGTGTCTTTTTGATTTTAATTTCCCTAAGCTATAGGACCATAAGTGGAAGTGCCCTAGGCTCTGTTGCTTTGTTTTTTAGATGTTTCAGGAAACACCATACACTTCTCCCGAGTGGCTGTTGGCAATTTACATCCCGCCCATCAGCATAACAAGGCTCCCAGTTCTCCATGGCCTGTCCTGCCTTCTGGATTTTACACTTTTTTCAGATGGCCCTTTTGACCAGGGGGAAGTGAGACTTCATTGTAGTGCAGATTTCCTTTGCAAGCTTGCTTGGTTGGCCAAAAAGGGCGTATGCGTTTTTTCCTGAATATATTCAGGAAAAAACGCATACGCCCTTTTTGGCCAAGTGCATCATTGTGGACGTTCTGCCTCTTTTCCTATGCTTTAACTGCAATACCAGTCTACCTCCTGAAATCGGTTTCCTGCAATTCTGCCCCGCTTTCAAGTCCTCTTGGCAGCCTTACTTCAGTATATTTTTGGACGATAGCTGTCATTTATAAGTCTGCAGGTTTGTGAATTACAGTGCCCCTGAGCTCCTTTCTTCAACTCGCTTTCTTGTGAGCTGGTCGCAACACCGCAGGATTGCTTCAGGCCCTAATCTGGTTCCGGCACGGCACGCTGAGCCTTTGGTTAATTCCTCTTCCTGGTGGGAAATGAGAGTTAAATTTGCCCGTCCAGACACCTCCAGCTAGTCTCTCATTGGTTCTCCCTATTCCTGTTCATCTTCCGCAGAAATTGCAAACTGGGCCAAACAGGAGGTTAAAGGCACTGACTCTCCAAGTCGGGAGAGTGTTAGTAAAGCGTCTGGAATGTTGCACCCGAGTACCAGGGGACGACAACTGAGACATATTTGAACACATCTCCCGATCGCACAGTGGATCATATTCTGGGTTCCACATGCATGTTTTAGCTGAAGGAAGAATCCCTTAAACCTGGAGAGGTGAGACCCGTGGAATGGGCACCATGCAATATGACTTCAAAGGGTCTTCATTTGCTCACCGAACCTCTCCAATCCTATCACTGCTGCGTTTATGCCCCTGTACACACGCTTGATTCTCTTTCGGAGACATAGCAATCCATAGGTTTTAAGATACTTACTAGTCAGGTACATTCTTAGGCGTTTAATATGGGGTGTTGAGTCCATTTCGTTGAGCAAGGAGTAGCTCTTGTCCATTCTATATTTGGCTTAAGGAACTTTATCTGTGTTCATTTCAATCTCCGGTTTTAGGCAGCACCCCAACTCACCTTTACCCTTAGCAAGCATATGTTGGTTTTCTAAATTTGAGACCCTGTTCTGTTTTGTAATTCAGTTCCTGTGTAGCCAAGTTTACATTCCGTGTATTAGTGATATCTTATGATGTTTCTTTTTCTGTGTGACTTATTTCAGTTAGAATCATCATACCTGAATCCACTCATTATGCTGCTACGGGCCTGATGACATAGATTTCATTGCTGAGTGATATTGCATTGTACGTAAGTACCACAACTTCTTTATCCATTACTCACTTTCTGCGATATTGAACTTGTACCGTAAACGAGGTTCTTGTAAACAGAGCCGTCCCAAACTTTGGGGTGGCTGTGTCTTTTTGATTTTAATTTCCCTAAGCTATAGGACCATAAGTTGAAGTGCCCTAGGCTCTGTTGCTTTGTTTTTTAGATGTTTCAGGAAACACCATACACTTCTCCCGAGTGGCTGTTGGCAATTTACATCCCGCACATCAGCATAACAAGGCTCCCAGTTCTCCATGGCCTGTCCTGCCTTCTGGATTTTACACTTTTTTCAGATGGCCCTTTTGACAGGGGGGAAGTGAGACTTCATTGTAGTGCAGATTTCCTTTGCAAGCATGCTTGGTTGGCCAAAAAGGGCGTATGCGTTTTTTCCTGAATATATTCAGGAAAAAACGCATACGCCCTTTTTGGCCAAGTGCATCATTGTGGACGTTCTGCCTCTTTTCCTATGCTTTAACTGCAATTCCAGTCTACCTCCTGAAATCGGTTTCCTGCAATTCTGCCCCGCTTTCAAGTCCTCTTGGCAGCCTTACTTCAGTATATTTTTGGACGATAGCTGTCATTTGTAACTCTGCAGGTTTGTGAATTACAGTGCCCCTGAGCTCCTTTCTTCAACTCGCTTTCTTGTGAGCTGGTCGCAACACCGCAGGATTGCTTCAGGCCCTAATCTGGTTCCGGCACGGCACGCTGAGCCTTTGGTTAATTCCTCTTCCTGGTGGGAAATGAGAGTTAAATTTGCCCGTCCAGACACCTCCAGCTAGTCTCTCATTGGTTCTCCCTATTCCTGTTCATCTTCCGCAGAAATTGCAAACTGGGCCAAACAGGAGGTTAAAGGCACTGACTCTCCAAGTCGGGAGAGTGTTAGTAAAGCGTCTGGAATGTTGCACCCGAGTACCAGGGGACGAGAACTGAGACATATTTGAACACGTCTCCCGATCGCACAGTGGATCATACTCTGGGTTCCACATGCATGTTTTAGCTGAAGGAAGAATCCCTTAAACCTGGAGAGTTGAGACCCGTGGAATGGGTACCATGCAATATGACTTCAAAGGGTCTTCATTTGCTCACTGAAACTCTCCAATCCTATCACTGCTGCGTTTATGCCCCTGTACACACGCTTGATTCTCTTTCGGAGACATAGCAATCCATAGGTTTTAAGATACTTACTAATCAGGTACATTCTTAGGCGTTTAATATGGGGTGTTGAGTCCATTTCGTTGAGCAAGGAGTAGCTCTTGTCTATTCCATATTTGGCTTAAGGAACTTTATCTGTGTTCATTACAATCTCTGGTTTTAGGCAGCACCCCAACTCACCTTTCCCCTTAGCAAGCATAAGTTGGTTTTCTAAATTTGAGACCCTGTTCTGTTTTGTCATTCAGTTCCTGTGTAGCCAAGTTTACATTCCGTGTATTAGTGATATCTTATGATGTTTCTTTTTCTGTGTGACTTATTTCAGTTAGAATCATCATACCTGAATCCACTCATTATGCTGCTACGGGCCTGATGACATAGATTTCATTGCTGAGTGATATTGCATTGTACGTAAGTACCACAACTTCTTTATCCATTACTCACTTTCTGTGATATTGAACTTGTACCGTAAACGAGGTTCTTGTAAACAGAGCCGTCCCAAACTTTGGGGTGGCTGTGTCTTTTTGATTTTAATTTCCCTAAGCTATAGGACCATAAGTGGAAGTGCCCTAGGCTCTGTTGCTTTGTTTTTTAGATGTTTCAGGAAACACCATACACTTCTCCCGAGTGGCTGTTGGCAATTTACATCCCGCCCATCAGCATAACAAGGCTCCCAGTTCTCCATGGCCTGTCCTGCCTTCTGGATTTTACACTTTTTTCAGATGGCCCTTTTGACCGGGGGGAAGTGAGACTTCATTGTAGTGCAGATTTCCTTTGCAAGCTTGCTTGGTTGGCCAAAAAGGGCGTATGCGTTTTTTCCTGAATATATTCAGGAACAAACGCATACACCCTTTTTGGCCAAGTGCATCATTGTGGACGTTCTGCCTCTTTTCCTATGCTTTAACTGCAATTCCAGTCTACCTCCTGAAATCGGTTTCCTGCAATTCTGCCCCGCTTTCAAGTCCTCTTGGCAGCCTTACTTCAGTATATTTTTGGACGATAGCTGTCATTTATAAGTCTGCAGGTTTGTGAATTACAGTGCCCCTGAGCTCCTTTCTTCAACTCGCTTTCTTGTGAGCTGGTCGCAACACCGCAGGATTGCTTCAGGCCCTAATCTGGTTCCGGCACGGCACGCTGAGCCTTTGGTTAATTCCTCTTCCTGGTGGGAAATGAGAGTTAAATTTGCCCGTCCAGACACCTCCAGCTAGTCTCTCATTGGTTCTCCCTATTCCTGTTCATCTTCCGCAGAAATTGCAAACTGGGCCAAACAGGAGGTTAAAGGCACTGACTCTCCAAGTCGGGAGAGTGTTAGTAAAGCGTCTGGAATGTTGCACCCGAGTACCAGGGGACGAGAACTGAGACATATTTGAACACGTCTCCCGATCGCACAGTGGATCATACTCTGGGTTCCACATGCATGTTTTAGCTGAAGGAAGAATCCCTTAAACCTGGAGAGTTGAGACCCGTGGAATGGGTACCATGCAATATGACTTCAAAGGGTCTTCATTTGCTCACCGAACCTCTCCAATCCTATCACTGCTGTGTTTATGCCCCTGTACACACGCTTGATTCTCTTTCGGAGACATAGCAATCCATAGGTTTTAAGATACTTACTAGTCAGGTACATTCTTAGGCGTTTAATATGGGGTGTTGAGTCCATTTCGTTGAGCAAGGAGTAGCTCTTGTCTATTCCATATTTGGCTTAAGGAACTTTATCTGTGTTCATTACAATCTCTGGTTTTAGGCAGCACCCCAACTCACCTTTCCCCTTAGCAAGCATAAGTTGGTTTTCTAAATTTGAGACCCTGTTCTGTTTTGTCATTCAGTTCCTGTGTAGCCAAGTTTACATTCCGTGTATTAGTGATATCTTATGATGTTTCTTTTTCTGTGTGACTTATTTCAGTTAGAATCATCATACCTGAATCCACTCATTATGCTGCTACGGGCCTGATGACATAGATTTCATTGCTGTGTGATATTGCATTGTACGTAAGTACCACAACTTCTTTATCCATTACTCACTTTCTGCGATATTGAACTTGTACCGTAAACGAGGTTCTTGTAAACAGAGCCGTCCCAAACTTTGGGGTGGCTGTGTCTTTTTGATTTTAATTTCCCTAAGCTATAGGACCATAAGTGGAAGTGCCCTAGGCTCTGTTGCTTTGTTTTTTAGATGTTTCAGGAAACAGCATACACTTCTCCCGAGTGGCTGTTGGCAATTTACATCCCGCCCATCAGCATAACAAGGCTCCCAGTTCTCCATGGCCTGTCCTGCCTTCTGGATTTTACACTTTTTTCAGATGGCCCTTTTGACAGGGGGGAAGTGAGACTTCATTGTAGTGCAGATTTCCTTTGCAAGCATGCTTGGTTGGCCAAAAAGGGCGTATGCGTTTTTTCCTGAATATATTCAGGAAAAAATGCATACGCCCTTTTTGGCCAAGTGCATCATTGTGGACGTTCTGCCTCTTTTCCTATGCTTTAACTGCAATTCCAGTCTACCTCCTGAAATCGGTTTCCTGCAATTCTGCCCCGCTTTCAAGTCCTCTTGGCAGCCTTACTTCAGTATATTTTTGGACGATAGCTGTCATTTGTAACTCTGCAGGTTTGTGAATTACAGTGCCCCTGAGCTCCTTTCTTCAACTCGCTTTCTTGTGAGCTGGTCGCAACACCGCAGGATTGCTTCAGGCCCTAATCTGGTTCCGGCACGGCACGCTGAGCCTTTGGTTAATTCCTCTTCCTGGTGGGAAATGAGAGTTAAATTTGCCCGTCCAGACACCTCCAGCTAGTCTCTCATTGGTTCTCCCTATTCCTGTTCATCTTCCGCAGAAATTGCAAACTGGGCCAAACAGGAGGTTAAAGGCACTGACTCTCCAAGTCGGGAGAGTGTTAGTAAAGCGTCTGGAATGTTGCACCCGAGTACCAGGGGACGAGAACTGAGACATATTTGAACACGTCTCCCGATCGCACAGTGGATCATACTCTGGGTTCCACATGCATGTTTTAGCTGAAGGAAGAATCCCTTAAACCTGGAGAGTTGAGACCCGTGGAATGGGTACCATGCAATATGACTTCAAAGGGTCTTCATTTGCTCACCGAACCTCTCCAATCCTATCACTGCTGCGTTTATGCCCCTGTACACACGCTTGATTCTCTTTCGGAGACATAGCAATCCATAGGTTTTAAGATACTTACTAGTCAGGTACATTCTTAGGCGTTTAATATGGGGTGTTGAGTCTATTTCGTTGAGCAAGGAGTAGCTCTTGTCTATTCCATATTTGGCTTAAGGAACTTTATCTGTGTTCATTTCAATCTCTGGTTTTAGGCAGCACCCCAACTCACCTTTCCCCTTAGCAAGCATAAGTTGGTTTTCTAAATTTGAGACCCTGTTCTGTTTTGTCATTCAGTTCCTGTGTAGCCAAGTTTACATTCCGTGTATTAGTGATATCTTATGATGTTTCTTTTTCTGTGTGACTTATTTCAGTTAGAATCATCATACCTGAATCCACTCATTATGCTGCTACGGGCCTGATGACATAGATTTCATTGCTGAGTGATATTGCATTGTACGTAAGTACCACAACTTCTTTATCCATTACTCACTTTCTGTGATATTGAACTTGTACCGTAAACGAGGTTCTTGTAAACAGAGCCGTCCCAAACTTTGGGGTGGCTGTGTCTTTTTGATTTTAATTTCCCTAAGCTATAGGACCATAAGTGGAAGTGCCCTAGGCTCTGTTGCTTTGTTTTTTAGATGTTTCAGGAAACACCATACACTTCTCCCGAGTGGCTGTTGGCAATTTACATCCCGCCCATCAGCATAACAAGGCTCCCAGTTCTCCATGGCCTGTCCTGCCTTCTGGATTTTACACTTTTTTCAGATGGCCCTTTTGACCGGGGGGAAGTGAGACTTCATTGTAGTGCAGATTTCCTTTGCAAGCTTGCTTGGTTGGCCAAAAAGGGCGTATGCGTTTTTTCCTGAATATATTCAGGAACAAACGCATACGCCCTTTTTGGCCAAGTGCATCATTGTGGACGTTCTGCCTCTTTTCCTATGCTTTAACTGCAATTCCAGTCTACCTCCTGAAATCGGTTTCCTGCAATTCTGCCCCGCTTTCAAGTCCTCTTGGCAGCCTTACTTCAGTATATTTTTGGACGATAGCTGTCATTTGTAACTCTGCAGGTTTGTGAATTACAGTGCCCCTGAGCTCCTTTCTTCAACTCGCTTTCTTGTGAGCTGGTCGCAACACCGCAGGATTGCTTCAGGCCCTAATCTGGTTCCGGCACGGCACGCTGAGCCTTTGGTTAATTCCTCTTCCTGGTGGGAAATGAGAGTTAAATTTGCCCGTCCAGACACCTCCAGCTAGTCTCTCATTGGTTCTCCCTATTCCTGTTCATCTTCCGCAGAAATTGCAAACTGGGCCAAACAGGAGGTTAAAGGCACTGACTCTCCAAGTCGGGAGAGTGTTAGTAAAGCGTCTGGAATGTTGCACCCGAGTACCAGGGGACGAGAACTGAGACATATTTGAACACGTCTCCCGATCGCACAGTGGATCATACTCTGGGTTCCACATGCATGTTTTAGCTGAAGGAAGAATCCCTTAAACCTGGAGAGTTGAGACCCGTGGAATGGGTACCATGCAATATGACTTCAAAGGGTCTTCATTTGCTCACCGAACCTCTCCAATCCTATCACTGCTGCGTTTATGCCCCTGTACACACGCTTGATTCTCTTTCGGAGACATAGCAATCCATAGGTTTTAAGATACTTACTAGTCAGGTACATTCTTAGGCGTTTAATATGGGGTGTTGAGTCTATTTCGTTGAGCAAGGAGTAGCTCTTGTCTATTCCATATTTGGCTTAAGGAACTTTATCTGTGTTCATTTCAATCTCTGGTTTTAGGCAGCACCCCAACTCACCTTTCCCCTTAGCAAGCATAAGTTGGTTTTCTAAATTTGAGACCCTGTTCTGTTTTGTCATTCAGTTCCTGTGTAGCCAAGTTTACATTCCGTGTATTAGTGATATCTTATGATGTTTCTTTTTCTGTGTGACTTATTTCAGTTAGAATCATCATACCTGAATCCACTCATTATGCTGCTACGGGCCTGATGACATAGATTTCATTGCTGAGTGATATTGCATTGTACGTAAGTACCACAACTTCTTTATCCATTACTCACTTTCTGTGATATTGAACTTGTACCGTAAACGAGGTTCTTGTAAACAGAGCCGTCCCAAACTTTGGGGTGGCTGTGTCTTTTTGATTTTAATTTCCCTAAGCTATAGGACCATAAGTGGAAGTGCCCTAGGCTCTGTTGCTTTGTTTTTTAGATGTTTCAGGAAACACCATACACTTCTCCCGAGTGGCTGTTGGCAATTTACATCCCGCCCATCAGCATAACAAGGCTCCCAGTTCTCCATGGCCTGTCCTGCCTTCTGGATTTTACACTTTTTTCAGATGGCCCTTTTGACCGGGGGGAAGTGAGACTTCATTGTAGTGCAGATTTCCTTTGCAAGCTTGCTTGGTTGGCCAAAAAGGGCGTATGCGTTTTTTCCTGAATATATTCAGGAACAAACGCATACGCCCTTTTTGGCCAAGTGCATCATTGTGGACGTTCTGCCTCTTTTCCTATGCTTTAACTGCAATTCCAGTCTACCTCCTGAAATCGGTTTCCTGCAATTCTGCCCCGCTTTCAAGTCCTCTTGGCAGCCTTACTTCAGTATATTTTTGGACGATAGCTGTCATTTGTAACTCTGCAGGTTTGTGAATTACAGTGCCCCTGAGCTCCTTTCTTCAACTCGCTTTCTTGTGAGCTGGTCGCAACACCGCAGGATTGCTTCAGGCCCTAATCTGGTTCCGGCACGGCACGCTGAGCCTTTGGTTAATTCCTCTTCCTGGTGGGAAATGAGAGTTAAATTTGCCCGTCCAGACACCTCCAGCTAGTCTCTCATTGGTTCTCCCTATTCCTGTTCATCTTCCGCAGAAATTGCAAACTGGGCCAAACAGGAGGTTAAAGGCACTGACTCTCCAAGTCGGGAGAGTGTTAGTAAAGCGTCTGGAATGTTGCACCCGAGTACCAGGGGACGAGAACTGAGACATATTTGAACACGTCTCCCGATCGCACAGTGGATCATACTCTGGGTTCCACATGCATGTTTTAGCTGAAGGAAGAATCCCTTAAACCTGGAGAGTTGAGACCCGTGGAATGGGTACCATGCAATATGACTTCAAAGGGTCTTCATTTGCTCACCGAACCTCTCCAATCCTATCACTGCTGCGTTTATGCCCCTGTACACACGCTTGATTCTCTTTCGGAGACATAGCAATCCATAGGTTTTAAGATACTTACTAGTCAGGTACATTCTTAGGCGTTTAATATGGGGTGTTGAGTCCATTTCGTTGAGCAAGGAGTAGCTCTTTTCTATTCTATATTTGGCTTAAGGAACTTTATCTGTGTTCATTTCAATCTCTGGTTTTAGGCAGCACCCCAACTCACCTTTACCCTTAGCAAGCATAAGTTGGTTTTCTAAATTTGAGACCCTGTTCTGTTTTGTAATTCAGTTCCTGTGTAGCCAAGTTTACATTCCGTGTATTAGTGATATCTTATGATGTTTCTTTTTCTGTGTGACTTATTTCAGTTAGAATCATCATACCTGAATCCACTCATTATGCTGCTACGGGCCTGATGACATAGATTTCATTGCTGAGTGATATTGCATTGTACGTAAGTACCACAACTTCTTTATCCATTACTCACTTTCTGCGATATTGAACTTGTACCGTAAACGATGTTCTTGTAAACAGAGCCGTCCCAAACTTTGGGGTGGCTGTGTCTTTTTGATTTTAATTTCCCTAAGCTATAGGACCATAAGTGGAAGTGCCCTAGGCTCTGTTGCTTTGTTTTTTAGATGTTTCAGGAAACACCATACACTTCTCCCGAGTGGCTGTTGGCAATTTACATCCCGCCCATCAGCATAACAAGGCTCCCAGTTCTCCATGGCCTGTCCTGCCTTCTGGATTTTACACTTTTTTCAGATGGCCCTTTTGACAGGGGGGAAGTGAGACTTCATTGTAGTGCAGATTTCCTTTGCAAGCATGCTTGGTTGGCCAAAAAGGGCGTATGCGTTTTTTCCTGAATATATTCAGGAAAAAACGCATACGCCCTTTTTGGCCAAGTGCATCATTGTGGACGTTCTGCCTCTTTTCCTATGCTTTAACTGCAATTCCAGTCTACCTCCTGAAATCGGTTTCCTGCAATTCTGCCCCGCTTTCAAGTCCTCTTGGCAGCCTTACTTCAGTATATTTTTGGACGATAGCTGTCATTTGTAACTCTGCAGGTTTGTGAATTACAGTGCCCCTGAGCTCCTTTCTTCAACTCGCTTTCTTGTGAGCTGGTCGCAACACCGCAGGATTGCTTCAGGCCCTAATCTGGTTCCGGCACGGCACGCTGAGCCTTTGGTTAATTCCTCTTCCTGGTGGGAAATGAGAGTTAAATTTGCCCGTCCAGACACCTCCAGCTAGTCTCTCATTGGTTCTCCCTATTCCTGTTCATCTTCCGCAGAAATTGCAAACTGGGCCAAACAGGAGGTTAAAGGCACTGACTCTCCAAGTCGGGAGAGTGTTAGTAAAGCGTCTGGAATGTTGCACCCGAGTACCAGGGGACGAGAACTGAGACATATTTGAACACGTCTCCCGATCGCACAGTGGATCATACTCTGGGTTCCACATGCATGTTTTAGCTGAAGGAAGAATCCCTTAAACCTGGAGAGTTGAGACCCGTGGAATGGGTACCATGCAATATGACTTCAAAGGGTCTTCATTTGCTCACCGAACCTCTCCAATCCTATCACTGCTGCGTTTATGCCCCTGTACACACGCTTGATTCTCTTTCGGAGACATAGCAATCCATAGGTTTTAAGATACTTACTAGTCAGGTACATTCTTAGGCGTTTAATATGGGGTGTTGAGTCTATTTCGTTGAGCAAGGAGTAGCTCTTGTCTATTCCATATTTGGCTTAAGGAACTTTATCTGTGTTCATTTCAATCTCTGGTTTTAGGCAGCACCCCAACTCACCTTTCCCCTTAGCAAGCATAAGTTGGTTTTCTAAATTTGAGACCCTGTTCTGTTTTGTCATTCAGTTCCTGTGTAGCCAAGTTTACATTCCGTGTATTAGTGATATCTTATGATGTTTCTTTTTCTGTGTGACTTATTTCAGTTAGAATCATCATACCTGAATCCACTCATTATGCTGCTACGGGCCTGATGACATAGATTTCATTGCTGAGTGATATTGCATTGTACGTAAGTACCACAACTTCTTTATCCATTACTCACTTTCTGTGATATTGAACTTGTACCGTAAACGAGGTTCTTGTAAACAGAGCCGTCCCAAACTTTGGGGTGGCTGTGTCTTTTTGATTTTAATTTCCCTAAGCTATAGGACCATAAGTGGAAGTGCCCTAGGCTCTGTTGCTTTGTTTTTTAGATGTTTCAGGAAACACCATACACTTCTCCCGAGTGGCTGTTGGCAATTTACATCCCGCCCATCAGCATAACAAGGCTCCCAGTTCTCCATGGCCTGTCCTGCCTTCTGGATTTTACACTTTTTTCAGATGGCCCTTTTGACCGGGGGGAAGTGAGACTTCATTGTAGTGCAGATTTCCTTTGCAAGCTTGCTTGGTTGGCCAAAAAGGGCGTATGCGTTTTTTCCTGAATATATTCAGGAACAAACGCATACGCCCTTTTTGGCCAAGTGCATCATTGTGGACGTTCTGCCTCTTTTCCTATGCTTTAACTGCAATTCCAGTCTACCTCCTGAAATCGGTTTCCTGCAATTCTGCCCCGCTTTCAAGTCCTCTTGGCAGCCTTACTTCAGTATATTTTTGGACGATAGCTGTCATTTGTAACTCTGCAGGTTTGTGAATTACAGTGCCCCTGAGCTCCTTTCTTCAACTCGCTTTCTTGTGAGCTGGTCGCCACACCGCAGGATTGCTTCAGGCCCTAATCTGGTTCCGGCACGGCACGCTGAGCCTTTGGTTAATTCCTCTTCCTGGTGGGAAATGAGAGTTAAATTTGCCCGTCCAGACACCTCCAGCTAGTCTCTCATTGGTTCTCCCTATTCCTGTTCATCTTCCGCAGAAATTGCAAACTGGGCCAAACAGGAGGTTAAAGGCACTGACTCTCCAAGTCGGGAGAGTGTTAGTAAAGCGTCTGGAATGTTGCACCCGAGTACCAGGGGACGAGAACTGAGACATATTTGAACACGTCTCCCGATCGCACAGTGGATCATACTCTGGGTTCCACATGCATGTTTTAGCTGAAGGAAGAATCCCTTAAACCTGGAGAGTTGAGACCCGTGGAACGGGTACCATGCAATATGACTTCAAAGGGTCTTCATTTGCTCACCGAACCTCTCCAATCCTATCACTGCTGCGTTTATGCCCCTGTACACACGCTTGATTCTCTTTCGGAGACATAGCAATCCATAGATTTTAAGATACTTACTAGTCAGGTACATTCTTAGGCGTTTAATATGGGGTGTTGAGTCCATTTCGTTGAGCAAGGAGTAGCTCTTGTCTATTCCATATTTGGCTTAAGGAACTTTATCTGTGTTCATTACAATCTCTGGTTTTAGGCAGCACCCCAACTCACCTTTCCCCTTAGCAAGCATAAGTTGGTTTTCTAAATTTGAGACCCTGTTCTGTTTTGTCATTCAGTTCCTGTGTAGCCAAGTTTACATTCCGTGTATTAGTGATATCTTATGATGTTTCTTTTTCTGTGTGACTTATTTCAGTTAGAATCATCATACCTGAATCCACTCATTATGCTGCTACGGGCCTGATGACATAGATTTCATTGCTGAGTGATATTGCATTGTACGTAAGTACCACAACTTCTTTATCCATTACTCAATTTCTGCGATATTGAACTTGTACCGTAAACGAGGTTCTTGTAAACAGAGACGTCCCAAACTTTGGGGTGGCTGTGTCTTTTTGATTTTAATTTCCCTAAGCTATAGGACCATAAGTGGAAGTGCCCTAGGCTCTGTTGCTTTGTTTTTTAGATGTTTCAGGAAACACCATACACTTCTCCCGAGTGGCTGTTGGCAATTTACATCCCGCCCATCAGCATAACAAGGCTCCCAGTTCTCCATGGCCTGTCCTGCCTTCTGGATTTTACACTTTTTTCAGATGGCCCTTTTGACCGGGGGGAAGTGAGACTTCATTGTAGTGCAGATTTCCTTTGCAAGCTTGCTTGGTTGGCCAAAAAGGGCGTATGCGTTTTTTCCTGAATATATTCAGGAAAAAACGCATACGCCCTTTTTGGCCAAGTGCATCATTGTGGACGTTCTGCCTCTTTTCCTATGCTTTAACTGCAATTCCAGTCTACCTCCTGAAATCGGTTTCCTGCAATTCTGCCCCGCTTTCAAGTCCTCTTGGCAGCCTTACTTCAGTATATTTTTGGACGATAGCTGTCATTTATAACTCTGCAGGTTTGTGAATTACAGTGCCCCTGAGCTCCTTTCTTCAACTCGCTTTCTTGTGAGCTGGTCGCAACACCGCAGGATTGCTTCAGGCCCTAATCTGGTTCCGGCACGGCACGCTGAGCCTTTGGTTAATTCCTCTTCCTGGTGGGAAATGAGAGTTAAATTTGCCCGTCCAGACACCTCCAGCTAGTCTCTCATTGGTTCTCCCTATTCCTGTTCATCTTCCGCAGAAATTGCAAACTGGGCCAAACAGGAGGTTAAAGGCACTGACTCTCCAAGTCGGGAGAGTGTTAGTAAAGCGTCTGGAATGTTGCACCCGAGTACCAGGGGACGAGAACTGAGACATATTTGAACACGTCTCCCGATCGCACAGTGGATCATACTCTGGGTTCCACATGCATGTTTTAGCTGAAGGAAGAATCCCTTAAACCTGGAGAGTTGAGACCCGTGGAATGGGTACCATGCAATATGACTTCAAACGGTCTTCATTTGCTCACCGAACCTCTCCAATCCTATCACTGCTGCGTTTATGCCCCTGTACACACGCTTGATTCTCTTTCGGAGACATAGCAATCCATAGGTTTTAAGATACTTACTAGTCAGGTACATTCTTAGGCGTTTAATATGGGGTGTTGAGTCCATTTCGTTGAGCAAGGAGTAGCTCTTTTCTATTCTATATTTGGCTTAAGGAACTTTATCTGTGTTCATTTCAATCTCTGGTTTTAGGCAGCACCCCAACTCACCTTTACCCTTAGCAAGCATAAGTTGGTTTTCTAAATTTGAGACCCTGTTCTGTTTTGTAATTCAGTTCCTGTGTAGCCAAGTTTACATTCCGTGTATTAGTGATATCTTATGATGTTTCTTTTTCTGTGTGACTTATTTCAGTTAGAATCATCATACCTGAATCCACTCATTATGCTGCTACGGGCCTGATGACATAGATTTCATTGCTGAGTGATATTGCATTGTACGTAAGTACCACAACTTCTTTATCCATTACTCACTTTCTGCGATATTGAACTTGTACCGTAAACGAGGTTCTTGTAAACAGAGCCGTCCCAAACTTTGGGGTGGCTGTGTCTTTTTGATTTTAATTTCCCTAAGCTATAGGACCATAAGTGGAAGTGCCCTAGGCTCTGTTGCTTTGTTTTTTAGATGTTTCAGGAAACACCATACACTTCTCCCGAGTGGCTGTTGGCAATTTACATCCCGCCAATCAGCATAACAATGCTCCCAGTTCTCCATGGCCTGTCCTGCCTTCTGGATTTTACACTTTTTTCAGATGGCCCTTTTGACCGGGGGGAAGTGAGACTTCATTGTAGTGCAGATTTCCTTTGCAAGCTTGCTTGGTTGGCCAAAAAGGGCGTATGCGTTTTTTCCTGAATATATTCAGGAAAAAACGCATACGCCCTTTTTGGCCAAGTGCATCATTGTGGACGTTCTGCCTCTTTTCCTATGCTTTAACTGCAATTCCAGTCTACCTCCTGAAATCGGTTTCCTGCAATTCTGCCCCGCTTTCAAGTCCTCTTGGCAGCCTTACTTCAGTATATTTTTGGACGATAGCTGTCATTTATAAGTCTGCAGGTTTGTGAATTACAGTGCCCCTGAGCTCCTTTCTTCAACTCGCTTTCTTGTGAGCTGGTCACAACACCGCAGGATTGCTTCAGGCCCTAATCTGGTTCCGGCATGGCACGCTGAGCCTTTGGTTAATTCCTCTTCCTGGTGGGAAATGAGAGTTAAATTTGCCCGTCCAGACACCTCCAGCTAGTCTCTCATTGGTTCTCCCTATTCCTGTTCATCTTCCGCAGAAATTGCAAACTGGGCCAAACAGGAGGTTAAAGGCACTGACTCTCCAAGTCGGGAGAGTGTTAGTAAAGCGTCTGGAATGTTGCACCCGAGTACCAGGGGACGAGAACTGAGACATATTTGAACACGTCTCCCGATCGCACAGTGGATCATACTCTGGGTTCCACATGCATGTTTTAGCTGAAGGAAGAATCCCTTAAACCTGGAGAGTTGAGACCCGTGGAATGGGTACCATGCAATATGACTTCAAAGGGTCTTCATTTGCTCACCGAACCTCTCCAATCCTATCACTGCTGCGTTTATGCCCCTGTACACACGCTTGATTCTCTTTCGGAGACATAGCAATCCATAGGTTTTAAGATACTTACTAGTCAGGTACATTCTTAGGCGTTTAATATGGGGTGTTGAGTCCATTTCGTTGAGCAAGGAGTAGCTCTTTTCTATTCCATATTTGGCTTAAGGAACTTTATCTGTGTTCATTACAATCTCTGGTTTTAGGCAGCACCCCAACTCACCTTTCCCCTTAGCAAGCATAAGTTGGTTTTCTAAATTTGAGACCCTGTTCTGTTTTGTCATTCAGTTCCTGTGTAGCCAAGTTTACATTCCGTGTATTAGTGATATCTTATGATGTTTCTTTTTCTGTGTGACTTATTTCAGTTAGAATCATCATACCTGAATCCACTCATTATGCTGCTACGGGCCTGATGACATAGATTTCATTGCTGAGTGATATTGCATTGTACGTAAGTACCACAACTTCTTTATCCATTACTCACTTTCTGCGATATTGAACTTGTACCGTAAACGAGGTTCTTGTAAACAGAGCCGTCCCAAACTTTGGGGTGGCTGTGTCTTTTTGATTTTAATTTCCCTAAGCTATAGGACCATAAGTGGAAGTGCCCTAGGCTCTGTTGCTTTGTTTTTTAGATGTTTCAGGAAACACCATACACTTCTCCCGAGTGGCTGTTGGCAATTTACATCCCGCCCATCAGCATAACAAGGCTCCCAGTTCTCCATGGCCTGTCCTGCCTTCTGGATTTTACACTTTTTTCAGATGGCCCTTTTGACCGGGGGGAAGTGAGACTTCATTGTAGTGCAGATTTCCTTTGCAAGCTTGCTTGGTTGGCCAAAAAGGGCGTATGCGTTTTTTCCTGAATATATTCAGGAACAAACGCATACGCCCTTTTTGGCCAAGTGCATCATTGTGGACGTTCTGCCTCTTTTCCTATGCTTTAACTGCAATTCCAGTCTACCTCCTGAAATCGGTTTCCTGCAATTCTGCCCCGCTTTCAAGTCCTCTTGGCAGCCTTACTTCAGTATATTTTTGGACGATAGCTGTCATTTGTAACTCTGCAGGTTTGTGAATTACAGTGCCCCTGAGCTCCTTTCTTCAACTCGCTTTCTTGTGAGCTGGTCGCAACACCGCAGGATTGCTTCAGGCCCTAATCTGGTTCCGGCACGGCACGCTGAGCCTTTGGTTAATTCCTCTTCCTGGTGGGAAATGAGAGTTAAATTTGCCCGTCCAGACACCTCCAGCTAGTCTCTCATTGGTTCTCCCTATTCCTGTTCATCTTCCGCAGAAATTGCAAACTGGGCCAAACAGGAGGTTAAAGGCACTGACTCTCCAAGTCGGGAGAGTGTTAGTAAAGCGTCTGGAATGTTGCACCCGAGTACCAGGGGACGACAACTGAGACATATTTGAACACGTCTCCCGATCGCACAGTGGATCATACTCTGGGTTCCACATGCATGTTTTAGCTGAAGGAAGAATCCCTTAAACCTGGAGAGTTGAGACCCGTGGAATGGGTACCATGCAATATGACTTCAAAGGGTCTTCATTTGCTCACCGAACCTCTCCAATCCTATCACTGCTGTGTTTATGCCCCTGTACACACGCTTGATTCTCTTTCGGAGACATAGCAATCCATAGGTTTTAAGATACTTACTAGTCAGGTACATTCTTAGGCGTTTAATATGGGGTGTTGAGTCCATTTCGTTGAGCAAGGAGTAGCTCTTGTCTATTCCATATTTGGCTTAAGGAACTTTATCTGTGTTCATTACAATCTCTGGTTTTAGGCAGCACCCCAACTCACCTTTCCCCTTAGCAAGCATAAGTTGGTTTTCTAAATTTGAGACCCTGTTCTGTTTTGTCATTCAGTTCCTGTGTAGCCAAGTTTACATTCCGTGTATTAGTGATATCTTATGATGTTTCTTTTTCTGTGTGACTTATTTCAGTTAGAATCATCATACCTGAATCCACTCATTATGCTGCTACGGGCCTGATGACATAGATTTCATTGCTGCGTGATATTGCATTGTACGTAAGTACCACAACTTCTTTATCCATTACTCACTTTCTGTGATATTGAACTTGTACCGTAAACGAGGTTCTTGTAAACAGAGCCGTCCCAAACTTTGGGGTGGCTGTGTCTTTTTGATTTTAATTTCCCTAAGCTATAGGACCATAAGTGGAAGTGCCCTAGGCTCTGTTGCTTTGTTTTTTAGATGTTTCAGGAAACACCATACACTTCTCCCGAGTGGCTGTTGGCAATTTACATCCCGCCCATCAGCATAACAAGGCTCCCAGTTCTCCATGGCCTGTCCTGCCTTCTGGATTTTACACTTTTTTCAGATGGCCCTTTTGACAGGGGGGAAGTGAGACTTCATTGTAGTGCAGATTTCCTTTGCAAGCTTGCTTGGTTGGCCAAAAAGTGCGTATGCGTTTTTTCCTGAATATATTCAGGAAAAAACGCATACGCCCTTTTTGGCCAAGTGCATCATTGTGGACGTTCTGCCTCTTTTCCTATGCTTTAACTGCAATTCCAGTCTACCTCCTGAAATCGGTTTCCTGCAATTCTGCCCCGCTTTCAAGTCCTCTTGGCAGCCTTACTTCAGTATATTTTTGGACGATAGCTGTCATTTGTAACTCTGCAGGTTTGTGAATTACAGTGCCCCTGAGCTCCTTTCTTCAACTCGCTTTCTTGTGAGCTGGCCGCAACACCGCAGGATTGCTTCAGGCCCTAATCTGGTTCCGGCACGGCACGCTGAGCCTTTGGTTAATTCCTCTTCCTGGTGGGAAATGAGAGTTAAATTTGCCCGTCCAGACACCTCCAGCTAGTCTCTCATTGGTTCTCCCTATTCCTGTTCATCTTCCGCAGAAATTGCAAACTGGGCCAAACAGGAGGTTAAAGGCACTGACTCTCCAAGTCGGGAGAGTGTTAGTAAAGCGTCTGGAATGTTGCACCCGAGTACCAGGGGACGAGAACTGAGACATATTTGAACACGTCTCCCGATCGCACAGTGGATCATACTCTGGGTTCCACATGCATGTTTTAGCTGAAGGAAGAATCCCTTAAACCTGGAGAGTTGAGACCCGTGGAATGGGTACCATGCAATATGACTTCAACGGGTCTTCATTTGCTCACCGAACCTCTCCAATCCTATCACTGCTGTGTTTATGCCCCTGTACACACGCTTGATTCTCTTTCGGAGACATAGTAATCCATAGGTTTTATGATACTTACTAGTCAGGTACATTCTTAGGCGTTTAATATGGGGTGTTGAGTCCATTTCGTTGAGCAAGGAGTAGCTCTTGTCTATTCCATATTTGGCTTAAGGAACTTTATCTGTGTTCATTACAATCTCTGGTTTTAGGCAGCACCCCAACTCACCTTTCCCCTTAGCAAGCATAAGTTGGTTTTCTAAATTTGAGACCCTGTTCTGTTTTGTCATTCAGTTCCTGTGTAGCCAAGTTTACATTCCGTGTATTAGTGATATCTTATGATGTTTCTTTTTCTGTGTGACTTATTTCAGTTAGAATCATCATACCTGAATCCACTCATTATGCTGCTACGGGCCTGATGACATAGATTTCATTGCTGAGTGATATTGCATTGTACGTAAGTACCACAACTTCTTTATCCATTACTCACTTTCTGCGATATTGAACTTGTACCGTAAACGAGGTTCTTGTAAACAGAGCCGTCCCAAACTTTGGGGTGGCTGTGTCTTTTTGATTTTAATTTCCCTAAGCTATAGGACCATAAGTGGAAGTGCCCTAGGCTCTGTTGCTTTGTTTTTTAGATGTTTCAGGAAACACCATACACTTCTCCCGAGTGGCTGTTGGCAATTTACATCCCGCCCATCAGCATAACAAGGCTCCCAGTTCTCCATGGCCTGTCCTGCCTTCTGGATTTTACACTTTTTTCAGATGGCCCTTTTGACCGGGGGGAAGTGAGACTTCATTGTAGTGCAGATTTCCTTTGCAAGCTTGCTTGGTTGGCCAAAAAGGGCGTATGCGTTTTTTCCTGAATATATTCAGGAAAAAATGCATACGCCCTTTTTGGCCAAGTGCATCATTGTGGACGTTCTGCCTCTTTTCCTATGCTTTAACTGCAATTCCAGTCTACCTCCTGAAATCGGTTTCCTGCAATTCTGCCCCGCTTTCAAGTCCTCTTGGCAGCCTTACTTCAGTATATTTTTGGACGATAGCTGTCATTTATAACTCTGCAGGTTTGTGAATTACAGTGCCCCTGAGCTCCTTTCTTCAACTCGCTTTCTTGTGAGCTGGTCGCAACACCGCAGGATTGCTTCAGGCCCTAATCTGGTTCCGGCACGGCACGCTGAGCCTTTGGTTAATTCCTCTTCCTGGTGGGAAATGAGAGTTAAATTTGCCCGTCCAGACACCTCCAGCTAGTCTCTCATTGGTTCTCCCTATTCCTGTTCATCTTCCGCAGAAATTGCAAACTGGGCCAAACAGGAGGTTAAAGGCACTGACTCTCCAAGTCGGGAGAGTGTTAGTAAAGCGTCTGGAATGTTGCACCCGAGTACCAGGGGATGAGAACTGAGACATATTTGAACACGTCTCCCGATCGCACAGTGGATCATACTCTGGGTTCCACATGCATGTTTTAGCTGAAGGAAGAATCCCTTAAACCTGGAGAGTTGAGACCCGTGGAATGGGTACCATGCAATATGACTTCAAAGGGTCTTCATTTGCTCACCGAACCTCTCCAATCCTATCACTGCTGCGTTTATGCCCCTGTACACACGCTTGATTCTCTTTCGGAGACATAGCAATCCATAGGTTTTAAGATACTTACTAGTCAGGTACATTCTTAGGCGTTTAATATGGGGTGTTGAGTCCATTTCGTTGAGCAAGGAGTAGCTCTTGTCTATTCTATATTTGGCTTAAGGAACTTTATCTGTGTTCATTTCAATCTCTGGTTTTAGGCAGCACCCCAACTCACCTTTCCCCTTAGCAAGCATAAGTTGGTTTTCTAAATTTGAGACCCTGTTCTGTTTTGTCATTCACTTCCTGTGTAGCCAAGTTTACATTCCGTGTATTAGTGATATCTTATGATGTTTCTTTTTCTGTGTGACTTATTTCAGTTAGAATCATCATACCTGAATCCACTCATTATGCTGCTACGGGCCTGATGACATAGATTTCATTGCTGAGTGATATTGCATTGTACGTAAGTACCACAACTTCTTTATCCATTACTCACTTTCTGTGATATTGAACTTGTACCGTAAACGAGGTTCTTGTAAACAGAGCCGTCCCAAACTTTGGGGTGGCTGTGTCTTTTTGATTTTAATTTCCCTAAGCTATAGGACCATAAGTGGAAGTGCCCTAGGCTCTGTTGCTTTGTTTTTTAGATGTTTCAGGAAACACCATACACTTCTCCCGAGTGGCTGTTGGCAATTTACATCCCGCCCATCAGCATAACAAGGCTCCCAGTTCTCCATGGCCTGTCCTGCCTTCTGGATTTTACACTTTTTTCAGATGGCCCTTTTGACCGGGGGGAAGTGAGACTTCATTGTAGTGCAGATTTCCTTTGCAAGCTTGCTTGGTTGGCCAAAAAGGGCGTATGCGTTTTTTCCTGAATATATTCAGGAAAAAACGCATACGCCCTTTTTGGCCAAGTGCATCATTGTGGACGTTCTGCCTCTTTTCCTATGCTTTAACTGCAATTCCAGTCTACCTCCTGAAATCGGTTTCCTGCAATTCTGCCCCGCTTTCAAGTCCTCTTGGCAGCCTTAGTTCAGTATATTTTTGGACGATAGCTGTCATTTATAAGTCTGCAGGTTTGTGAATTACAGTGCCCCTGAGCTCCTTTCTTCAACTCGCTTTCTTGTGAGCTGGTCGCAACACCGCAGGATTGCTTCAGGCCCTAATCTGGTTCCGGCACGGCACGCTGAGCCTTTGGTTAATTCCTCTTTCTGGTGGGAAATGAGAGTTAAATTTGCCCGTCCAGACACCTCCAGCTAGTCTCTCATTGGTTCTCCCTATTCCTGTTCATCTTCCGCAGAAATTGCAAACTGGGCCAAACAGGAGGTTAAAGGCACTGACTCTCCAAGTCGGGAGAGTGTTAGTAAAGCGTCTGGAATGTTGCACCCGAGTACCAGGGGACGACAACTGAGACATATTTGAACACGTCTCCCAATCGCACAGTGGATCATACTCTGGGTTCCACATGCATGTTTTAGCTGAAGGAAGAATCCCTTAAACCTGGAGAGTTGAGACCCGTGGAATGGGTACCATGCAATATGACTTCAAAGGGTCTTCATTTGCTCACCGAACCTCTCCAATCCTATCACTCCTGTGTTTATGCCCCTGTACACACGCTTGATTCTCTTTCGGAGACATAGCAATCCATAGGTTTTAAGATACTTACTAGTCAGGTACATTCTTAGGCGTTTAATATGGGGTGTTGAGTCCATTTCGTTGAGCAAGGAGTAGCTCTTGTCTATTCCATATTTGGCTTAAGGAACTTTATCTGTGTTCATTACAATCTCTGGTTTTAGGCAGCACCCCAACTCACCTTTCCCCTTAGCAAGCATAAGTTGGTTTTCTAAATTTGAGACCCTGTTCTGTTTTGTCATTCAGTTCCTGTGTAGCCAAGTTTACATTCCGTGTATTAGTGATATCTTATGATGTTTCTTTTTCTGTGTGACTTATTTCAGTTAGAATCATCATACCTGAATCCACTCATTATGCTGCTACGGGCCTGATGACATAGATTTCATTGCTGAGTGATATTGCATTGTACGTAAGTACCACAACTTCTTTATCCATTACTCACTTTCTGCGATATTGAACTTGTACCGTAAACGAGGTTCTTGTAAACAGAGCCGTCCCAAACTTTGGGGTGGCTGTGTCTTTTTGATTTTAATTTCCCTAAGCTATAGGACCATAAGTGGAAGTGCCCTAGGCTCTGTTGCTTTGTTTTTTAGATGTTTCAGGAAACACCATACACTTCTCCCGAGTGGCTGTTGGCAATTTACATCCCGCCCATCAGCATAACAAGGCTCCCAGTTCTCCATGGCCTGTCCTGCCTTCTGGATTTTACACTTTTTTCAGATGGCCCTTTTGACCGGGGGGAAGTGAGACTTCATTGTAGTGCAGATTTCCTTTGCAAGCTTGCTTGGTTGGCCAAAAAGGGCGTATGCGTTTTTTCCTGAATATATTCAGGAAAAAACGCATACGCCCTTTTTGGCCAAGTGCATCATTGTGGACGTTCTGCCTCTTTTCCTATGCTTTAACTGCAATTCCAGTCTACCTCCTGAAATCGGTTTCCTGCAATTCTGCCCCGCTTTCAAGTCCTCTTGGCAGCCTTACTTCAGTATATTTTTGGACGATAGCTGTCATTTGTAACTCTGCAGGTTTGTGAATTACAGTGCCCCTGAGCTCCTTTCTTCAACTCGCTTTCTTGTGAGCTGGTCGCAACACCGCAGGATTGCTTCAGGCCCTAATCTGGTTCCGGCACGGCACGCTGAGCCTTTGGTTAATTCCTCTTCCTGGTGGGAAATGAGAGTTAAATTTGCCCGTCCAGACACCTCCAGCTAGTCTCTCATTGGTTCTCCCTATTCCTGTTCATCTTCCGCAGAAATTGCAAACTGGGCCAAACAGGAGGTTAAAGGCACTGACTCTCCAAGTCGGGAGAGTGTTAGTAAAGCGTCTGGAATGTTGCACCCGAGTACCAGGGGACGACAACTGAGACATATTTGAACACGTCTCCCGATCGCACAGTGGATCATACTCTGGGTTCCACATGCATGTTTTAGCTGAAGGAAGAATCCCTTAAACCTGGAGAGTTGAGACCCGTGGAATGGGTACCATGCAATATGACTTCAAAGGGTCTTCATTTGCTCACCGAACCTCTCCAATCCTATCACTGCTGTGTTTATGCCCCTGTACACACGCTTGATTCTCTTTCGGAGACATAGCAATCCATAGGTTTTAAGATACTTACTAGTCAGGTACATTCTTAGGCGTTTAATATGGGGTGTTGAGTCCATTTCGTTGAGCAAGGAGTAGCTCTTGTCTATTCCATATTTGGCTTAAGGAACTTTATCTGTGTTCATTACAATCTCTGGTTTTAGGCAGCACCCCAACTCACCTTTCCCCTTAGCAAGCATAAGTTGGTTTTCTAAATTTGAGACCCTGTTCTGTTTTGTCATTCAGTTCCTGTGTAGCCAAGTTTACATTCCGTGTATTAGTGATATCTTATGATGTTTCTTTTTCTGTGTGACTTATTTCAGTTAGAATCATCATACCTGAATCCACTCATTATGCTGCTACGGGCCTGATGACATAGATTTCATTGCTGCATGATATTGCATTGTACGTAAGTACCACAACTTCTTTATCCATTACTCACTTTCTGCGATATTGAACTTGTACCGTAAACGAGGTTCTTGTAAACAGAGCCGTCCCAAACTTTGGGGTGGCTGTGTCTTTTTGATTTTAATTTCCCTAAGCTATAGGACCATAAGTGGAAGTGCCCTAGGCTCTGTTGCTTTGTTTTTTAGATGTTTCAGGAAACACCATACACTTCTCCCGAGTGGCTGTTGGCAATTTACATCCCGCCCATCAGCATAACAAGGCTCCCAGTTCTCCATGGCCTGTCCTGCCTTCTGGATTTTACACTTTTTTCAGATGGCCCTTTTGACAGGGGGGAAGTGAGACTTCATTGTAGTGCAGATTTCCTTTGCAAGCTTGCTTGGTTAGCCAAAAAGTGCGTATGCGTTTTTTCCTGAATATATTCAGGAAAAAACGCATACGCCCTTTTTGGCCAAGTGCATCATTGTGGACGTTCTGCCTCTTTTCCTATGCTTTAACTGCAATTCCAGTCTACCTCCTGAAATCGGTTTCCTGCAATTCTGCCCCGCTTTCAAGTCCTCTTGGCAGCCTTACTTCAGTATATTTTTGGACGATAGCTGTCATTTGTAACTCTGCAGGTTTGTGAATTACAGTGCCCCTGAGCTCCTTTCTTCAACTCGCTTTCTTGTGAGCTGGCCGCAACACCGCAGGATTGCTTCAGGCCCTAATCTGGTTCCGGCACGGCACGCTGAGCCTTTGGTTAATTCCTCTTCCTGGTGGGAAATGAGAGTTAAATTTGCCCGTCCAGACACCTCCAGCTAGTCTCTCATTGGTTCTCCCTATTCCTGTTCATCTTCCGCAGAAATTGCAAACTGGGCCAAACAGGAGGTTAAAGGCACTGACTCTCCAAGTCGGGAGAGTGTTAGTAAAGCGTCTGGAATGTTGCACCCGAGTACCAGGGGACGAGAACTGAGACATATTTGAACACGTCTCCCGATCGCACAGTGGATCATACTCTGGGTTCCACATGCATGTTTTAGCTGAAGGAAGAATCCCTTAAACCTGGAGAGTTGAGACCCGTGGAATGGGTACCATGCATTATGACTTCAAAGGGTCTTCATTTGCTCACCGAACCTCTCCAATCCTATCACTGCTGCGTTTATGCCCCTGTACACACGCTTGATTCTCTTTCGGAGACATAGCAATCCATAGGTTTTAAGATACTTACTAGTCAGGTACATTCTTAGGCGTTTAATATGGGGTGTTGAGTCCATTTCGTTGAGCAAGGAGTAGCTCTTTTCTATTCTATATTTGGCTTAAGGAACTTTATCTGTGTTCATTTCAATCTCTGGTTTTAGGCAGCACCCCAACTCACCTTTACCCTTAGCAAGCATAAGTTGGTTTTCTAAATTTGAGACCCTGTTCTGTTTTGTAATTCAGTTCCTGTGTAGCCAAGTTTACATTCCGTGTATTAGTGATATCTTATGATGTTTCTTTTTCTGTGTGACTTATTTCAGTTAGAATCATCATACCTGAATCCACTCATTATGCTGCTACGGGCCTGATGACATAGATTTCATTGCTGAGTGATATTGCATTGTACGTAAGTACCACAACTTCTTTATCCATTACTCACTTTCTGTGATATTGAACTTGTACCGTAAACGAGGTTCTTGTAAACAGAGCCGTCCCAAACTTTGGGGTGGCTGTGTCTTTTTGATTTTAATTTCCCTAAGCTATAGGACCATAAGTGGAAGTGCCCTAGGCTCTGTTGCTTTGTTTTTTAGATGTTTCAGGAAACACCATACACTTCTCCCGAGTGGCTGTTGGCAATTTACATCCCACCCATCAGCATAACAAGGCTCCCAGTTCTCCATTGCCTGTCCTGCCTTCTGGATTTTACACTTTTTTCAGATGGCCCTTTTGACAGGGGGGAAGTGAGACTTCATTGTAGTGCAGATTTCCTTTGCAAGCATGCTTGGTTGGCCAAAAAGGGCGTATGCGTTTTTTCCTGAATATATTCAGGAAAAAACGCATACGCCCTTTTTGGCCAAGTGCATCATTGTGGACGTTCTGCCTCTTTTCCTATGCTTTAACTGCAATTCCAGTCTACCTCCTGAAATCGGTTTCCTGCAATTCTGCCCCGCTTTCAAGTCCTCTTGGCAGCCTTACTTCAGTATATTTTTGGACGATAGCTGTCATTTGTAACTCTGCAGGTTTGTGAATTACAGTGCCCCTGAGCTCCTTTCTTCAACTCGCTTTCTTGTGAGCTGGTCGCAACACCGCAGGATTGCTTCAGGCCCTAATCTGGTTCCGGCACGGCACGCTGAGCCTTTGGTTAATTCCTCTTCCTGGTGGGAAATGAGAGTTAAATTTGCCCATCCAGACACCTCCAGCTAGTCTCTCATTGGTTCTCCCTATTCCTGTTCATCTTCCGCAGAAATTGCAAACTGGGCCAAACAGGAGGTTAAAGGCACTGACTCTCCAAGTCGGGAGAGTGTTAGTAAAGCGTCTGGAATGTTGCACCCGAGTACCAGGGGACGACAACTGAGACATATTTGAACACGTCTCCCGATCGCACAGTGGATCATACTCTGGGTTCCACATGCATGTTTTAGCTGAAGGAAGAATCCCTTAAACCTGGAGAGTTGAGACCCGTGGAATGGGCACCATGCAATATGACTTCAAAGGGTCTTCATTTGCTCACCGAACCTCTCCAATCCTATCACTGCTGCGTTTATGCCCCTGTACACACGCTTGATTCTCTTTCGGAGACATAGCAATCCATAGGTTTTAAGATACTTACTAGTCAGGTACATTCTTAGGCGTTTAATATGGGGTGTTGAGTCCATTTCGTTGAGCAAGGAGTAGCTCTTGTCTATTCCATATTTGGCTTAAGGAACTTTATCTGTGTTCATTTCAATCTCTGGTTTTAGGCAGCACCCCAACTCACCTTTACCCTTAGCAAGCATAAGTTGGTTTTCTAAATTTGAGACCCTGTTCTGTTTTGTAATTCAGTTCCTGTGTAGCCAAGTTTACATTCCGTGTATTAGTGATATCTTATGATGTTTCTTTTTCTGTGTGACTTATTTCAGTTAGAATCATCATACCTGAATCCACTCATTATGCTGCTACGGGCCTGATGACATAGATTTCATTGCTGAGTGATATTGCATTGTACGTAAGTACCACAACTTCTTTATCCATTACTCACTTTCTGCGATATTGAACTTGTACCGTAAACGATGTTCTTGTAAACAGAGCCGTCCCAAACTTTGGGGTGGCTGTGTCTTTTTGATTTTAATTTCCCTAAGCTATAGGACCATAAGTGGAAGTGCCCTAGGCTCTGTTGCTTTGTTTTTTAGATGTTTCAGGAAACACCATACACTTCTCCCGAGTGGCTGTTGGCAATTTACATCCCGCCAATCAGCATAACAATGCTCCCAGTTCTCCATGGCCTGTCCTGCCTTCTGGATTTTACACTTTTTTCAGATGGCCCTTTTGACCGGGGGGAAGTGAGACTTCATTGTAGTGCAGATTTCCTTTGCAAGCTTGCTTGGTTGGCCAAAAAGGGCGTATGCGTTTTTTCCTGAATATATTCAGGAAAAAACGCATACGCCCTTTTTGGCCAAGTGCATCATTGTGGACGTTCTGCCTCTTTTCCTATGCTTTAACTGCAATTCCAGTCTACCTCCTGAAATCGGTTTCCTGCAATTCTGCCCCGCTTTCAAGTCCTCTTGGCAGCCTTACTTCAGTATATTTTTGGACGATAGCTGTCATTTATAACTCTGCAGGTTTGTGAATTACAGTGCCCCTGAGCTCCTTTCTTCAACTCGCTTTCTTGTGAGCTGGTCACAACACCGCAGGATTGCTTCAGGCCCTAATCTGGTTCCGGCACGGCACGCTGAGCCTTTGGTTAATTCCTCTTCCTGGTGGGAAATGAGAGTTAAATTTGCCCGTCCAGACACCTCCAGCTAGTCTCTCATTGGTTCTCCCTATTCCTGTTCATCTTCCACAGAAATTGCAAACTGGGCCAAACAGGAGGTTAAAGGCACTGACTCTCCAAGTCGGGAGAGTGTTAGTAAAGCGTCTGGAATGTTGCACCCGAGTACCAGGGGACGAGAACTGAGACATATTTGAACACGTCTCCCGATCGCACAGTGGATCATACTCTGGGTTCCACATGCATGTTTTAGCTGAAGGAAGAATCCCTTAAACCTGGAGAGTTGAGACCCGTGGAATGGGTACCATGCAATATGACTTCAACGGGTCTTCATTTGCTCACCGAACCTCTCCAATCCTATCACTGCTGTGTTTATGCCCCTGTACACACGCTTGATTCTCTTTCGGAGACATAGTAATCCATAGGTTTTAAGATACTTACTAGTCAGGTACATTCTTAGGCGTTTAATATGGGGTGTTGAGTCCATTTCGTTGAGCAAGGAGTAGCTCTTGTCTATTCCATATTTGGCTTAAGGAACTTTATCTGTGTTCATTACAATCTCTGGTTTTAGGCAGCACCCCAACTCACCTTTCCCCTTAGCAAGCATAAGTTGGTTTTCTAAATTTGAGACCCTGTTCTGTTTTGTCATTCAGTTCCTGTGTAGCCAAGTTTACATTCCGTGTATTAGTGATATCTTATGATGTTTCTTTTTCTGTGTGACTTATTTCAGTTAGAATCATCATACCTGAATCCACTCATTATGCTGCTACGGGCCTGATGACATAGATTTCATTGCTGAGTGATATTGCATTGTACGTAAGTACCACAACTTCTTTATCCATTACTCACTTTCTGCGATATTGAACTTGTACCGTAAACGAGGTTCTTGTAAACAGAGCCGTCCCAAACTTTGGGGTGGCTGTGTCTTTTTGATTTTAATTTCCCTAAGCTATAGGACCATAAGTGGAAGTGCCCTAGGCTCTGTTGCTTTGTTTTTTAGATGTTTCAGGAAACACCATACACTTCTCCCGAGTGGCTGTTGGCAATTTACATCCCGCCCATCAGCATAACAAGGCTCCCAGTTCTCCATGGCCTGTCCTGCCTTCTGGATTTTACACTTTTTTCAGATGGCCCTTTTGACCGGGGGGAAGTGAGACTTCATTGTAGTGCAGATTTCCTTTGCAAGCTTGCTTGGTTGGCCAAAAAGGGCGTATGCGTTTTTTCCTGAATATATTCAGGAAAAAACGCATACGCCCTTTTTGGCCAAGTGCATCATTGTGGACGTTCTGCCTCTTTTCCTATGCTTTAACTGCAATTCCAGTCTACCTCCTGAAATCGGTTTCCTGCAATTCTGCCCCGCTTTCAAGTCCTCTTGGCAGCCTTACTTCAGTATATTTTTGGACGATAGCTGTCATTTATAACTCTGCAGGTTTGTGAATTACAGTGCCCCTGAGCTCCTTTCTTCAACTCGCTTTCTTGTGAGCTGGTCGCAACACCGCAGGATTGCTTCAGGCCCTAATCTGGTTCCGGCACGGCACGCTGAGCCTTTGGTTAATTCCTCTTCCTGGTGGGAAATGAGAGTTAAATTTGCCCGTCCAGACACCTCCAGCTAGTCTCTCATTGGTTCTCCCTATTCCTGTTCATCTTCCGCAGAAATTGCAAACTGGGCCAAACAGGAGGTTAAAGGCACTGACTCTCCAAGTCGGGAGAGTGTTAGTAAAGCATCTGGAATGTTGCACCCGAGTACCAGGGGATGAGAACTGAGACATATTTGAACACGTCTCCCGATCGCACAGTGGATCATACTCTGGGTTCCACATGCATGTTTTAGCTGAAGGAAGAATCCCTTAAACCTGGAGAGTTGAGACCCGTGGAATGGGTACCATGCAATATGACTTCAAAGGGTCTTCATTTGCTCACCGAACCTCTCCAATCCTATCACTGCTGCGTTTATGCCCCTGTACACACGCTTGATTCTCTTTCGGAGACATAGCAATCCATAGGTTTTAAGATACTTACTAGTCAGGTACATTCTTAGGCGTTTAATATGGGGTGTTGAGTCCATTTCGTTGAGCAAGGAGTAGCTCTTGTCTATTCTATATTTGGCTTAAGGAACTTTATCTGTGTTCATTTCAATCTCTGGTTTTAGGCAGCACCCCAACTCACCTTTCCCCTTAGCAAGCATAAGTTGGTTTTCTAAATTTGAGACCCTGTTCTGTTTTGTCATTCACTTCCTGTGTAGCCAAGTTTACATTCCGTGTATTAGTGATATCTTATGATGTTTCTTTTTCTGTGTGACTTATTTCAGTTAGAATCATCATACCTGAATCCACTCATTATGCTGCTACGGGCCTGATGACATAGATTTCATTGCTGAGTGATATTGCATTGTACGTAAGTACCACAACTTCTTTATCCATTACTCACTTTCTGTGATATTGAACTTGTACCGTAAATGAGGTTCTTGTAAACAGAGCCGTCCCAAACTTTGGGGTGGCTGTGTCTTTTTGATTTTAATTTCCCTAAGCTATAGGACCATAAGTGGAAGTGCCCTAGGCTCTGTTGCTTTGTTTTTTAGATGTTTCAGGAAACACCATACACTTCTCCCGAGTGGCTGTTGGCAATTTACATCCCGCCCATCAGCATAACAAGGCTCCCAGTTCTCCATGGCCTGTCCTGCCTTCTGGATTTTACACTTTTTTCAGATGGCCCTTTTGACCGGGGGGAAGTGAGACTTCATTGTAGTGCAGATTTCCTTTGCAAGCTTGCTTGGTTGGCCAAAAAGGGCGTATGCGTTTTTTCCTGAATATATTCAGGAAAAAACGCATACGCCCTTTTTGGCCAAGTGCATCATTGTGGACGTTCTGCCTCTTTTCCTATGCTTTAACTGCAATTCCAGTCTACCTCCTGAAATCGGTTTCCTGCAATTCTGCCCCGCTTTCAAGTCCTCTTGGCAGCCTTACTTCAGTATATTTTTGGACGATAGCTGTCATTTATAAGTCTGCAGGTTTGTGAATTACAGTGCCCCTGAGCTCCTTTCTTCAACTCGCTTTCTTGTGAGCTGGTCGCAACACCGCAGGATTGCTTCAGGCCCTAATCTGGTTCCGGCACGGCACGCTGAGCCTTTGGTTAATTCCTCTTCCTGGTGGGAAATGAGAGTTAAATTTGCCCGTCCAGACACCTCCAGCTAGTCTCTCATTGGTTCTCCCTATTCCTGTTCATCTTCCGCAGAAATTGCAAACTGGGCCAAACAGGAGGTTAAAGGCACTGACTCTCCAAGTCGGGAGAGTGTTAGTAAAGCGTCTGGAATGTTGCACCCGAGTACCAGGGGATGACAACTGAGACATATTTGAACACGTCTCCCAATCGCACAGTGGATCATACTCTGGGTTCCACATGCATGTTTTAGCTGAAGGAAGAATCCCTTAAACCTGGAGAGTTGAGACCCGTGGAATGGGTACCATGCAATATGACTTCAAAGGGTCTTCATTTGCTCACCGAACCTCTCCAATCCTATCACTCCTGTGTTTATGCCCCTGTACACACGCTTGATTCTCTTTCGGAGACATAGCAATCCATAGGTTTTAAGATACTTACTAGTCAGGTACATTCTTAGGCGTTTAATATGGGGTGTTGAGTCCATTTCGTTGAGCAAGGAGTAGCTCTTGTCTATTCCATATTTGGCTTAAGGAACTTTATCTGTGTTCATTACAATCTCTGGTTTTAGGCAGCACCCCAACTCACCTTTCCCCTTAGCAAGCATAAGTTGGTTTTCTAAATTTGAGACCCTGTTCTGTTTTGTCATTCACTTCCTGTGTAGCCAAGTTTACATTCCGTGTATTAGTGATATCTTATGATGTTTCTTTTTCTGTGTGACTTATTTCAGTTAGAATCATCATACCTGAATCCACTCATTATGCTGCTACGGGCCTGATGACATAGATTTCATTGCTGAGTGATATTGCATTGTACGTAAGTACCACAACTTCTTTATCCATTACTCACTTTCTGCGATATTGAACTTGTACCGTAAACGAGGTTCTTGTAAACAGAGCCGTCCCAAACTTTGGGGTGGCTGTGTCTTTTTGATTTTAATTTCCCTAAGCTATAGGACCATAAGTGGAAGTGCCCTAGGCTCTGTTGCTTTGTTTTTTAGATGTTTCAGGAAACACCATACACTTCTCCCGAGTGGCTGTTGGCAATTTACATCCCGCCCATCAGCATAACAAGGCTCCCAGTTCTCCATGGCCTGTCCTGCCTTCTGGATTTTACACTTTTTTCAGATGGCCCTTTTGACCGGGGGGAAGTGAGACTTCATTGTAGTGCAGATTTCCTTTGCAAGCTTGCTTGGTTGGCCAAAAAGGGCGTATGCGTTTTTTCCTGAATATATTCAGGAAAAAACGCATACGCCCTTTTTGGCCAAGTGCATCATTGTGGACGTTCTGCCTCTTTTCCTATGCTTTAACTGCAATTCCAGTCTACCTCCTGAAATCGGTTTCCTGCAATTCTGCCCCGCTTTCAAGTCCTCTTGGCAGCCTTACTTCAGTATATTTTTGGACGATAGCTGTCATTTGTAACTCTGCAGGTTTGTGAATTACAGTGCCCCTGAGCTCCTTTCTTCAACTCGCTTTCTTGTGAGCTGGTCGCAACACCGCAGGATTGCTTCAGGCCCTAATCTGGTTCCGGCACGGCACGCTGAGCCTTTGGTTAATTCCTCTTCCTGGTGGGAAATGAGAGTTAAATTTGCCCGTCCAGACACCTCCAGCTAGTCTCTCATTGGTTCTCCCTATTCCTGTTCATCTTCCGCAGAAATTGCAAACTGGGCCAAACAGGAGGTTAAAGGCACTGACTCTCCAAGTCGGGAGAGTGTTAGTAAAGCGTCTGGAATGTTGCACCCGAGTACCAGGGGACGACAACTGAGACATATTTGAACACGTCTCCCGATCGCACAGTGGATCATACTCTGGGTTCCACATGCATGTTTTAGCTGAAGGAAGAATCCCTTAAACCTGGAGAGTTGAGACCCGTGGAATGGGTACCATGCAATATGACTTCAAAGGGTCTTCATTTGCTCACCGAACCTCTCCAATCCTATCACTGCTGCGTTTATGCCCCTGTACACACGCTTGATTCTCTTTCGGAGACATAGCAATCCATAGGTTTTAAGATACTTACTAGTCAGGTACATTCTTAGGCGTTTAATATGGGGTGTTGAGTCCATTTCGTTGAGCAAGGAGTAGCTCTTGTCTATTCCATATTTGGCTTAAGGAACTTTATCTGTGTTCATTACAATCTCTGGTTTTAGGCAGCACCCCAACTCACCTTTCCCCTTAGCAAGCATAAGTTGGTTTTCTAAATTTGAGACCCTGTTCTGTTTTGTCATTCACTTCCTGTGTAGCCAAGTTTACATTCCGTGTATTAGTGATATCTTATGATGTTTCTTTTTCTGTGTGACTTATTTCAGTTAGAATCATCATACCTGAATCCACTCATTATGCTGCTACGGGCCTGATGACATAGATTTCATTGCTGCGTGATATTGCATTGTACGTAAGTACCACAACTTCTTTATCCATTACTCACTTTCTGTGATATTGAACTTGTACCGTAAACGAGGTTCTTGTAAACAGAGCCGTCCCAAACTTTGGGGTGGCTGTGTCTTTTTGATTTTAATTTCCCTAAGCTATAGGACCATAAGTGGAAGTGCCCTAGGCTCTGTTGCTTTGTTTTTTAGATGTTTCAGGAAACACCATACACTTCTCCCGAGTGGCTGTTGGCAATTTACATCCCGCCCATCAGCATAACAAGGCTCCCAGTTCTCCATGGCCTGTCCTGCCTTCTGGATTTTACACTTTTTTCAGATGGCCCTTTTGACCGGGGGGAAGTGAGACTTCATTGTAGTGCAGATTTCCTTTGCAAGCTTGCTTGGTTAGCCAAAAAGTGCGTATGCGTTTTTTCCTGAATATATTCAGGAAAAAACGCATACGCCCTTTTTGGCCAAGTGCATCATTGTGGACGTTCTGCCTCTTTTCCTATGCTTTAACTGCAATTCCAGTCTACCTCCTGAAATCGGTTTCCTGCAATTCTGCCCCGCTTTCAAGTCCTCTTGGCAGCCTTACTTCAGTATATTTTTGGACGATAGCTGTCATTTGTAACTCTGCAGGTTTGTGAATTACAGTGCCCCTGAGCTCCTTTCTTCAACTCGCTTTGTTGTGAGCTGGCCGCAACACCGCAGGATTGCTTCAGGCCCTAATCTGGTTCCGGCACGGCACGCTGAGCCTTTGGTTAATTCCTCTTCCTGGTGGGAAATGAGAGTTAAATTTGCCCGTCCAGACACCTCCAGCTAGTCTCTCATTGGTTCTCCCTATTCCTGTTCATCTTCCGCAGAAATTGCAAACTGGGCCAAACAGGAGGTTAAAGGCACTGACTCTCCAAGTCGGGAGAGTGTTAGTAAAGCGTCTGGAATGTTGCACCCGAGTACCAGGGGACGACAACTGAGACATATTTGAACACGTCTCCCGATCGCACAGTGGATCATACTCTGGGTTCCACATGCATGTTTTAGCTGAAGGAAGAATCCCTTAAACCTGGAGAGTTGAGACCCGTGGAATGGGTACCATGCATTATGACTTCAAAGGGTCTTCATTTGCTCACCGAACCTCTCCAATCCTATCACTGCTGCGTTTATGCCCCTGTACACACGCTTGATTCTCTTTCGGAGACATAGCAATCCATAGGTTTTAAGATACTTACTAGTCAGGTACATTCTTAGGCGTTTAATATGGGGTGTTGAGTCCATTTCGTTGAGCAAGGAGTAGCTCTTTTCTATTCTATATTTGGCTTAAGGAACTTTATCTGTGTTCATTTCAATCTCTGGTTTTAGGCAGCACCCCAACTCACCTTTCCCCTTAGCAAGCATAAGTTGGTTTTCTAAATTTGAGACCCTGTTCTGTTTTGTCATTCAGTTCCTGTGTAGCCAAGTTTACATTCCGTGTATTAGTGATATCTTATGATGTTTCTTTTTCTGTGTGACTTATTTCAGTTAGAATCATCATACCTGAATCCACTCATTATGCTGCTACGGGCCTGATGACATAGATTTCATTGCTGAGTGATATTGCATTGTACGTAAGTACCACAACTTCTTTATCCATTACTCACTTTCTGTGATATTGAACTTGTACCGTAAACGAGGTTCTTGTAAACAGAGCCGTCCCAAACTTTGGGGTGGCTGTGTCTTTTTGATTTTAATTTCCCTAAGCTATAGGACCATAAGTGGAAGTGCCCTAGGCTCTGTTGCTTTGTTTTTTAGATGTTTCAGGAAACACCATACACTTCTCCCGAGTGGCTGTTGGCAATTTACATCCCACCCATCAGCATAACAAGGCTCCCAGTTCTCCATTGCCTGTCCTGCCTTCTGGATTTTACACTTTTTTCAGATGGCCCTTTTGACAGGGGGGAAGTGAGACTTCATTGTAGTGCAGATTTCCTTTGCAAGCATGCTTGGTTGGCCAAAAAGGGCGTATGCGTTTTTTCCTGAATATATTCAGGAAAAAACGCATACGCCCTTTTTGGCCAAGTGCATCATTGTGGACGTTCTGCCTCTTTTCCTATGCTTTAACTGCAATTCCAGTCTACCTCCTGAAATCGGTTTCCTGCAATTCTGCCCCGCTTTCAAGTCCTCTTGGCAGCCTTACTTCAGTATATTTTTGGACGATAGCTGTCATTTGTAACTCTGCAGGTTTGTGAATTACAGTGCCCCTGAGCTCCTTTCTTCAACTCGCTTTCTTGTGAGCTGGTCGCAACACCGCAGGATTGCTTCAGGCCCTAATCTGGTTCCGGCACGGCACGCTGAGCCTTTGGTTAATTCCTCTTCCTGGTGGGAAATGAGAGTTAAATTTGCCCGTCCAGACACCTCCAGCTAGTCTCTCATTGGTTCTCCCTATTCCTGTTCATCTTCCGCAGAAATTGCAAACTGGGCCAAACAGGAGGTTAAAGGCACTGACTCTCCAAGTCGGGAGAGTGTTAGTAAAGCGTCTGGAATGTTGCACCCGAGTACCAGGGGACGAGAACTGAGACATATTTGAACACGTCTCCCGATCGCACAGTGGATCATACTCTGGGTTCCACATGCATGTTTTAACTGAAGGAAGAATCCCTTAAACCTGGAGAGTTGAGACCCGTGGAATGGGTACCATGCAATATGACTTCAAACGGTCTTCATTTGCTCACCGAACCTCTCCAATCCTATCACTGCTGCGTTTATGCCCCTGTACACACGCTTGATTCTCTTTCGGAGACATAGCAATCCATAGGTTTTAAGATACTTACTAGTCAGGTACATTCTTAGGCGTTTAATATGGGGTGTTGAGTCCATTTCGTTGAGCAAGGAGTAGCTCTTTTCTATTCTATATTTGGCTTAAGGAACTTTATCTGTGTTCATTTCAATCTCTGGTTTTAGGCAGCACCCCAACTCACCTTTACCCTTAGCAAGCATAAGTTGGTTTTCTAAATTTGAGACCCTGTTCTGTTTTGTAATTCAGTTCCTGTGTAGCCAAGTTTACATTCCGTGTATTAGTGATATCTTATGATGTTTCTTTTTCTGTGTGACTTATTTCAGTTAGAATCATCATACCTGAATCCACTCATTATGCTGCTACGGGCCTGATGACATAGATTTCATTGCTGAGTGATATTGCATTGTACGTAAGTACCACAACTTCTTTATCCATTACTCACTTTCTGCGATATTGAACTTGTACCGTAAACGAGGTTCTTGTAAACAGAGCCGTCCCAAACTTTGGGGTGGCTGTGTCTTTTTGATTTTAATTTCCCTAAGCTATAGGACCATAAGTGGAAGTGCCCTAGGCTCTGTTGCTTTGTTTTTTAGATGTTTCAGGAAACACCATACACTTCTCCCGAGTGGCTGTTGGCAATTTACATCCCGCCAATCAGCATAACAATGCTCCCAGTTCTCCATGGCCTGTCCTGCCTTCTGGATTTTACACTTTTTTCAGATGGCCCTTTTGACCGGGGGGAAGTGAGACTTCATTGTAGTGCAGATTTCCTTTGCAAGCTTGCTTGGTTGGCCAAAAAGGGCGTATGCGTTTTTTCCTGAATATATTCAGGAAAAAACGCATACGCCCTTTTTGGCCAAGTGCATCATTGTGGACGTTCTGCCTCTTTTCCTATGCTTTAACTGCAATTCCAGTCTACCTCCTGAAATCGGTTTCCTGCAATTCTGCCCCGCTTTCAAGTCCTCTTGGCAGCCTTACTTCAGTATATTTTTGGACGATAGCTGTCATTTATAACTCTGCAGGTTTGTGAATTACAGTGCCCCTGAGCTCCTTTCTTCAACTCGCTTTCTTGTGAGCTGGTCACAACACCGCAGGATTGCTTCAGGCCCTAATCTGGTTCCGGCATGGCACGCTGAGCCTTTGGTTAATTCCTCTTCCTGGTGGGAAATGAGAGTTAAATTTGCCCGTCCAGACACCTCCAGCTAGTCTCTCATTGGTTCTCCCTATTCCTGTTCATCTTCCGCAGACATTGCAAACTGGGCCAAACAGGAGGTTAAAGGCACTGACTCTCCAAGTCGGGAGAGTGTTAGTAAAGCGTCTGGAATGTTGCACCCGAGTACCAGGGGACGAGAACTGAGACATATTTGAACACGTCTCCCAATCGCACAGTGGATCATACTCTGGGTTCCACATGCATGTTTTAGCTGAAGGAAGAATCCCTTAAACCTGGAGAGTTGAGACCCGTGGAATGGGTACCATGCAATATGACTTCAAAGGGTCTTCATTTGCTCACCGAACCTCTCCAATCCTATCACTGCTGCGTTTATGCCCCTGTACACACGCTTGATTCTCTTTCGGAGACATAGCAATCCATAGGTTTTAAGATACTTACTAGTCAGGTACATTCTTAGGCGTTTAATATGGGGTGTTGAGTCCATTTCGTTGAGCAAGGAGTAGCTCTTGTCTATTCCATATTTGGCTTAAGGAACTTTATCTGTGTTCATTACAATCTCTGGTTTTAGGCAGCACCCCAACTCACCTTTCCCCTTAGCAAGCATAAGTTGGTTTTCTAAATTTGAGACCCTGTTCTGTTTTGTCATTCAGTTCCTGTGTAGCCAAGTTTACATTCCGTGTATTAGTGATATCTTATGATGTTTCTTTTTCTGTGTGACTTATTTCAGTTAGAATCATCATACCTGAATCCACTCATTATGCTGCTACGGGCCTGATGACATAGATTTCATTGCTGAGTGATATTGCATTGTACGTAAGTACCACAACTTCTTTATCCATTACTCACTTTCTGTGATATTGAACTTGTACCGTAAACGAGGTTCTTGTAAACAGAGCCGTCCCAAACTTTGGGGTGGCTGTGTCTTTTTGATTTTAATTTCCCTAAGCTATAGGACCATAAGTGGAAGTGCCCTAGGCTCTGTTGCTTTGTTTTTTAGATGTTTCAGGAAACACCATACACTTCTCCCGAGTGGCTGTTGGCAATTTACATCCCGCCCATCAGCATAACAAGGCTCCCAGTTCTCCATGGCCTGTCCTGCCTTCTGGATTTTACACTTTTTTCAGATGGCCCTTTTGACCGGGGGGAAGTGAGACTTCATTGTAGTGCAGATTTCCTTTGCAAGCTTGCTTGGTTGGCCAAAAAGGGCGTATGCGTTTTTTCCTGAATATATTCAGGAACAAACGCATACGCCCTTTTTGGCCAAGTGCATCATTGTGGACGTTCTGCCTCTTTTCCTATGCTTTAACTGCAATTCCAGTCTACCTCCTGAAATCGGTTTCCTGCAATTCTGCCCCGCTTTCAAGTCCTCTTGGCAGCCTTACTTCAGTATATTTTTGGACGATAGCTGTCATTTGTAACTCTGCAGGTTTGTGAATTACAGTGCCCCTGAGCTCCTTTCTTCAACTCGCTTTCTTGTGAGCTGGTCGCAACACCGCAGGATTGCTTCAGGCCCTAATCTGGTTCCGGCACGGCACGCTGAGCCTTTGGTTAATTCCTCTTCCTGGTGGGAAATGAGAGTTAAATTTGCCCGTCCAGACACCTCCAGCTAGTCTCTCATTGGTTCTCCCTATTCCTGTTCATCTTCCGCAGAAATTGCAAACTGGGCCAAACAGGAGGTTAAAGGCACTGACTCTCCAAGTCGGGAGAGTGTTAGTAAAGCGTCTGGAATGTTGCACCCGAGTACCAGGGGACGAGAACTGAGACATATTTGAACACGTCTCCCGATCGCACAGTGGATCATACTCTGGGTTCCACATGCATGTTTTAGCTGAAGGAAGAATCCCTTAAACCTGGAGAGTTGAGACCCGTGGAATGGGTACCATGCAATATGACTTCAAACGGTCTTCATTTGCTCACCGAACCTCTCCAATCCTATCACTGCTGCGTTTATGCCCCTGTACACACGCTTGATTCTCTTTCGGAGACATAGCAATCCATAGGTTTTAAGATACTTACTAGTCAGGTACATTCTTAGGCGTTTAATATGGGGTGTTGAGTCCATTTCGTTGAGCAAGGAGTAGCTCTTTTCTATTCTATATTTGGCTTAAGGAACTTTATCTGTGTTCATTTCAATCTCTGGTTTTAGGCAGCACCCCAACTCACCTTTACCCTTAGCAAGCATAAGTTGGTTTTCTAAATTTGAGACCCTGTTCTGTTTTGTAATTCAGTTCCTGTGTAGCCAAGTTTACATTCCGTGTATTAGTGATATCTTATGATGTTTCTTTTTCTGTGTGACTTATTTCAGTTAGAATCATCATACCTGAATCCACTCATTATGCTGCTACGGGCCTGATGACATAGATTTCATTGCTGAGTGATATTGCATTGTACGTAAGTACCACAACTTCTTTATCCATTACTCACTTTCTGCGATATTGAACTTGTACCGTAAACGATGTTCTTGTAAACAGAGCCGTCCCAAACTTTGGGGTGGCTGTGTCTTTTTGATTTTAATTTCCCTAAGCTATAGGACCATAAGTGGAAGTGCCCTAGGCTCTGTTGCTTTGTTTTTTAGATGTTTCAGGAAACACCATACACTTCTCCCGAGTGGCTGTTGGCAATTTACATCCCGCCAATCAGCATAACAATGCTCCCAGTTCTCCATGGCCTGTCCTGCCTTCTGGATTTTACACTTTTTTCAGATGGCCCTTTTGACCGGGGGGAAGTGAGACTTCATTGTAGTGCAGATTTCCTTTGCAAGCTTGCTTGGTTGGCCAAAAAGGGCGTATGCGTTTTTTCCTGAATATATTCAGGAAAAAACGCATACGCCCTTTTTGGCCAAGTGCATCATTGTGGACGTTCTGCCTCTTTTCCTATGCTTTAACTGCAATTCCAGTCTACCTCCTGAAATCGGTTTCCTGCAATTCTGCCCCGCTTTCAAGTCCTCTTGGCAGCCTTACTTCAGTATATTTTTGGACGATAGCTGTCATTTATAACTCTGCAGGTTTGTGAATTACAGTGCCCCTGAGCTCCTTTCTTCAACTCGCTTTCTTGTGAGCTGGTCACAACACCGCAGGATTGCTTCAGGCCCTAATCTGGTTCCGGCACGGCACGCTGAGCCTTTGGTTAATTCCTCTTCCTGGTGGGAAATGAGAGTTAAATTTGCCCGTCCAGACACCTCCAGCTAGTCTCTCATTGGTTCTCCCTATTCCTGTTCATCTTCCGCAGAAATTGCAAACTGGGCCAAACAGGAGGTTAAAGGCACTGACTCTCCAAGTCGGGAGAGTGTTAGTAAAGCGTCTGGAATGTTGCACCCGAGTACCAGGGGACGAGAACTGAGACATATTTGAACACGTCTCCCGATCGCACAGTGGATCATACTCTGGGTTCCACATGCATGTTTTAGCTGAAGGAAGAATCCCTTAAACCTGGAGAGTTGAGACCCGTGGAATGGGTACCATGCAATATGACTTCAACGGGTCTTCATTTGCTCACCGAACCTCTCCAATCCTATCACTGCTGTGTTTATGCCCCTGTACACACGCTTGATTCTCTTTCGGAGACATAGTAATCCATAGGTTTTATGATACTTACTAGTCAGGTACATTCTTAGGCGTTTAATATGGGGTGTTGAGTCCATTTCGTTGAGCAAGGAGTAGCTCTTGTCTATTCCATATTTGGCTTAAGGAACTTTATCTGTGTTCATTACAATCTCTGGTTTTAGGCAGCACCCCAACTCACCTTTCCCCTTAGCAAGCATAAGTTGGTTTTCTAAATTTGAGACCCTGTTCTGTTTTGTCATTCAGTTCCTGTGTAGCCAAGTTTACATTCCGTGTATTAGTGATATCTTATGATGTTTCTTTTTCTGTGTGACTTATTTCAGTTAGAATCATCATACCTGAATCCACTCATTATGCTGCTACGGGCCTGATGACATAGATTTCATTGCTTAGTGATATTGCATTGTACGTAAGTACCACAACTTCTTTATCCATTACTCACTTTCTGCGATATTGAACTTGTACCGTAAACGAGGTTCTTGTAAACAGAGCCGTCCCAAACTTTGGGGTGGCTGTGTCTTTTTGATTTTAATTTCCCTAAGCTATAGGACCATAAGTGGAAGTGCCCTAGGCTCTGTTGCTTTGTTTTTTAGATGTTTCAGGAAACACCATACACTTCTCCCGAGTGGCTGTTGGCAATTTACATCCCGCCCATCAGCATAACAAGGCTCCCAGTTCTCCATGGCCTGTCCTGCCTTCTGGATTTTACACTTTTTTCAGATGGCCCTTTTGACCGGGGGGAAGTGAGACTTCATTGTAGTGCAGATTTCCTTTGCAAGCTTGCTTGGTTGGCCAAAAAGGGCGTATGCGTTTTTTCCTGAATATATTCAGGAAAAAACGCATACGCCCTTTTTGGCCAAGTGCATCATTGTGGACGTTCTGCCTCTTTTCCTATGCTTTAACTGCAATTCCAGTCTACCTCCTGAAATCGGTTTCCTGCAATTCTGCCCCGCTTTCAAGTCCTCTTGGCAGCCTTACTTCAGTATATTTTTGGACGATAGTTGTCATTTATAACTCTGCAGGTTTGTGAATTACAGTGCCCCTGAGCTCCTTTCTTCAACTCGCTTTCTTGTGAGCTGGTCGCAACACCGCAGGATTGCTTCAGGCCCTAATCTGGTTCCGGCACGGCACGCTGAGCCTTTGGTTAATTCCTCTTCCTGGTGGGAAATGAGAGTTAAATTTGCCCGTCCAGACACCTCCAGCTAGTCTCTCATTGGTTCTCCCTATTCCTGTTCATCTTCCGCAGAAATTGCAAACTGGGCCAAACAGGAGGTTAAAGGCACTGACTCTCCAAGTCGGGAGAGTGTTAGTAAAGCATCTGGAATGTTGCACCCGAGTACCAGGGGATGAGAACTGAGACATATTTGAACACGTCTCCCGATCGCACAGTGGATCATACTCTGGGTTCCACATGCATGTTTTAGCTGAAGGAAGAATCCCTTAAACCTGGAGAGTTGAGACCCGTGGAATGGGTACCATGCAATATGACTTCAAAGGGTCTTCATTTGCTCACCGAACCTCTCCAATCCTATCACTGCTGCGTTTATGCCCCTGTACACACGCTTGATTCTCTTTCGGAGACATAGCAATCCATAGGTTTTAAGATACTTACTAGTCAGGTACATTCTTAGGCGTTTAATATGGGGTGTTGAGTCCATTTCGTTGAGCAAGGAGTAGCTCTTGTCTATTCTATATTTGGCTTAAGGAACTTTATCTGTGTTCATTTCAATCTCTGGTTTTAGGCAGCACCCCAACTCACCTTTCCCCTTAGCAAGCATAAGTTGGTTTTCTAAATTTGAGACCCTGTTCTGTTTTGTCATTCACTTCCTGTGTAGCCAAGTTTACATTCCGTGTATTAGTGATATCTTATGATGTTTCTTTTTCTGTGTGACTTATTTCAGTTAGAATCATCATACCTGAATCCACTCATTATGCTGCTACGGGCCTGATGACATAGATTTCATTGCTGAGTGATATTGCATTGTACGTAAGTACCACAACTTCTTTATCCATTACTCACTTTCTGTGATATTGAACTTGTACCGTAAACGAGGTTCTTGTAAACAGAGCCGTCCCAAACTTTGGGGTGGCTGTGTCTTTTTGATTTTAATTTCCCTAAGCTATAGGACCATAAGTGGAAGTGCCCTAGGCTCTGTTGCTTTGTTTTTTAGATGTTTCAGGAAACACCATACACTTCTCCCGAGTGGCTGTTGGCAATTTACATCCCGCCCATCAGCATAACAAGGCTCCCAGTTCTCCATGGCCTGTCCTGCCTTCTGGATTTTACACTTTTTTCAGATGGCCCTTTTGACCGGGGGGAAGTGAGACTTCATTGTAGTGCAGATTTCCTTTGCAAGCTTGCTTGGTTGGCCAAAAAGGGCGTATGCGTTTTTTCCTGAATATATTCAGGAAAAAACGCATACGCCCTTTTTGGCCAAGTGCATCATTGTGGACGTTCTGCCTCTTTTCCTATGCTTTAACTGCAATTCCAGTCTACCTCCTGAAATCGGTTTCCTGCAATTCTGCCCCGCTTTCAAGTCCTCTTGGCAGCCTTAGTTCAGTATATTTTTGGACGATAGCTGTCATTTATAAGTCTGCAGGTTTGTGAATTACAGTGCCCCTGAGCTCCTTTCTTCAACTCGCTTTCTTGTGAGCTGGTCGCAACACCGCAGGATTGCTTCAGGCCCTAATCTGGTTCCGGCACGGCACGCTGAGCCTTTGGTTAATTCCTCTTCCTGGTGGGAAATGAGAGTTAAATTTGCCCGTCCAGACACCTCCAGCTAGTCTCTCATTGGTTCTCCCTATTCCTGTTCATCTTCCGCAGAAATTGCAAACTGGGCCAAACAGGAGGTTAAAGGCACTGACTCTCCAAGTCGGGAGAGTGTTAGTAAAGCGTCTGGAATGTTGCACCCGAGTACCAGGGGACGACAACTGAGACATATTTGAACACGTCTCCCAATCGCACAGTGGATCATACTCTGGGTTCCACATGCATGTTTTAGCTGAAGGAAGAATCCCTTAAACCTGGAGAGTTGAGACCCGTGGAATGGGTACCATGCAATATGACTTCAAAGGGTCTTCATTTGCTCACCGAACCTCTCCAATCCTATCACTCCTGTGTTTATGCCCCTGTACACACGCTTGATTCTCTTTCGGAGACATAGCAATCCATAGGTTTTAAGATACTTACTAGTCAGGTACATTCTTAGGCGTTTAATATGGGGTGTTGAGTCCATTTCGTTGAGCAAGGAGTAGCTCTTGTCTATTCCATATTTGGCTTAAGGAACTTTATCTGTGTTCATTACAATCTCTGGTTTTAGGCAGCACCCCAACTCACCTTTCCCCTTAGCAAGCATAAGTTGGTTTTCTAAATTTGAGACCCTGTTCTGTTTTGTCATTCAGTTCCTGTGTAGCCAAGTTTACATTCCGTGTATTAGTGATATCTTATGATGTTTCTTTTTCTGTGTGACTTATTTCAGTTAGAATCATCATACCTGAATCCACTCATTATGCTGCTACGGGCCTGATGACATAGATTTCATTGCTGAGTGATATTGCATTGTACGTAAGTACCACAACTTCTTTATCCATTACTCACTTTCTGCGATATTGAACTTGTACCGTAAACGAGGTTCTTGTAAACAGAGCCGTCCCAAACTTTGGGGTGGCTGTGTCTTTTTGATTTTAATTTCCCTAAGCTATAGGACCATAAGTGGAAGTGCCCTAGGCTCTGTTGCTTTGTTTTTTAGATGTTTCAGGAAACACCATACACTTCTCCCGAGTGGCTGTTGGCAATTTACATCCCGCCCATCAGCATAACAAGGCTCCCAGTTCTCCATGGCCTGTCCTGCCTTCTGGATTTTACACTTTTTTCAGATGGCCCTTTTGACCGGGGGGAAGTGAGACTTCATTGTAGTGCAGATTTCCTTTGCAAGCTTGCTTGGTTGGCCAAAAAGGGCGTATGCGTTTTTTCCTGAATATATTCAGGAAAAAACGCATACGCCCTTTTTGGCCAAGTGCATCATTGTGGACGTTCTGCCTCTTTTCCTATGCTTTAACTGCAATTCCAGTCTACCTCCTGAAATCGGTTTCCTGCAATTCTGCCCCGCTTTCAAGTCCTCTTGGCAGCCTTACTTCAGTATATTTTTGGACGATAGCTGTCATTTGTAACTCTGCAGGTTTGTGAATTACAGTGCCCCTGAGCTCCTTTCTTCAACTCGCTTTCTTGTGAGCTGGTCGCAACACCGCAGGATTGCTTCAGGCCCTAATCTGGTTCCGGCACGGCACGCTGAGCCTTTGGTTAATTCCTCTTCCTGGTGGGAAATGAGAGTTAAATTTGCCCGTCCAGACACCTCCAGCTAGTCTCTCATTGGTTCTCCCTATTCCTGTTCATCTTCCGCAGAAATTGCAAACTGGGCCAAACAGGAGGTTAAAGGCACTGACTCTCCAAGTCGGGAGAGTGTTAGTAAAGCGTCTGGAATGTTGCACCCGAGTACCAGGGGACGACAACTGAGACATATTTGAACACGTCTCCCGATCGCACAGTGGATCATACTCTGGGTTCCACATGCATGTTTTAGCTGAAGGAAGAATCCCTTAAACCTGGAGAGTTGAGACCCGTGGAATGGGTACCATGCAATATGACTTCAAAGGGTCTTCATTTGCTCACCGAACCTCTCCAATCCTATCACTGCTGTGTTTATGCCCCTGTACACACGCTTGATTCTCTTTCGGAGACATAGCAATCCATAGGTTTTAAGATACTTACTAGTCAGGTACATTCTTAGGCGTTTAATATGGGGTGTTGAGTCCATTTCGTTGAGCAAGGAGTAGCTCTTGTCTATTCCATATTTGACTTAAGGAACTTTATCTGTGTTCATTACAATCTCTGGTTTTAGGCAGCACCCCAACTCACCTTTCCCCTTAGCAAGCATAAGTTGGTTTTCTAAATTTGAGACCCTGTTCTGTTTTGTCATTCAGTTCCTGTGTAGCCAAGTTTACATTCCGTGTATTAGTGATATCTTATGATGTTTCTTTTTCTGTGTGACTTATTTCAGTTAGAATCATCATACCTGAATCCACTCATTATGCTGCTACGGGCCTGATGACATAGATTTCATTGCTGCGTGATATTGCATTGTACGTAAGTACCACAACTTCTTTATCCATTACTCACTTTCTGTGATATTGAACTTGTACCGTAAACGAGGTTCTTGTAAACAGAGCCGTCCCAAACTTTGGGGTGGCTGTGTCTTTTTGATTTTAATTTCCCTAAGCTATAGGACCATAAGTGGAAGTGCCCTAGGCTCTGTTGCTTTGTTTTTTAGATGTTTCAGGAAACACCATACACTTCTCCCGAGTGGCTGTTGGCAATTTACATCCCGCCCATCAGCATAACAAGGCTCCCAGTTCTCCATGGCCTGTCCTGCCTTCTGGATTTTACACTTTTTTCAGATGGCCCTTTTGACAGGGGGGAAGTGAGACTTCATTGTAGTGCAGATTTCCTTTGCAAGCTTGCTTGGTTGGCCAAAAAGTGCGTATGCGTTTTTTCCTGAATATATTCAGGAAAAAACGCATACGCCCTTTTTGGCCAAGTGCATCATTGTGGACGTTCTGCCTCTTTTCCTATGCTTTAACTGCAATTCCAGTCTACCTCCTGAAATCGGTTTCCTGCAATTCTGCCCCGCTTTCAAGTCCTCTTGGCAGCCTTACTTCAGTATATTTTTGGACGATAGCTGTCATTTGTAACTCTGCAGGTTTGTGAATTACAGTGCCCCTGAGCTCCTTTCTTCAACTCGCTTTCTTGTGAGCTGGCCGCAACACCGCAGGATTGCTTCAGGCCCTAATCTGGTTCCAGCACGGCACGCTGAGCCTTTGGTTAATTCCTCTTCCTGGTGGGAAATGAGAGTTAAATTTGCCCGTCCAGACACCTCCAGCTAGTCTCTCATTGGTTCTCCCTATTCCTGTTCATCTTCCGCAGAAATTGCAAACTGGGCCAAACAGGAGGTTAAAGGCACTGACTCTCCAAGTCGGGAGAGTGTTAGTAAAGCGTCTGGAATGTTGCACCCGAGTACCAGGGGACGAGAACTGAGACATATTTGAACACGTCTCCCGATCGCACAGTGGATCATACTCTGGGTTCCACATGCATGTTTTAGCTGAAGGAAGAATCCCTTAAACCTGGAGAGTTGAGACCCGTGGAATGGGTACCATGCATTATGACTTCAAAGGGTCTTCATTTGCTCACCGAACCTCTCCAATCCTATCACTGCTGCGTTTATGCCCCTGTACACACGCTTGATTCTCTTTCGGAGACATAGCAATCCATAGGTTTTAAGATACTTACTAGTCAGGTACATTCTTAGGCGTTTAATATGGGGTGTTGAGTCCATTTCGTTGAGCAAGGAGTAGCTCTTTTCTATTCTATATTTGGCTTAAGGAACTTTATCTGTGTTCATTTCAATCTCTGGTTTTAGGCAGCACCCCAACTCACCTTTACCCTTAGCAAGCATAAGTTGGTTTTCTAAATTTGAGACCCTGTTCTGTTTTGTAATTCAGTTCCTGTGTAGCCAAGTTTACATTCCGTGTATTAGTGATATCTTATGATGTTTCTTTTTCTGTGTGACTTATTTCAGTTAGAATCATCATACCTGAATCCACTCATTATGCTGCTACGGGCCTGATGACATAGATTTCATTGCTGAGTGATATTGCATTGTACGTAAGTACCACAACTTCTTTATCCATTACTCACTTTCTGCGATATTGAACTTGTACCGTAAACGAGGTTCTTGTAAACAGAGCCGTCCCAAACTTTGGGGTGGCTGTGTCTTTTTGATTTTAATTTCCCTAAGCTATAGGACCATAAGTGGAAGTGCCCTAGGCTCTGTTGCTTTGTTTTTTAGATGTTTCAGGAAACACCATACACTTCTCCCGAGTGGCTGTTGGCAATTTACATCCCACCCATCAGCATAACAAGGCTCCCAGTTCTCCATTGCCTGTCCTGCCTTCTGGATTTTACACTTTTTTCAGATGGCCCTTTTGACAGGGGGGAAGTGAGACTTCATTGTAGTGCAGATTTCCTTTGCAAGCATGCTTGGTTGGCCAAAAAGGGCGTATGCGTTTTTTCCTGAATATATTCAGGAAAAAACGCATACGCCCTTTTTGGCCAAGTGCATCATTGTGGACGTTCTGCCTCTTTTCCTATGCTTTAACTGCAATTCCAGTCTACCTCCTGAAATCGGTTTCCTGCAATTCTGCCCCGCTTTCAAGTCCTCTTGGCAGCCTTACTTCAGTATATTTTTGGACGATAGCTGTCATTTGTAACTCTGCAGGTTTGTGAATTACAGTGCCCCTGAGCTCCTTTCTTCAACTCGCTTTCTTGTGAGCTGGTCGCAACACCGCAGGATTGCTTCAGGCCCTAATCTGGTTCCGGCACGGCACGCTGAGCCTTTGGTTAATTCCTCTTCCTGGTGGGAAATGAGAGTTAAATTTGCCCGTCCAGACACCTCCAGCTAGTCTCTCATTGGTTCTCCCTATTCCTGTTCATCTTCCGCAGAAATTGCAAACTGGGCCAAACAGGAGGTTAAAGGCACTGACTCTCCAAGTCGGGAGAGTGTTAGTAAAGCGTCTGGAATGTTGCACCCGAGTACCAGGGGACGACAACTGAGACATATTTGAACACGTCTCCCGATCGCACAGTGGATCATACTCTGGGTTCCACATGCATGTTTTAGCTGAAGGAAGAATCCCTTAAACCTGGAGAGTTGAGACCCGTGGAATGGGCACCATGCAATATGACTTCAAAGGGTCTTCATTTGCTCACCGAACCTCTCCAATCCTATCACTGCTGCGTTTATGCCCCTGTACACACGCTTGATTCTCTTTCGGAGACATAGCAATCCATAGGTTTTAAGATACTTACTAGTCAGGTACATTCTTAGGCGTTTAATATGGGGTGTTGAGTCCATTTCGTTGAGCAAGGAGTAGCTCTTGTCTATTCCATATTTGGCTTAAGGAACTTTATCTGTGTTCATTTCAATCTCTGGTTTTAGGCAGCACCCCAACTCACCTTTCCCCTTAGCAAGCATAAGTTGGTTTTCTAAATTTGAGACCCTGTTCTGTTTTGTCATTCAGTTCCTGTGTAGCCAAGTTTACATTCCGTGTATTAGTGATATCTTATGATGTTTCTTTTTCTGTGTGACTTATTTCAGTTAGAATCATCATACCTGAATCCACTCATTATGCTGCTACGGGCCTGATGACATAGATTTCATTGCTGAGTGATATTGCATTGTACGTAAGTACCACAACTTCTTTATCCATTACTCACTTTCTGCGATATTGAACTTGTACCGTAAACGATGTTCTTGTAAACAGAGCCGTCCCAAACTTTGGGGTGGCTGTGTCTTTTTGATTTTAATTTCCCTAAGCTATAGGACCATAAGTGGAAGTGCCCTAGGCTCTGTTGCTTTGTTTTTTAGATGTTTCAGGAAACACCATACACTTCTCCCGAGTGGCTGTTGGCAATTTACATCCCGCCCATCAGCATAACAATGCTCCCAGTTCTCCATGGCCTGTCCTGCCTTCTGGATTTTACACTTTTTTCAGATGGCCCTTTTGACCGGGGGGAAGTGAGACTTCATTGTAGTGCAGATTTCCTTTGCAAGCTTGCTTGGTTGGCCAAAAAGGGCGTATGCGTTTTTTCCTGAATATATTCAGGAAAAAACGCATACGCCCTTTTTGGCCAAGTGCATCATTGTGGACGTTCTGCCTCTTTTCCTATGCTTTAACTGCAATTCCAGTCTACCTCCTGAAATCGGTTTCCTGCAATTCTGCCCCGCTTTCAAGTCCTCTTGGCAGCCTTACTTCAGTATATTTTTGGACGATAGCTGTCATTTATAACTCTGCAGGTTTGTGAATTACAGTGCCCCTGAGCTCCTTTCTTCAACTCGCTTTCTTGTGAGCTGGTCACAACACCGCAGGATTGCTTCAGGCCCTAATCTGGTTCCGGCACGGCACGCTGAGCCTTTGGTTAATTCCTCTTCCTGGTGGGAAATGAGAGTTAAATTTGCCCGTCCAGACACCTCCAGCTAGTCTCTCATTGGTTCTCCCTATTCCTGTTCATCTTCCGCAGAAATTGCAAACTGGGCCAAACAGGAGGTTAAAGGCACTGACTCTCCAAGTCGGGAGAGTGTTAGTAAAGCATCTGGAATGTTGCACCCGAGTACCAGGGGATGAGAACTGAGACATATTTGAACACGTCTCCCGATCGCACAGTGGATCATACTCTGGGTTCCACATGCATGTTTTAGCTGAAGGAAGAATCCCTTAAACCTGGAGAGTTGAGACCCGTGGAATGGGTACCATGCAATATGACTTCAAAGGGTCTTCATTTGCTCACCGAACCTCTCCAATCCTATCACTGCTGCGTTTATGCCCCTGTACACACGCTTGATTCTCTTTCGGAGACATAGCAATCCATAGGTTTTAAGATACTTACTAGTCAGGTACATTCTTAGGCGTTTAATATGGGGTGTTGAGTCCATTTCGTTGAGCAAGGAGTAGCTCTTGTCTATTCTATATTTGGCTTAAGGAACTTTATCTGTGTTCATTTCAATCTCTGGTTTTAGGCAGCACCCCAACTCACCTTTCCCCTTAGCAAGCATAAGTTGGTTTTCTAAATTTGAGACCCTGTTCTGTTTTGTCATTCACTTCCTGTGTAGCCAAGTTTACATTCCGTGTATTAGTGATATCTTATGATGTTTCTTTTTCTGTGTGACTTATTTCAGTTAGAATCATCATACCTGAATCCACTCATTATGCTGCTACGGGCCTGATGACATAGATTTCATTGCTGAGTGATATTGCATTGTACGTAAGTACCACAACTTCTTTATCCATTACTCACTTTCTGTGATATTGAACTTGTACCGTAAACGAGGTTCTTGTAAACAGAGCCGTCCCAAACTTTGGGGTGGCTGTGTCTTTTTGATTTTAATTTCCCTAAGCTATAGGACCATAAGTGGAAGTGCCCTAGGCTCTGTTGCTTTGTTTTTTAGATGTTTCAGGAAACACCATACACTTCTCCCGAGTGGCTGTTGGCAATTTACATCCCGCCCATCAGCATAACAAGGCTCCCAGTTCTCCATGGCCTGTCCTGCCTTCTGGATTTTACACTTTTTTCAGATGGCCCTTTTGACCGGGGGGAAGTGAGACTTCATTGTAGTGCAGATTTCCTTTGCAAGCTTGCTTGGTTGGCCAAAAAGGGCGTATGCGTTTTTTCCTGAATATATTCAGGAAAAAACGCATACGCCCTTTTTGGCCAAGTGCATCATTGTGGACGTTCTGCCTCTTTTCCTATGCTTTAACTGCAATTCCAGTCTACCTCCTGAAATCGGTTTCCTGCAATTCTGCCCCGCTTTCAAGTCCTCTTGGCAGCCTTAGTTCAGTATATTTTTGGACGATAGCTGTCATTTATAAGTCTGCAGGTTTGTGAATTACAGTGCCCCTGAGCTCCTTTCTTCAACTCGCTTTCTTGTGAGCTGGTCGCAACACCGCAGGATTGCTTCAGGCCCTAATCTGGTTCCGGCACGGCACGCTGAGCCTTTGGTTAATTCCTCTTCCTGGTGGGAAATGAGAGTTAAATTTGCCCGTCCAGACACCTCCAGCTAGTCTCTCATTGGTTCTCCCTATTCCTGTTCATCTTCCGCAGAAATTGCAAACTGGGCCAAACAGGAGGTTAAAGGCACTGACTCTCCAAGTCGGGAGAGTGTTAGTAAAGCGTCTGGAATGTTGCACCCGAGTACCAGGGGACGACAACTGAGACATATTTGAACACGTCTCCCAATCGCACAGTGGATCATACTCTGGGTTCCACATGCATGTTTTAGCTGAAGGAAGAATCCCTTAAACCTGGAGAGTTGAGACCCGTGGAATGGGTACCATGCAATATGACTTCAAAGGGTCTTCATTTGCTCACCGAACCTCTCCAATCCTATCACTCCTGTGTTTATGCCCCTGTACACACGCTTGATTCTCTTTCGGAGACATAGCAATCCATAGGTTTTAAGATACTTACTAGTCAGGTACATTCTTAGGCGTTTAATATGGGGTGTTGAGTCCATTTCGTTGAGCAAGGAGTAGCTCTTGTCTATTCCATATTTGGCTTAAGGAACTTTATCTGTGTTCATTACAATCTCTGGTTTTAGGCAGCACCCCAACTCACCTTTCCCCTTAGCAAGCATAAGTTGGTTTTCTAAATTTGAGACCCTGTTCTGTTTTGTCATTCAGTTCCTGTGTAGCCAAGTTTACATTCCGTGTATTAGTGATATCTTATGATGTTTCTTTTTCTGTGTGACTTATTTCAGTTAGAATCATCATACCTGAATCCACTCATTATGCTGCTACGGGCCTGATGACATAGATTTCATTGCTGAGTGATATTGCATTGTACGTAAGTACCACAACTTCTTTATCCATTACTCACTTTCTGCGATATTGAACTTGTACCGTAAACGAGGTTCTTGTAAACAGAGCCGTCCCAAACTTTGGGGTGGCTGTGTCTTTTTGATTTTAATTTCCCTAAGCTATAGGACCATAAGTGGAAGTGCCCTAGGCTCTGTTGCTTTGTTTTTTAGATGTTTCAGGAAACACCATACACTTCTCCCTAGTGGCTGTTGGCAATTTACATCCCGCCCATCAGCATAACAAGGCTCCCAGTTCTCCATGGCCTGTCCTGCCTTCTGGATTTTACACTTTTTTCAGATGGCCCTTTTGACCGGGGGGAAGTGAGACTTCATTGTAGTGCAGATTTCCTTTGCAAGCTTGCTTGGTTGGCCAAAAAGGGCGTATGCGTTTTTTCCTGAATATATTCAGGAAAAAACGCATACGCCCTTTTTGGCCAAGTGCATCATTGTGGACGTTCTGCCTCTTTTCCTATGCTTTAACTGCAATTCCAGTCTACCTCCTGAAATCGGTTTCCTGCAATTCTGCCCCGCTTTCAAGTCCTCTTGGCAGCCTTACTTCAGTATATTTTTGGACGATAGCTGTCATTTGTAACTCTGCAGGTTTGTGAATTACAGTGCCCCTGAGCTCCTTTCTTCAACTCGCTTTCTTGTGAGCTGGTCGCAACACCGCAGGATTGCTTCAGGCCCTAATCTGGTTCCGGCACGGCACGCTGAGCCTTTGGTTAATTCCTCTTCCTGGTGGGAAATGAGAGTTAAATTTGCCCGTCCAGACACCTCCAGCTAGTCTCTCATTGGTTCTCCCTATTCCTGTTCATCTTCCGCAGAAATTGCAAACTGGGCCAAACAGGAGGTTAAAGGCACTGACTCTCCAAGTCGGGAGAGTGTTACTAAAGCGTCTGGAATGTTGCACCCGAGTACCAGGGGACGACAACTGAGACATATTTGAACACGTCTCCCGATCGCACAGTGGATCATACTCTGGGTTCCACATGCATGTTTTAGCTGAAGGAAGAATCCCTTAAACCTGGAGAGTTGAGACCCGTGGAATGGGTACCATGCAATATGACTTCAAAGGGTCTTCATTTGCTCACCGAACCTCTCCAATCCTATCACTGCTGCGTTTATGCCCCTGTACACACGCTTGATTCTCTTTCGGAGACATAGCAATCCATAGGTTTTAAGATACTTACTAGTCAGGTACATTCTTAGGCGTTTAATATGGGGTGTTGAGTCCATTTCGTTGAGCAAGGAGTAGCTCTTGTCTATTCTATATTTGGCTTAAGGAACTTTATCTGTGTTCATTTCAATCTCTGGTTTTAGGCAGCACCCCAACTCACCTTTCCCCTTAGCAAGCATAAGTTGGTTTTCTAAATTTGAGACCCTGTTCTGTTTTGTCATTCACTTCCTGTGTAGCCAAGTTTACATTCCGTGTATTAGTGATATCTTATGATGTTTCTTTTTCTGTGTGACTTATTTCAGTTAGAATCATCATACCTGAATCCACTCATTATGCTGCTACGGGCCTGATGACATAGATTTCATTGCTGAGTGATATTGCATTGTACGTAAGTACCACAACTTCTTTATCCATTACTCACTTTCTGTGATATTGAACTTGTACCGTAAACGAGGTTCTTGTAAACAGAGCCATCCCAAACTTTGGGGTGGCTGTGTCTTTTTGATTTTAATTTCCCTAAGCTATAGGACCATAAGTGGAAGTGCCCTAGGCTCTGTTGCTTTGTTTTTTAGATGTTTCAGGAAACACCATACACTTCTCCCGAGTGGCTGTTGGCAATTTACATCCCGCCCATCAGCATAACAAGGCTCCCAGTTCTCCATGGCCTGTCCTGCCTTCTGGATTTTACACTTTTTTCAGATGGCCCTTTTGACCGGGGGGAAGTGAGACTTCATTGTAGTGCAGATTTCCTTTGCAAGCTTGCTTGGTTGGCCAAAAAGGGCGTATGCGTTTTTTCCTGAATATATTCAGGAAAAAACGCATACGCCCTTTTTGGCCAAGTGCATCATTGTGGACGTTCTGCCTCTTTTCCTATGCTTTAACTGCAATTCCAGTCTACCTCCTGAAATCGGTTTCCTGCAATTCTGCCCCGCTTTCAAGTCCTCTTGGCAGCCTTAGTTCAGTATATTTTTGGACGATAGCTGTCATTTATAAGTCTGCAGGTTTGTGAATTACAGTGCCCCTGAGCTCCTTTCTTCAACTCGCTTTCTTGTGAGCTGGTCGCAACACCGCAGGATTGCTTCAGGCCCTAATCTGGTTCCGGCACGGCACGCTGAGCCTTTGGTTAATTCCTCTTCCTGGTGGGAAATGAGAGTTAAATTTGCCCGTCCAGACACCTCCAGCTAGTCTCTCATTGGTTCTCCCTATTCCTGTTCATCTTCCGCAGAAATTGCAAACTGGGCCAAACAGGAGGTTAAAGGCACTGACTCTCCAAGTCGGGAGAGTGTTAGTAAAGCGTCTGGAATGTTGCACCCGAGTACCAGGGGACGACAACTGAGACATATTTGAACACGTCTCCCAATCGCACAGTGGATCATACTCTGGGTTCCACATGCATGTTTTAGCTGAAGGAAGAATCCCTTAAACCTGGAGAGTTGAGACCCGTGGAATGGGTACCATGCAATATGACTTCAAAGGGTCTTCATTTGCTCACCGAACCTCTCCAATCCTATCACTCCTGTGTTTATGCCCCTGTACACACGCTTGATTCTCTTTCGGAGACATAGCAATCCATAGGTTTTAAGATACTTACTAGTCAGGTACATTCTTAGGCGTTTAATATGGGGTGTTGAGTCCATTTCGTTGAGCAAGGAGTAGCTCTTGTCTATTCCATATTTGGCTTAAGGAACTTTATCTGTGTTCATTACAATCTCTGGTTTTAGGCAGCACCCCAACTCACCTTTCCCCTTAGCAAGCATAAGTTGGTTTTCTAAATTTGAGACCCTGTTCTGTTTTGTCATTCAGTTCCTGTGTAGCCAAGTTTACATTCCGTGTATTAGTGATATCTTATGATGTTTCTTTTTCTGTGTGACTTATTTCAGTTAGAATCATCATACCTGAATCCACTCATTATGCTGCTACGGGCCTGATGACATAGATTTCATTGCTGAGTGATATTGCATTGTACGTAAGTACCACAACTTCTTTATCCATTACTCACTTTCTGCGATATTGAACTTGTACCGTAAACGAGGTTCTTGTAAACAGAGCCGTCCCAAACTTTGGGGTGGCTGTGTCTTTTTGATTTTAATTTCCCTAAGCTATAGGACCATAAGTGGAAGTGCCCTAGGCTCTGTTGCTTTGTTTTTTAGATGTTTCAGGAAACACCATACACTTCTCCCGAGTGGCTGTTGGCAATTTACATCCCGCCCATCAGCATAACAAGGCTCCCAGTTCTCCATGGCCTGTCCTGCCTTCTGGATTTTACACTTTTTTCAGATGGCCCTTTTGACCGGGGGGAAGTGAGACTTCATTGTAGTGCAGATTTCCTTTGCAAGCTTGCTTGGTTGGCCAAAAAGGGCGTATGCGTTTTTTCCTGAATATATTCAGGAAAAAACGCATACGCCCTTTTTGGCCAAGTGCATCATTGTGGACGTTCTGCCTCTTTTCCTATGCTTTAACTGCAATTCCAGTCTACCTCCTGAAATCGGTTTCCTGCAATTCTGCCCCGCTTTCAAGTCCTCTTGGCAGCCTTACTTCAGTATATTTTTGGACGATAGCTGTCATTTGTAACTCTGCAGGTTTGTGAATTACAGTGCCCCTGAGCTCCTTTCTTCAACTCGCTTTCTTGTGAGCTGGTCGCAACACCGCAGGATTGCTTCAGGCCCTAATCTGGTTCCGGCACGGCACGCTGAGCCTTTGGTTAATTCCTCTTCCTGGTGGGAAATGAGAGTTAAATTTGCCCGTCCAGACACCTCCAGCTAGTCTCTCATTGGTTCTCCCTATTCCTGTTCATCTTCCGCAGAAATTGCAAACTGGGCCAAACAGGAGGTTAAAGGCACTGACTCTCCAAGTCAGGAGAGTGTTACTAAAGCGTCTGGAATGTTGCACCCGAGTACCAGGGGACGAGAACTGAGACATATTTGAACACGTCTCCCGATCGCACAGTGGATCATACTCTGGGTTCCACATGCATGTTTTAGCTGAAGGAAGAATCCCTTAAACCTGGAGAGTTGAGACCCGTGGAATGGGTACCATGCAATATGACTTCAAAGGGTCTTCATTTGCTCACCGAACCTCTCCAATCCTATCACTGCTGCGTTAATGCCCCTGTACACACGCTTGATTCTCTTTCGGAGACATAGCAATCCATAGGTTTTAAGATACTTACTAGTCAGGTACATTCTTAGGCGTTTAATATGGGGTGTTGAGTCCATTTCGTTGAGCAAGGAGTAGCTCTTGTCTATTCCATATTTGGCTTAAGGAACTTTATCTGTGTTCATTACAATCTCTGGTTTTAGGCAGCACCCCAACTCACCTTTCCCCTTAGCAAGCATAAGTTGGTTTTCTAAATTTGAGATCCTGTTCTGTTTTGTCATTCAGTTCCTGTGTAGCCAAGTTTACATTCCGTGTATTAGTGATATCTTATGATGTTTCTTTTTCTGTGTGACTTATTTCAGTTAGAATCATCATACCTGAATCCACTCATTATGCTGCTACGGGCCTGATGACATAGATTTCATTGCTGCGTGATATTGCATTGTACGTAAGTACCACAACTTCTTTATCCATTACTCACTTTCTGTGATATTGAACTTGTACCGTAAACGAGGTTCTTGTAAACAGAGCCGTCCCAAACTTTGGGGTGGCTGTGTCTTTTTGATTTTAATTTCCCTAAGCTATAGGACCATAAGTGGAAGTGCCCTAGGCTCTGTTGCTTTGTTTTTTAGATGTTTCAGGAAACACCATACACTTCTCCCGAGTGGCTGTTGGCAATTTACATCCCGCCCATCAGCATAACAAGGCTCCCAGTTCTCCATGGCCTGTCCTGCCTTCTGGATTTTACACTTTTTTCAGATGGCCCTTTTGACCGGGGGGAAGTGAGACTTCATTGTAGTGCAGATTTCCTTTGCAAGCTTGCTTGGTTGGCCAAAAAGGGCGTATGCGTTTTTTCCTGAATATATTCAGGAAAAAACGCATACGCCCTTTTTGGCCAAGTGCATCATTGTGGACGTTCTGCCTCTTTTCCTATGCTTTAACTGCAATTCCAGTCTACCTCCTGAAATCGGTTTCCTGCAATTCTGCCCCGCTTTCAAGTCCTCTTGGCAGCCTTAGTTCAGTATATTTTTGGACGATAGCTGTCATTTATAAGTCTGCAGGTTTGTGAATTACAGTGCCCCTGAGGTCCTTTCTTCAACTCGCTTTCTTGTGAGCTGGTCGCAACACCGCAGGATTGCTTCAGGCCCTAATCTGGTTCCGGCACGGCACGCTGAGCCTTTGGTTAATTCCTCTTCCTGGTGGGAAATGAGAGTTAAATTTGCCCGTCCAGACACCTCCAGCTAGTCTCTCATTGGTTCTCCCTATTCCTGTTCATCTTCCGCAGAAATTGCAAACTGGGCCAAACAGGAGGTTAAAGGCACTGACTCTCCAAGTCGGGAGAGTGTTAGTAAAGCGTCTGGAATGTTGCACCCGAGTACCAGGGGACGACAACTGAGACATATTTGAACACGTCTCCCAATCGCACAGTGGATCATACTCTGGGTTCCACATGCATGTTTTAGCTGAAGGAAGAATCCCTTAAACCTGGAGAGTTGAGACCCGTGGAATGGGTACCATGCAATATGACTTCAAAGGGTCTTCATTTGCTCACCGAACCTCTCCAATCCTATCACTCCTGTGTTTATGCCCCTGTACACACGCTTGATTCTCTTTCGGAGACATAGCAATCCATAGGTTTTAAGATACTTACTAGTCAGGTACATTCTTAGGCGTTTAATATGGGGTGTTGAGTCCATTTCGTTGAGCAAGGAGTAGCTCTTGTCTATTCCATATTTGGCTTAAGGAACTTTATCTGTGTTCATTACAATCTCTGGTTTTAGGCAGCACCCCAACTCACCTTTCCCCTTAGCAAGCATAAGTTGGTTTTCTAAATTTGAGACCCTGTTCTGTTTTGTCATTCAGTTCCTGTGTAGCCAAGTTTACATTCCGTGTATTAGTGATATCTTATGATGTTTCTTTTTCTGTGTGACTTATTTCAGTTAGAATCATCATACCTGAATCCACTCATTATGCTGCTACGGGCCTGATGACATAGATTTCATTGCTGAGTGATATTGCATTGTACGTAAGTACCACAACTTCTTTATCCATTACTCACTTTCTGCGATATTGAACTTGTACCGTAAACGAGGTTCTTGTAAACAGAGCCGTCCCAAACTTTGGGGTGGCTGTGTCTTTTTGATTTTAATTTCCCTAAGCTATAGGACCATAAGTGGAAGTGCCCTAGGCTCTGTTGCTTTGTTTTTTAGATGTTTCAGGAAACACCATACACTTCTCCCGAGTGGCTGTTGGCAATTTACATCCCGCCCATCAGCATAACAAGGCTCCCAGTTCTCCATGGCCTGTCCTGCCTTCTGGATTTTACACTTTTTTCAGATGGCCCTTTTGACCGGGGGGAAGTGAGACTTCATTGTAGTGCAGATTTCCTTTGCAAGCTTGCTTGGTTGGCCAAAAAGGGCGTATGCGTTTTTTCCTGAATATATTCAGGAAAAAACGCATACGCCCTTTTTGGCCAAGTGCATCATTGTGGACGTTCTGCCTCTTTTCCTATGCTTTAACTGCAATTCCAGTCTACCTCCTGAAATCGGTTTCCTGCAATTCTGCCCCGCTTTCAAGTCCTCTTGGCAGCCTTACTTCAGTATATTTTTGGACGATAGCTGTCATTTGTAACTCTGCAGGTTTGTGAATTACAGTGCCCCTGAGCTCCTTTCTTCAACTCGCTTTCTTGTGAGCTGGTCGCAACACCGCAGGATTGCTTCAGGCCCTAATCTGGTTCCGGCACGGCACGCTGAGCCTTTGGTTAATTCCTCTTCCTGGTGGGAAATGAGAGTTAAATTTGCCCGTCCAGACACCTCCAGCTAGTCTCTCATTGGTTCTCCCTATTCCTGTTCATCTTCCGCAGAAATTGCAAACTGGGCCAAACAGGAGGTTAAAGGCACTGACTCTCCAAGTCAGGAGAGTGTTACTAAAGCGTCTGGAATGTTGCACCCGAGTACCAGGGGACGACAACTGAGACATATTTGAACACGTCTCCCGATCGCACAGTGGATCATACTCTGGGTTCCACATGCATGTTTTAGCTGAAGGAAGAATCCCTTAAACCTGGAGAGTTGAGACCCGTGGAATGGGTACCATGCAATATGACTTCAAAGGGTCTTCATTTGCTCACCGAACCTCTCCAATCCTATCACTGCTGCGTTTATGCCCCTGTACACACGCTTGATTCTCTTTCGGAGACATAGCAATCCATAGGTTTTAAGATACTTACTAGTCAGGTACATTCTTAGGCGTTTAATATGGGGTGTTGAGTCCATTTCGTTGAGCAAGGAGTAGCTCTTGTCTATTCCATATTTGGCTTAAGGAACTTTATCTGTGTTCATTACAATCTCTGGTTTTAGGCAGCACCCCAACTCACCTTTCCCCTTAGCAAGCATAAGTTGGTTTTCTAAATTTGAGATCCTGTTCTGTTTTGTCATTCAGTTCCTGTGTAGCCAAGTTTACATTCCGTGTATTAGTGATATCTTATGATGTTTCTTTTTCTGTGTGACTTATTTCAGTTAGAATCATCATACCTGAATCCACTCATTATGCTGCTACGGGCCTGATGACATAGATTTCATTGCTGCGTGATATTGCATTGTACGTAAGTACCACAACTTCTTTATCCATTACTCACTTTCTGTGATATTGAACTTGTACCGTAAACGAGGTTCTTGTAAACAGAGCCGTCCCAAACTTTGGGGTGGCTGTGTCTTTTTGATTTTAATTTCCCTAAGCTATAGGACCATAAGTGGAAGTGCCCTAGGCTCTGTTGCTTTGTTTTTTAGATGTTTCAGGAAATACCATACACTTCTCCCGAGTGGCTGTTGGCAATTTACATCCCGCCCATCAGCATAACAAGGCTCCCAGTTCTCCATGGCCTGTCCTGCCTTCTGGATTTTACACTTTTTTCAGATGGCCCTTTTGACAGGGGGGAAGTGAGACTTCATTGTAGTGCAGATTTCCTTTGCAAGCTTGCTTGGTTAGCCAAAAAGTGCGTATGCGTTTTTTCCTGAATATATTCAGGAAAAAACGCATACGCCCTTTTTGGCCAAGTGCATCATTGTGGACGTTCTGCCTCTTTTCCTATGCTTTAACTGCAATTCCAGTCTACCTCCTGAAATCGGTTTCCTGCAATTCTGCCCCGCTTTCAAGTCCTCTTGGCAGCCTTACTTCAGTATATTTTTGGACGATAGCTGTCATTTGTAACTCTGCAGGTTTGTGAATTACAGTGCCCCTGAGCTCCTTTCTTCAACTCGCTTTGTTGTGAGCTGGCCGCAACACCGCAGGATTGCTTCAGGCCCTAATCTGGTTCCGGCACGGCACGCTGAGCCTTTGGTTAATTCCTCTTCCTGGTGGGAAATGAGAGTTAAATTTGCCCGTCCAGACACCTCCAGCTAGTCTCTCATTGGTTCTCCCTATTCCTGTTCATCTTCCGCAGAAATTGCAAACTGGGCCAAACAGGAGGTTAAAGGCACTGACTCTCCAAGTCGGGAGAGTGTTAGTAAAGCGTCTGGAATGTTGCACCCGAGTACCAGGGGACGAGAACTGAGACATATTTGAACACGTCTCCCGATCGCACAGTGGATCATACTCTGGGTTCCACATGCATGTTTTAGCTGAAGGAAGAATCCCTTAAACCTGGAGAGTTGAGACCCGTGGAATGGGTACCATGCATTATGACTTCAAAGGGTCTTCATTTGCTCACCGAACCTCTCCAATCCTATCACTGCTGCGTTTATGCCCCTGTACACACGCTTGATTCTCTTTCGGAGACATAGCAATCCATAGGTTTTAAGATACTTACTAGTCAGGTACATTCTTAGGCGTTTAATATGGGGTGTTGAGTCCATTTCGTTGAGCAAGGAGTAGCTCTTTTCTATTCTATATTTGGCTTAAGGAACTTTATCTGTGTTCATTTCAATCTCTGGTTTTAGGCAGCACCCCAACTCACCTTTACCCTTAGCAAGCATAAGTTGGTTTTCTAAATTTGAGACCCTGTTCTGTTTTGTCATTCAGTTCCTGTGTAGCCAAGTTTACATTCCGTGTATTAGTGATATCTTATGATGTTTCTTTTTCTGTGTGACTTATTTCAGTTAGAATCATCATACCTGAATCCACTCATTATGCTGCTACGGGCCTGATGACATAGATTTCATTGCTGAGTGATATTGCATTGTACGTAAGTACCACAACTTCTTTATCCATTACTCACTTTCTGTGATATTGAACTTGTACCGTAAACGAGGTTCTTGTAAACAGAGCCGTCCCAAACTTTGGGGTGGCTGTGTCTTTTTGATTTTAATTTCCCTAAGCTATAGGACCATAAGTGGAAGTGCCCTAGGCTCTGTTGCTTTGTTTTTTAGATGTTTCAGGAAACACCATACACTTCTCCCGAGTGGCTGTTGGCAATTTACATCCCACCCATCAGCATAACAAGGCTCCCAGTTCTCCATTGCCTGTCCTGCCTTCTGGATTTTACACTTTTTTCAGATGGCCCTTTTGACAGGGGGGAAGTGAGACTTCATTGTAGTGCAGATTTCCTTTGCAAGCATGCTTGGTTGGCCAAAAAGGGCGTATGCGTTTTTTCCTGAATATATTCAGGAAAAAACGCATACGCCCTTTTTGGCCAAGTGCATCATTGTGGACGTTCTGCCTCTTTTCCTATGCTTTAACTGCAATTCCAGTCTACCTCCTGAAATCGGTTTCCTGCAATTCTGCCCCGCTTTCAAGTCCTCTTGGCAGCCTTACTTCAGTATATTTTTGGACGATAGCTGTCATTTGTAACTCTGCAGGTTTGTGAATTACAGTGCCCCTGAGCTCCTTTCTTCAACTCGCTTTCTTGTGAGCTGGTCGCAACACCGCAGGATTGCTTCAGGCCCTAATCTGGTTCCAGCACGGCATGCTGAGCCTTTGGTTAATTCCTCTTCCTGGTGGGAAATGAGAGTTAAATTTGCCCGTCCAGACACCTCCAGCTAGTCTCTCATTGGTTCTCCCTATTCCTGTTCATCTTCCGCAGAAATTGCAAACTGGGCCAAACAGGAGGTTAAAGGCACTGACTCTCCAAGTCGGGAGAGTGTTAGTAAAGCGTCTGGAATGTTGCACCCGAGTACCAGGGGACGAGAACTGAGACATATTTGAACACGTCTCCCGATCGCACAGTGGATCATACTCTGGGTTCCACATGCATGTTTTAGCTGAAGGAAGAATCCCTTAAACCTGGAGAGTTGAGACCCGTGGAATGGGCACCATGCAATATGACTTCAAAGGGTCTTCATTTGCTCACCGAACCTCTCCAATCCTATCACTGCTGCGTTTATGCCCCTGTACACATGCTTGATTCTCTTTCGGAGACATAGTAATCCATAGGTTTTAAGATACTTACTAGTCAGGTACATTCTTAGGCGTTTAATATGGGGTGTTGAGTCCATTTCGTTGAGCAAGGAGTAGCTCTTGTCTATTCCATATTTGGCTTAAGGAACTTTATCTGTGTTCATTACAATCTCTGGTTTTAGGCAGCACCCCAACTCACCTTTCCCCTTAGCAAGCATAAGTTGGTTTTCTAAATTTGAGACCCTGTTCTGTTTTGTCATTCAGTTCCTGTGTAGCCAAGTTTACATTCCGTGTATTAGTGATATCTTATGATGTTTCTTTTTCTGTGTGACTTATTTCAGTTAGAATCATCATACCTGAATCCACTCATTATGCTGCTACGGGCCTGATGACATAGATTTCATTGCTGAGTGATATTGCATTGTACGTAAGTACCACAACTTCTTTATCCATTACTCACTTTCTGCGATATTGAACTTGTACCGTAAACGAGGTTCTTGTAAACAGAGCCATCCCAAACTTTGGGGTGGCTGTGTCTTTTTGATTTTAATTTCCCTAAGCTATAGGACCATAAGTGGAAGTGCCCTAGGCTCTGTTGCTTTGTTTTTTAGATGTTTCAGGAAACACCATACACTTCTCCCGAGTGGCTGTTGGCAATTTACATCCCGCCCATCAGCATAACAAGGCTCCCAATTCTCCATGGCCTGTCCTGCCTTCTGGATTTTATACTTTTTTCAGATGGCCCTTTTGACCGGGGGGAAGTGAGACTTCATTGTAGTGCAGATTTCCTTTGCAAGCTTGCTTGGTTGGCCAAAAAGGGCGTATGCGTTTTTTCCTGAATATATTCAGGAAAAAACGCATACGCCCTTTTTGGCCAAGTGCATCATTGTGGACGTTCTGCCTCTTTTCCTATGCTTTAACTGCAATTCCAGTCTACCTCCTGAAATCGGTTTCCTGCAATTCTGCCCCGCTTTCAAGTCCTCTTGGCAGCCTTACTTCAGTATATTTTTGGACGATAGCTGTCATTTGTAACTCTGCAGGTTTGTGAATTACAGTGCCCCTGAGCTCCTTTCTTCAACTCGCTTTCTTGTGAGCTGGTCGCAACACCGCAGGATTGCTTCAGGCCCTAATCTGGTTCCGGCACGGCATGCTGAGCCTTTGGTTAATTCCTCTTCCTGGTGGGAAATGAGAGTTAAATTTGCCTGTCCAGACACCTCCAGCTAGTCTCTCATTGGTTCTCCCTATTCCTGTTCATCTTCCGCAGAAATTGCAAACTGGGCCAAACAGGAGGTTAAAGGCACTGACTCTCCAAGTCGGGAGAGTGTTAGTAAAGCGTCTGGAATGTTGCACCCGAGTACCAGGGGACGAGAACTGAGACATATTTGAACACGTCTCCCGATCGCACAGTGGATCATACTCTGGGTTCCACATGCATGTTTTAGCTGAAGGAAGAATCCCTTAAACCTGGAGAGTTGAGACCCGTGGAATGGGTACCATGCAATATGACTTCAAAGGGTCTTCATTTGCTCACCGAACCTCTCCAATCCTATCACTGCTGTGTTTATGCCCCTGTACACATGCTTGATTCTCTTTCGGAGACATAGCAATCCATAGGTTTTAAGATACTTACTAGTCAGGTACATTCTTAGGCGTTTAATATGGGGTGTTGAGTCCATTTCGTTGAGCAAGGAGTAGCTCTTGTCTATTCCATATTTGGCTTAAGGAACTTTATCTGTGTTCATTACAATCTCTGGTTTTAGGCAGCACCCCAACTCACCTTTCCCCTTAGCAAGCATAAGTTGGTTTTCTAAATTTGAGACCCTGTTCTGTTTTGTCATTCAGTTCCTGTGTAGCCAAGTTTACATTCCGTGTATTAGTGATATCTTATGATGTTTCTTTTTCTGTGTGACTTATTTCAGTTAGAATCATCATACCTGAATCCACTCATTATGCTGCTACGGGCCTGATGACATAGATTTCATTGCTGAGTGATATTGCATTGTACGTAAGTACCACAACTTCTTTATCCATTACTCACTTTCTGCGATATTGAACTTGTACCGTAAACGAGGTTCTTGTAAACAGAGCCGTCCCAAACTTTGGGGTGGCTGTGTCTTTTTGATTTTAATTTCCCTAAGCTATAGGACCATAAGTGGAAGTGCCCTAGGCTCTGTTGCTTTGTTTTTTAGATGTTTCAGGAAACACCATACACTTCTCCCGAGTGGCTGTTGGCAATTTACATCCCGCCCATCAGCATAACAAGGCTCCCAGTTCTCCATGGCCTGTCCTGCCTTCTGGATTTTACACTTTTTTCAGATGGCCCTTTTGACCGGGGGGAAGTGAGACTTCATTGTAGTGCAGATTTCCTTTGCAAGCTTGCTTGGTTGGCCAAAAAGGGCGTATGCGTTTTTTCCTGAATATATTCAGGAAAAAACGCATACGCCCTTTTTGGCCAAGTGCATCATTGTGGACGTTCTGCCTCTTTTCCTATGCTTTAACTGCAATTCCAGTCTACCTCCTGAAATCGGTTTCCTGCAATTCTGCCCCGCTTTCAAGTCCTCTTGGCAGCCTTACTTCAGTATATTTTTGGACGATAGCTGTCATTTATAACTCTGCAGGTTTGTGAATTACAGTGCCCCTGAGCTCCTTTCTTCAACTCGCTTTCTTGTGAGCTGGTCGCAACACCGCAGGATTGCTTCAGGCCCTAATCTGGTTCCAGCACGGCATGCTGAGCCTTTGGTTAATTCCTCTTCCTGGTGGGAAATGAGAGTTAAATTTGCCCGTCCAGACACCTCCAGCTAGTCTCTCATTGGTTCTCCCTATTCCTGTTCATCTTCCGCAGAAATTGCAAACTGGGCCAAACAGGAGGTTAAAGGCACTGACTCTCCAAGTCGGGAGAGTGTTAGTAAAGCGTCTGGAATGTTGCACCCGAGTACCAGGGAACGAGAACTGAGACATATTTGAACACGTCTCCCGATCGCACAGTGGATCATACTCTGGGTTCCACATGCATGTTTTAGCTGAAGGAAGAATCCCTTAAACCTGGAGAGTTGAGACCCGTGGAATGGGCACCATGCAATATGACTTCAAAGGGTCTTCATTTGCTCACCGAACCTCTCCAATCCTATCACTGCTGCGTTTATGCCCCTGTACACATGCTTGATTCTCTTTCGGAGACATAGTAATCCATAGGTTTTAAGATACTTACTAGTCAGGTACATTCTTAGGCGTTTAATATGGGGTGTTGAGTCCATTTCGTTGAGCAAGGAGTAGCTCTTGTCTATTCCATATTTGGCTTAAGGAACTTTATCTGTGTTCATTACAATCTCTGGTTTTAGGCAGCACCCCAACTCACCTTTCCCCTTAGCAAGCATAAGTTGGTTTTCTAAATTTGAGACCCTGTTCTGTTTTGTCATTCAGTTCCTGTGTAGCCAAGTTTACATTCCGTGTATTAGTGATATCTTATGATGTTTCTTTTTCTGTGTGACTTATTTCAGTTAGAATCATCATACCTGAATCCACTCATTATGCTGCTACGGGCCTGATGACATAGATTTCATTGCTGAGTGATATTGCATTGTACGTAAGTACCACAACTTCTTTATCCATTACTCACTTTCTGCGATATTGAACTTGTACCGTAAACGAGGTTCTTGTAAACAGAGCCATCCCAAACTTTGGGGTGGCTGTGTCTTTTTGATTTTAATTTCCCTAAGCTATAGGACCATAAGTGGAAGTGCCCTAGGCTCTGTTGCTTTGTTTTTTAGATGTTTCAGGAAACACCATACACTTCTCCCGAGTGGCTGTTGGCAATTTACATCCCGCCCATCAGCATAACAAGGCTCCCAATTCTCCATGGCCTGTCCTGCCTTCTGGATTTTATACTTTTTTCAGATGGCCCTTTTGACCGGGGGGAAGTGAGACTTCATTGTAGTGCAGATTTCCTTTGCAAGCTTGCTTGGTTGGCCAAAAAGGGCGTATGCGTTTTTTCCTGAATATATTCAGGAAAAAACGCATACGCCCTTTTTGGCCAAGTGCATCATTGTGGACGTTCTGCCTCTTTTCCTATGCTTTAACTGCAATTCCAGTCTACCTCCTGAAATCGGTTTCCTGCAATTCTGCCCCGCTTTCAAGTCCTCTTGGCAGCCTTACTTCAGTATATTTTTGGACGATAGCTGTCATTTGTAACTCTGCAGGTTTGTGAATTACAGTGCCCCTGAGCTCCTTTCTTCAACTCGCTTTCTTGTGAGCTGGTCGCAACACCGCAGGATTGCTTCAGGCCCTAATCTGGTTCCGGCACGGCATGCTGAGCCTTTGGTTAATTCCTCTTCCTGGTGGGAAATGAGAGTTAAATTTGCCTGTCCAGACACCTCCAGCTAGTCTCTCATTGGTTCTCCCTATTCCTGTTCATCTTCCGCAGAAATTGCAAACTGGGCCAAACAGGAGGTTAAAGGCACTGACTCTCCAAGTCGGGAGAGTGTTAGTAAAGCGTCTGGAATGTTGCACCCGAGTACCAGGGGACGAGAACTGAGACATATTTGAACACGTCTCCCGATCGCACAGTGGATCATACTCTGGGTTCCACATGCATGTTTTAGCTGAAGGAAGAATCCCTTAAACCTGGAGAGTTGAGACCCGTGGAATGGGTACCATGCAATATGACTTCAAAGGGTCTTCATTTGCTCACCGAACCTCTCCAATCCTATCACTGCTGTGTTTATGCCCCTGTACACATGCTTGATTCTCTTTCGGAGACATAGCAATCCATAGGTTTTAAGATACTTACTAGTCAGGTACATTCTTAGGCGTTTAATATGGGGTGTTGAGTCCATTTCGTTGAGCAAGGAGTAGCTCTTGTCTATTCCATATTTGGCTTAAGGAACTTTATCTGTGTTCATTACAATCTCTGGTTTTAGGCAGCACCCCAACTCACCTTTCCCCTTAGCAAGCATAAGTTGGTTTTCTAAATTTGAGACCCTGTTCTGTTTTGTCATTCAGTTCCTGTGTAGCCAAGTTTACATTCCGTGTATTAGTGATATCTTATGATGTTTCTTTTTCTGTGTGACTTATTTCAGTTAGAATCATCATACCTGAATCCACTCATTATGCTGCTACGGGCCTGATGACATAGATTTCATTGCTGAGTGATATTGCATTGTACGTAAGTACCACAACTTCTTTATCCATTACTCACTTTCTGCGATATTGAACTTGTACCGTAAACGAGGTTCTTGTAAACAGAGCCGTCCCAAACTTTGGGGTGGCTGTGTCTTTTTGATTTTAATTTCCCTAAGCTATAGGACCATAAGTGGAAGTGCCCTAGGCTCTGTTGCTTTGTTTTTTAGATGTTTCAGGAAACACCATACACTTCTCCCGAGTGGCTGTTGGCAATTTACATCCCGCCCATCAGCATAACAAGGCTCCCAGTTCTCCATGGCCTGTCCTGCCTTCTGGACTGTACACTTTTTTCAGATGGCCCTTTTGACCGGGGGGAAGTGAGACTTCATTGTAGTGCAGATTTCCTTTGCAAGCTTGCTTGGTTGGCCAAAAAGGGCGTATGCGTTTTTTCCTGAATATATTCAGGAAAAAACGCATACGCCCTTTTTGGCCAAGTGCATCATTGTGGACGTTCTGCCTCTTTTCCTATGCTTTAACTGCAATTCCAGTCTACCTCCTGAAATCGGTTTCCTGCAATTCTGCCCCGCTTTCAAGTCCTCTTGGCAGCCTTAGTTCAGTATATTTTTGGACGATAGCTGTCATTTATAACTCTGCAGGTTTGTGAATTACAGTGCCCCTGAGCTCCTTTCTTCAACTCGCTTTCTTGTGAGCTGGTCGCAACACCGCAGGATTGCTTCAGGCCCTAATCTGGTTCCGGCACGGCACGCTGAGCCTTTGGTTAATTCCTCTTCCTGGTGGGAAATGAGAGTTAAATTTGCCCGTCCAGACACCTCCAGCTAGTCTCTCATTGGTTCTCCCTATTCCTGTTCATCTTCCGCAGAAATTGCAAACTGGGCCAAACAGGAGGTTAAAGGCACTGACTCTCCAAGTCGGGAGAGTGTTAGTAAAGCGTCTGGAATGTTGCACCCGAGTACCAGGGGATGAGAACTGAGACATATTTGAACACGTCTCCCGATCGCACAGTGGATCATACTCTGGGTTCCACATGCATGTTTTAGCTGAAGGAAGAATCCCTTAAACCTGGAGAGTTGAGACCCGTGGAATGGGTACCATGCAATATGACTTCAAAGGGTCTTCATTTGCTCACCGAACCTCTCCAATCCTATCACTGCTGCGTTTATGCCCCTGTACACACGCTTGATTCTCTTTCGGAGACATAGCAATCCATAGGTTTTAAGATACTTACTAGTCAGGTACATTCTTAGGCGTTTAATATGGGGTGTTGAGTCCATTTCGTTGAGCAAGGAGTAGCTCTTTTCTATTCTATATTTGGCTTAAGGAACTTTATCTGTGTTCATTTCAATCTCTGGTTTTAGGCAGCACCCCAACTCACCTTTCCCCTTAGCAAGCATAAGTTGGTTTTCTAAATTTGAGACCCTGTTCTGTTTTGTCATTCACTTCCTGTGTAGTCAAGTTTACATTCCGTGTATTAGTGATATCTTATGATGTTTCTTTTTCTGTGTGACTTATTTCAGTTAGAATCATCATACCTGAATCCACTCATTATGCTGCTACGGGCCTGATGACATAGATTTCATTGCTGAGTGATATTGCATTGTACGTAAGTACCACAACTTCTTTATCCATTACTCACTTTCTGTGATATTGAACTTGTACCGTAAACGAGGTTCTTGTAAACAGAGCCGTCCCAAACTTTGGGGTGGCTGTGTCTTTTTGATTTTAATTTCCCTAAGCTATAGGACCATAAGTGGAAGTGCCCTAGGCTCTGTTGCTTTGTTTTTTAGATGTTTCAGGAAACACCATACACTTCTCCCGAGTGGCTGTTGGCAATTTACATCCCGCCCATCAGCATAACAAGGCTCCCAGTTCTCCATGGCCTGTCCTGCCTTCTGGATTTTACACTTTTTTCAGATGGCCCTTTTGACCGGGGGGAAGTGAGACTTCATTGTAGTGCAGATTTCCTTTGCAAGCTTGCTTGGTTGGCCAAAAAGGGCGTATGCGTTTTTTCCTGAATATATTCAGGAAAAAACGCATACGCCCTTTTTGGCCAAGTGCATCATTGTGGACGTTCTGCCTCTTTTCCTATGCTTTAACTGCAATTCCAGTCTACCTCCTGAAATCGGTTTCCTGCAATTCTGCCCCGCTTTCAAGTCCTCTTGGCAGCCTTACTTCAGTATATTTTTGGACGATAGCTGTCATTTGTAACTCTGCAGGTTTGTGAATTACAGTGCCCCTGAGCTCCTTTCTTCAACTCGCTTTCTTGTGAGCTGGTCGCAACACCGCAGGATTGCTTCAGGCCCTAATCTGGTTCCGGCACGGCATGCTGAGCCTTTGGTTAATTCCTCTTCCTGGTGGGAAATGAGAGTTAAATTTGCCTGTCCAGACACCTCCAGCTAGTCTCTCATTGGTTCTCCCTATTCCTGTTCATCTTCCGCAGAAATTGCAAACTGGGCCAAACAGGAGGTTAAAGGCACTGACTCTCCAAGTCGGGAGAGTGTTAGTAAAGCGTCTGGAATGTTGCACCCGAGTACCAGGGGACGAGAACTGAGACATATTTGAACACGTCTCCCGATCGCACAGTGGATCATACTCTGGGTTCCACATGCATGTTTTAGCTGAAGGAAGAATCCCTTAAACCTGGAGAGTTGAGACCCGTGGAATGGGCACCATGCAATATGACTTCAAAGGGTCTTCATTTGCTCACCGAACCTCTCCAATCCTATCACTGCTGCGTTTATGCCCCTGTACACATGCTTGATTCTCTTTCGGAGACATAGCAATCCATAGGTTTTAAGATACTTACTAGTCAGGTACATTCTTAGGCGTTTAATATGGGGTGTTGAGTCCATTTCGTTGAGCAAGGAGTAGCTCTTGTCTATTCCATATTTGGCTTAAGGAACTTTATCTGTGTTCATTACAATCTCTGGTTTTAGGCAGCACCCCAACTCACCTTTCCCCTTAGCAAGCATAAGTTGGTTTTCTAAATTTGAGACCCTGTTCTGTTTTGTCATTCAGTTCCTGTGTAGCCAAGTTTACATTCCGTGTATTAGTGATATCTTATGATGTTTCTTTTTCTGTGTGACTTATTTCAGTTAGAATCATCATACCTGAATCCACTCATTATGCTGCTACGGGCCTGATGACATAGATTTCATTGCTGAGTGATATTGCATTGTACGTAAGTACCACAACTTCTTTATCCATTACTCACTTTCTGCGATATTGAACTTGTACCGTAAACGAGGTTCTTGTAAACAGAGCCATCCCAAACTTTGGGGTGGCTGTGTCTTTTTGATTTTAATTTCCCTAAGCTATAGGACCATAAGTGGAAGTGCCCTAGGCTCTGTTGCTTTGTTTTTTAGATGTTTCAGGAAACACCATACACTTCTCCCGAGTGGCTGTTGGCAATTTACATCCCGCCCATCAGCATAACAAGGCTCCCAGTTCTCCATGGCCTGTCCTGCCTTCTGGATTTTATACTTTTTTCAGATGGCCCTTTTGACCGGGGGGAAGTGAGACTTCATTGTAGTGCAGATTTCCTTTGCAAGCTTGCTTGGTTGGCCAAAAAGGGCGTATGCGTTTTTTCCTGAATATATTCAGGAAAAAACGCATACGCCCTTTTTGGCCAAGTGCATCATTGTGGACGTTCTGCCTCTTTTCCTATGCTTTAACTGCAATTCCAGTCTACCTCCTGAAATCGGTTTCCTGCAATTCTGCCCCGCTTTCAAGTCCTCTTGGCAGCCTTACTTCAGTATATTTTTGGACGATAGCTGTCATTTATAAGTCTGCAGGTTTGTGAATTACAGTGCCCCTGAGCTCCTTTCTTCAACTCGCTTTCTTGTGAGCTGGTCGCAACACCGCAGGATTGCTTCAGGCCCTAATCTGGTTCCGGCACGGCACGCTGAGCCTTTGGTTAATTCCTCTTCCTGGTGGGAAATGAGAGTTAAATTTGCCCGTCCAGACACCTCCAGCTAGTCTCTCATTGGTTCTCCCTATTCCTGTTCATCTTCCGCAGAAATTGCAAACTGGGCCAAACAGGAGGTTAAAGGCACTGACTCTCCAAGTCGGGAGAGTGTTAGTAAAGCGTCTGGAAAGTTGCACCCGAGTACCAGGGGACGACAACTGAGACATATTTGAACACGTCTCCCGATCGCACAGTGGATCATATTCTGGGTTCCACATGCATGTTTTAGCTGAAGGAAGAATCCCTTAAACCTGGAGAGTTGAGACCCGTGGAATGGGCACCATGCAATATGACTTCAAAGGGTCTTCATTTGCTCACCGAACCTCTCCAATCCTATCACTGCTGCGTTTATGCCCCTGTACACACGCTTGATTCTCTTTCGGAGACATAGCAATCCATAGGTTTTAAGATACTTACTAGTCAGGTACATTCTTAGGCGTTTAATATGGGGTGTTGAGTCCATTTCGTTGAGCAAGGAGTAGCTCTTGTCTATTCTATATTTGGCTTAAGGAACTTTATCTGTGTTCATTTCAATCTCTGGTTTTAGGCAGCACCCCAACTCACCTTTCCCCTTAGCAAGCATAAGTTGGTTTTCTAAATTTGAGACCCTGTTCTGTTTTGTCATTCAGTTCCTGTGTAGCCAAGTTTACATTCCGTGTATTAGTGATATCTTATGATGTTTCTTTTTCTGTGTGACTTATTTCAGTTAGAATCATCATACCTGAATCCACTCATTATGCTGCTACGGGCCTGATGACATAGATTTCATTGCTGAGTGATATTGCATTGTACGTAAGTACCACAACTTCTTTATCCATTACTCACTTTCTGCGATATTGAACTTGTACCGTAAACGAGGTTCTTGTAAACAGAGCCGTCCCAAACTTTGGGGTGGCTGTGTCTTTTTGATTTTAATTTCCCTAAGCTATAGGACCATAAGTGGAAGTGCCCTAGGCTCTGTTGCTTTGTTTTTTAGATGTTTCAGGAAACACCATACACTTCTCCCGAGTGGCTGTTGGCAATTTACATCCCGCCCATCAGCATAACAAGGCTCCCAGTTCTCCATGGCCTGTCCTGCCTTCTGGATTTTACACTTTTTTCAGATGGCCCTTTTGACAAGGGGGAAGTGAGACTTCATTGTAGTGCAGATTTCCTTTGCAAGCATGCTTGGTTGGCCAAAAAGGGCGTATGCGTTTTTTCCTGAATATATTCAGGAAAAAACGCATACGCCCTTTTTGGCTAAGTGCATCATTGTGGACGTTCTGCCTCTTTTCCTATGCTTTAACTGCAATTCCAGTCTACCTCCTGAAATCGGTTTCCTGCAATTCTGCCCCGCTTTCAAGTCCTCTTGGCAGCCTTACTTCAGTATATTTTTGGACGATAGCTGTCATTTGTAACTCTGCAGGTTTGTGAATTACAGTGCCCCTGAGCTCCTTTCTTCAACTCGCTTTCTTGTGAGCTGGTCGCAACACCGCAGGATTGCTTCAGGCCCTAATCTGGTTCCGGCACGGCACGCTGAGCCTTTGGTTAATTCCTCTTCCTGGTGGGAAATGAGAGTTAAATTTGCCTGTCCAGACACCTCCAGCTAGTCTCTCATTGGTTCTCCCTATTCCTGTTCATCTTCCGCAGAAATTGCAAACTGGGCCAAACAGGAGGTTAAAGGCACTGACTCTCCAAGTCGGGAGAGTGTTAGTAAAGCGTCTGGAATGTTGCACCCGAGTACCAGGGGACGAGAACTGAGACATATTTGAACACGTCTCCCGATCGCACAGTGGATCATACTCTGGGTTCCACATGCATGTTTTAGCTGAAGGAAGAATCCCTTAAACCTGGAGAGTTGAGACCCGTGGAATGGGTACCATGCAATATGACTTCAAAGGGTCTTCATTTGCTCACCGAACCTCTCCAATCCTATCACTGCTGTGTTTATGCCCCTGTACACATGCTTGATTCTCTTTCGGAGACATAGCAATCCATAGGTTTTAAGATACTTACTAGTCAGGTACATTCTTAGGCGTTTAATATGGGGTGTTGAGTCCATTTCGTTGAGCAAGGAGTAGCTCTTGTCTATTCCATATTTGGCTTAAGGAACTTTATCTGTGTTCATTACAATCTCTGGTTTTAGGCAGCACCCCAACTCACCTTTCCCCTTAGCAAGCATAAGTTGGTTTTCTAAATTTGAGACCCTGTTCTGTTTTGTCATTCAGTTCCTGTGTAGCCAAGTTTACATTCCGTGTATTAGTGATATCTTATGATGTTTCTTTTTCTGTGTGACTTATTTCAGTTAGAATCATCATACCTGAATCCACTCATTATGCTGCTACGGGCCTGATGACATAGATTTCATTGCTGAGTGATATTGCATTGTACGTAAGTACCACAACTTCTTTATCCATTACTCACTTTCTGCGATATTGAACTTGTACCGTAAACGAGGTTCTTGTAAACAGAGCCGTCCCAAACTTTGGGGTGGCTGTGTCTTTTTGATTTTAATTTCCCTAAGCTATAGGACCATAAGTGGAAGTGCCCTAGGCTCTGTTGCTTTGTTTTTTAGATGTTTCAGGAAACACCATACACTTCTCCCGAGTGGCTGTTGGCAATTTACATCCCGCCCATCAGCATAACAAGGCTCCCAGTTCTCCATGGCCTGTCCTGCCTTCTGGATTTTACACTTTTTTCAGATGGCCCTTTTGACTAGGGGGAAGTGAGACTTCATTGTAGTGCAGATTTCCTTTGCAAGCTTGCTTGGTTGGCCAAAAAGGGCGTATGCGTTTTTTCCTGAATATATTCAGGAAAAAACGCATACACCCTTTTTGGCCAAGTGCATCATTGTGGACGTTCTGCCTCTTTTCCTATGCTTTAACTGCAATTCCAGTCTACCTCCTGAAATCGGTTTCCTGCAATTCTGCCCCGCTTTCAAGTCCTCTTGGCAGCCTTACTTCAGTATATTTTTCGACGATAGCTGTCATTTATAACTCTGCAGGTTTGTGAATTACAGTGCCCCTGAGCTCCTTTCTTCAACTCGCTTTCTTGTGAGCTGGTCGCAACACCGCAGGATTGCTTCAGGCCCTAATCTGGTTCCGGCACGGCACGCTGAGCCTTTGGTTAATTCCTCTTCCTGGTGGGAAATGAGAGTTAAATTTGCCCGTCCAGACACCTCCAGCTAGTCTCTCATTGGTTCTCCCTATTCCTGTTCATCTTCCGCAGAAATTGCAAACTGGGCCAAACAGGAGGTTAAAGGCACTGACTCTCCAAGTCGGGAGAGTGTTAGTAAAGCGTCTGGAATGTTGCACCCGAGTACCAGGGGACGAGAACTGAGACATATTTGAACACGTCTCCCGATCGCACAGTGGATCATACTCTGGGTTCCACATGCATGTTTTAGCTGAAGGAAGAATCCCTTAAACCTGGAGAGTTGAGACCCGTGGAATGGGCACCATGCAATATGACTTCAAAGGGTCTTCATTTGCTCACCGAACCTCTCCAATCCTATCACTGCTGCGTTTATGCCCCTGTACACATGCTTGATTCTCTTTCGGAGACATAGCAATCCATAGGTTTTAAGATACTTACTAGTCAGGTACATTCTTAGGCGTTTAATATGGGGTGTTGAGTCCATTTCGTTGAGCAAGGAGTAGCTCTTGTCTATTCCATATTTGGCTTAAGGAACTTTATCTGTGTTCATTACAATCTCTGGTTTTAGGCAGCACCCCAACTCACCTTTCCCCTTAGCAAGCATAAGTTGGTTTTCTAAATTTGAGACCCTGTTCTGTTTTGTCATTCAGTTCCTGTGTAGCCAAGTTTACATTCCGTGTATTAGTGATATCTTATGATGTTTCTTTTTCTGTGTGACTTATTTCAGTTAGAATCATCATACCTGAATCCACTCATTATGCTGCTATGGGCCTGATGACATAGATTTCATTGCTGAGTGATATTGCATTGTACGTAAGTACCACAACTTCTTTATCCATTACTCACTTTCTGCGATATTGAACTTGTACCGTAAACGAGGTTCTTGTAAACAGAGCCGTCCCAAACTTTGGGGTGGCTGTGTCTTTTTGATTTTAATTTCCCTAAGCTATAGGACCATAAGTGGAAGTGCCCTAGGCTCTGTTGCTTTGTTTTTTAGATGTTTCAGGAAACACCATACACTTCTCCCGAGTGGCTGTTGGCAATTTACATCCCGCCCATCAGCATAACAAGGCTCCCAGTTCTCCATGGCCTGTCCTGCCTTCTGGATTTTACACTTTTTTCAGATGGCCCTTTTGACCGGGGGGAAGTGAGACTTCATTGTAGTGCAGATTTCCTTTGCAAGCTTGCTTGGTTGGCCAAAAAGGGCGTATGCGTTTTTTCCTGAATATATTCAGGAAAAAACGCATACGCCCTTTTTGGCCAAGTGCATCATTGTGGACGTTCTGCCTCTTTTCCTATGCTTTAACTGCAATTCCAGTCTACCTCCTGAAATCGGTTTCCTGCAATTCTGCCCCGCTTTCAAGTCCTCTTGGCAGCCTTACTTCAGTATATTTTTGGACGATAGCTGTCATTTATAAGTCTGCAGGTTTGTGAATTACAGTGCCCCTGAGCTCCTTTCTTCAACTCGCTTTCTTGTGAGCTGGTCGCAACACCGCAGGATTGCTTCAGGCCCTAATCTGGTTCCGGCACGGCACGCTGAGCCTTTGGTTAATTCCTCTTCCTGGTGGGAAATGAGAGTTAAATTTGCCCGTCCAGACACCTCCAGCTAGTCTCTCATTGGTTCTCCCTATTCCTGTTCATCTTCCGCAGAAATTGCAAACTGGGCCAAACAGGAGGTTAAAGGCACTGACTCTCCAAGTCGGGAGAGTGTTAGTAAAGCGTCTGGAAAGTTGCACCCGAGTACCAGGGGACGACAACTGAGACATATTTGAACACGTCTCCCGATCGCACAGTGGATCTTATTCTGGGTTCCACATGCATGTTTTAGCTGAAGGAAGAATCCCTTAAACCTGGAGAGTTGAGACCCGTGGAATGGGCACCATGCAATATGACTTCAAAGGGTCTTCATTTGCTCACCGAACCTCTCCAATCCTATCACTGCTGCGTTTATGCCCCTGTACACACGCTTGATTCTCTTTCAGAGACATAGCAATCCATAGGTTTTAAGATACTTACTAGTCAGGTACATTCTTAGGCGTTTAATATGGGGTGTTGAGTCCATTTCGTTGAGCAAGGAGTAGCTCTTGTCTATTCTATATTTGGCTTAAGGAACTTTATCTGTGTTCATTTCAATCTCTGGTTTTAGGCAGCACCCCAACTCACCTTTCCCCTTAGCAAGCATAAGTTGGTTTTCTAAATTTGAGACCCTGTTCTGTTTTGTCATTCAGTTCCTGTGTAGCCAAGTTTACATTCCGTGTATTAGTGATATCTTATGATGTTTCTTTTTCTGTGTGACTTATTTCAGTTAGAATCATCATACCTGAATCCACTCATTATGCTGCTACGGGCCTGATGACATAGATTTCATTGCTGAGTGATATTGCATTGTACGTAAGTACCACAACTTCTTTATCCATTACTCACTTTCTGCGATATTGAACTTGTACCGTAAACGAGGTTCTTGTAAACAGAGCCGTCCCAAACTTTGGGGTGGCTGTGTCTTTTTGATTTTAATTTCCCTAAGCTATAGGACCATAAGTGGAAGTGCCCTAGGCTCTGTTGCTTTGTTTTTTAGATGTTTCAGGAAACACCATACACTTCTCCCGAGTGGCTGTTGGCAATTTACATCCCGCCCATCAGCATAACAAGGCTCCCAGTTCTCCATGGCCTGTCCTGCCTTCTGGATTTTACACTTTTTTCAGATGGCCCTTTTGACAAGGGGGAAGTGAGACTTCATTGTAGTGCAGATTTCCTTTGCAAGCATGCTTGGTTGGCCAAAAAGGGCGTATGCGTTTTTTCCTGAATATATTCAGGAAAAAACGCATACGCCCTTTTTGGCCAAGTGCATCATTGTGGACGTTCTGCCTCTTTTCCTATGCTTTAACTGCAATTCCAGTCTACCTCCTGAAATCGGTTTCCTGCAATTCTGCCCCGCTTTCAAGTCCTCTTGGCAGCCTTACTTCAGTATATTTTTGGACGATAGCTGTCATTTGTAACTCTGCAGGTTTGTGAATTACAGTGCCCCTGAGCTCCTTTCTTCAACTCGCTTTCTTGTGAGCTGGTCGCAACACCGCAGGATTGCTTCAGGCCCTAATCTGGTTCCGGCACGGCACGCTGAGCCTTTGGTTAATTCCTCTTCCTGGTGGGAAATGAGAGTTAAATTTGCCTGTCCAGACACCTCCAGCTAGTCTCTCATTGGTTCTCCCTATTCCTGTTCATCTTCCGCAGAAATTGCAAACTGGGCCAAACAGGAGGTTAAAGGCACTGACTCTCCAAGTCGGGAGAGTGTTAGTAAAGCGTCTGGAATGTTGCACCCGAGTACCAGGGGACGAGAACTGAGACATATTTGAACACGTCTCCCGATCGCACAGTGGATCATACTCTGGGTTCCACATGCATGTTTTAGCTGAAGGAAGAATCCCTTAAACCTGGAGAGTTGAGACCCGTGGAATGGGTACCATGCAATATGACTTCAAAGGGTCTTCATTTGCTCACCGAACCTCTCCAATCCTATCACTGCTGCGTTTATGCCCCTGTACACACGCTTGATTCTCTTTCGGAGACATAGCAATCCATAGGTTTTAAGATACTTACTAGTCAGGTACATTCTTAGGCGTTTAATATGGGGTGTTGAGTCCATTTCGTTGAGCAAGGAGTAGCTCTTGTCTATTCCATATTTGGCTTAAGGAACTTTATCTGTGTTCATTACAATCTCTGGTTTTAGGCAGCACCCCAACTCACCTTTCCCCTTAGCAAGCATAAGTTGGTTTTCTAAATTTGAGACCCTGTTCTGTTTTGTCATTCAGTTCCTGTGTAGCCAAGTTTACATTCCGTGTATTAGTGATATCTTATGATGTTTCTTTTTCTGTGTGACTTATTTCAGTTAGAATCATCATACCTGAATCCACTCATTATGCTGCTACGGGCCTGATGACATAGATTTCATTGCTGAGTGATATTGCATTGTACGTAAGTACCACAACTTCTTTATCCATTACTCACTTTCTGTGATATTGAACTTGTACCGTAAACGAGGTTCTTGTAAACAGAGCCGTCCCAAACTTTGGGGTGGCTGTGTCTTTTTGATTTTAATTTCCCTAAGCTATAGGACCATAAGTGGAAGTGCCCTAGGCTCTGTTGCTTTGTTTTTTAGATGTTTCAGGAAATACCATACACTTCTCCCGAGTGGCTGTTGGCAATTTACATCCCGCCCATCAGCATAACAAGGCTCCCAGTTCTCCATGGCCTGTCCTGCCTTCTGGATTTTACACTTTTTTCAGATGGCCCTTTTGACAGGGGGGAAGTGAGACTTCATTGTAGTGCAGATTTCCTTTGCAAGCATGCTTGGTTGGCCAAAAAGGGCGTATGCGTTTTTTCCTGAATATATTCAGGAAAAAACGCATACGCCCTTTTTGGCCAAGTGCATCATTGTGGACGTTCTGCCTCTTTTCCTATGCTTTAACTGCAATTCCAGTCTACCTCCTGAAATCGGTTTCCTGCAATTCTGCCCCGCTTTCAAGTCCTCTTGGCAGCCTTACTTCAGTATATTTTTGGACGATAGCTGTCATTTGTAACTCTGCAGGTTTGTGAATTACAGTGCCCCTGAGCTCCTTTCTTCAACTCGCTTTCTTGTGAGCTGGTCGCAACACCGCAGGATTGCTTCAGGCCCTAATCTGGTTCCGGCACGGCACGCTGAGCCTTTGGTTAATTCCTCTTCCTGGTGGGAAATGAGAGTTAAATTTGCCCGTCCAGACACCTCCAGCTAGTCTCTCATTGGTTCTCCCTATTCCTGTTCATCTTCCGCAGAAATTGCAAACTGGGCCAAACAGGAGGTTAAAGGCACTGACTCTCCAAGTCGGGAGAGTGTTAGTAAAGCGTCTGGAATGTTGCACCCGAGTACCAGGGGACGAGAACTGAGACATATTTGAACACGTCTCCCGATCGCACAGTGGATCATACTCTGGGTTCCACATGCATGTTTTAGCTGAAGGAAGAATCCCTTAAACCTGGAGAGTTGAGACCCGTGGAATGGGTACCATGCAATATGACTTCAAAGGGTCTTCATTTGCTCACCGAACCTCTCCAATCCTATCACTGCTGCGTTTATGCCCCTGTACACACGCTTGATTCTCTTTCGGAGACATAGCAATCCATAGGTTTTAAGATACTTACTAGTCAGGTACATTCTTAGGCGTTTAATATGGGGTGTTGAGTCCATTTCGTTGAGCAAGGAGTAGCTCTTGTCTATTCCATATTTGGCTTAAGGAACTTTATCTGTGTTCATTACAATCTCTGGTTTTAGGCAGCACCCCAACTCACCTTTCCCCTTAGCAAGCATAAGTTGGTTTTCTAAATTTGAGACCCTGTTCTGTTTTGTCATTCAGTTCCTGTGTAGCCAAGTTTACATTCCGTGTATTAGTGATATCTTATGATGTTTCTTTTTCTGTGTGACTTATTTCAGTTAGAATCATCATACCTGAATCCACTCATTATGCTGCTACGGGCCTGATGACATAGATTTCATTGCTGAGTGATATTGCATTGTACGTAAGTACCACAACTTCTTTATCCATTACTCACTTTCTGTGATATTGAACTTGTACCGTAAACGAGGTTCTTGTAAACAGAGCCGTCCCAAACTTTGGGGTGGCTGTGTCTTTTTGATTTTAATTTCCCTAAGCTATAGGACCATAAGTGGAAGTGCCCTAGGCTCTGTTGCTTTGTTTTTTAGATGTTTCAGGAAATACCATACACTTCTCCCGAGTGGCTGTTGGCAATTTACATCCCGCCCATCAGCATAACAAGGCTCCCAGTTCTCCATGGCCTGTCCTGCCTTCTGGATTTTACACTTTTTTCAGATGGCCCTTTTGACAGGGGGGAAGTGAGACTTCATTGTAGTGCAGATTTCCTTTGCAAGCATGCTTGGTTGGCCAAAAAGGGCGTATGCGTTTTTTCCTGAATATATTCAGGAAAAAACGCATACGCCCTTTTTGGCCAAGTGCATCATTGTGGACGTTCTGCCTCTTTTCCTATGCTTTAACTGCAATTCCAGTCTACCTCCTGAAATCGGTTTCCTGCAATTCTGCCCCGCTTTCAAGTCCTCTTGGCAGCCTTACTTCAGTATATTTTTGGACGATAGCTGTCATTTGTAACTCTGCAGGTTTGTGAATTACAGTGCCCCTGAGCTCCTTTCTTCAACTCGCTTTCTTGTGAGCTGGTCGCAACACCGCAGGATTGCTTCAGGCCCTAATCTGGTTCCGGCACGGCACGCTGAGCCTTTGGTTAATTCCTCTTCCTGGTGGGAAATGAGAGTTAAATTTGCCCGTCCAGACACCTCCAGCTAGTCTCTCATTGGTTCTCCCTATTCCTGTTCATCTTCCGCAGAAATTGCAAACTGGGCCAAACAGGAGGTTAAAGGCACTGACTCTCCAAGTCGGGAGAGTGTTAGTAAAGCGTCTGGAATGTTGCACCCGAGTACCAGGGGACGAGAACTGAGACATATTTGAACACGTCTCCCGATCGCACAGTGGATCATACTCTGGGTTCCACATGCATGTTTTAGCTGAAGGAAGAATCCCTTAAACCTGGAGAGTTGAGACCCGTGGAATGGGTACCATGCAATATGACTTCAAAGGGTCTTCATTTGCTCACCGAACCTCTCCAATCCTATCACTGCTGCGTTTATGCCCCTGTACACACGCTTGATTCTCTTTCGGAGACATAGCAATCCATAGGTTTTAAGATACTTACTAGTCAGGTACATTCTTAGGCGTTTAATATGGGGTGTTGAGTCTATTTCGTTGAGCAAGGAGTAGCTCTTGTCTATTCTATATTTGGCTTAAGGAACTTTATCTGTGTTCATTTCAATCTCTGGTTTTAGGCAGCACCCCAACTCACCTTTCCCCTTAGCAAGCATAAGTTGGTTTTCTAAATTTGAGACCCTGTTCTGTTTTGTAATTCACTTCCTGTGTAGCCAAGTTTACATTCCGTGTATTAGTGATATCTTATGATGTTTCTTTTTCTGTGTGACTTATTTCAGTTAGAATCATCATACCTGAATCCACTCATTATGCTGCTACGGGCCTGATGACATAGATTTCATTGCTGAGTGATATTGCATTGTACGTAAGTACCACAACTTCTTTATCCATTACTCACTTTCTGCGATATTGAACTTGTACCGTAAACGAGGTTCTTGTAAACAGAGCCGTCCCAAACTTTGGGGTGGCTGTGTCTTTTTGATTTTAATTTCCCTAAGCTATAGGACCATAAGTGGAAGTGCCCTAGGCTCTGTTGCTTTGTTTTTTAGATGTTTCAGGAAACACCATACACTTCTCCCGAGTGGCTGTTGGCAATTTACATCCCGCCCATCAGCATAACAAGGCTCCCAGTTCTCCATGGCCTGTCCTGCCTTCTGGATTTTACACTTTTTTCAGATGGCCCTTTTGACCGGGGGGAAGTGAGACTTCATTGTAGTGCAGATTTCCTTTGCAAGCTTGCTTGGTTGGCCAAAAAGGGCGTATGCGTTTTTTCCTGAATATATTCAGGAAAAAACGCATACGCCCTTTTTGGCCAAGTGCATCATTGTGGACGTTCTGCCTCTTTTCCTATGCTTTAACTGCAATTCCAGTCTACCTCCTGAAATCGGTTTCCTGCAATTCTACCCCGCTTTCAAGTCCTCTTGGCAGCCTTAGTTCAGTATATTTTTGGACGATAGCTCTCATTTATAACTCTGCAGGTTTGTGAATTACAGTGCCCCTGAGCTCCTTTCTTCAACTCGCTTTCTTGTGAGCTGGTCGCAACACCGCAGGATTGCTTCAGGCCCTAATCTGGTTCCGGCACGGCACGCTGAGCCTTTGGTTAATTCCTCTTCCTGGTGGGAAATGAGAGTTAAATTTGCCCGGCCAGACACCTCCAGCTAGTCTCTCATTGGTTCTCCCTATTCCTGTTCATCTTCCGCAGAAATTGCAAACTGGGCCAAACAGGGGGTTAAAGGCACTGACTCTCCAAGTCGGGAGAGTGTTAGTAAAGCGTCTGGAATGTTGCACCCGAGTACCAGGGGACGACAACTGAGACATATTTGAACACGTCTCCCGATCGCACAGTGGATCATACTCTGGGTTCCACATGCATGTTTTAGCTGAAGGAAGAATCCCTTAAACCTGGAGAGTTGAGACCCGTGGAATGGGTACCATGCAATATGACTTCAAAGGGTCTTCATTTGCTCACCGAACCTCTCCAATCCTATCACTGCTGTGTTTATGCCCCTGTACACACGCTTGATTCTCTTTCGGAGACATAGCAATCCATAGGTTTTAAGATACTTACTAGTCAGGTACATTCTTAGGCGTTTAATATGGGGTGTTGAGTCCATTTCGTTGAGCAAGGAGTAGCTCTTGTCTATTCCATATTTGGCTTAAGGAACTTTATCTGTGTTCATTACAATCTCTGGTTTTAGGCAGCACCCCAACTCACCTTTCCCCTTAGCAAGCATAAGTTGGTTTTCTAAATTTGAGACCCTGTTCTGTTTTGTCATTCAGTTCCTGTGTAGCCAAGTTTACATTCCGTGTATTAGTGATATCTTATGATGTTTCTTTTTCTGTGTGACTTATTTCAGTTAGAATCATCATACCTGAATCCACTCATTATGCTGCTACGGGCCTGATGACATAGATTTCATTGCTGAGTGATATTGCATTGTACGTAAGTACCACAACTTCTTTATCCATTACTCACTTTCTGCGATATTGAACTTGTACCGTAAACGAGGTTCTTGTAAACAGAGCCGTCCCAAACTTTGGGGTGGCTGTGTCTTTTTGATTTTAATTTCCCTAAGCTATAGGACCATAAGTGGAAGTGCCCTAGGCTCTGTTGCTTTGTTTTTTAGATGTTTCAGGAAACACCATACACTTCTCCCGAGTGGCTGTTGGCAATTTACATCCCGCCCATCAGCATAACAAGGCTCCCAGTTCTCCATGGCCTGTCCTGCCTTCTGGATTTTACACTTTTTTCAGATGGCCCTTTTGACAGGGGGGAAGTGAGACTTCATTGTAGTGCAGATTTCCTTTGCAAGCATGCTTGGTTGGCCAAAAAGGGCGTATGCGTTTTTTCCTGAATATATTCAGGAAAAAACGCATACGCCCTTTTTGGCCAAGTGCATCATTGTGGACGTTCTGCCTCTTTTCCTATGCTTTAACTGCAATTCCAGTCTACCTCCTGAAATCGGTTTCCTGCAATTCTGCCCCGCTTTCAAGTCCTCTTGGCAGCCTTACTTCAGTATATTTTTGGACGATAGCTGTCATTTGTAACTCTGCAGGTTTGTGAATTACAGTGCCCCTGAGCTCCTTTCTTCAACTCGCTTTCTTGTGAGCTGGTCGCAACACCGCAGGATTGCTTCAGGCCCTAATCTGGTTCCGGCATGGCACGCTGAGCCTTTGGTTAATTCCTCTTCCTGGTGGGAAATGAGAGTTAAATTTGCCCGTCCAGACACCTCCAGCTAGTCTCTCATTGGTTCTCCCTATTCCTGTTCATCTTCCGCAGAAATTGCAAACTGGGCCAAACAGGAGGTTAAAGGCACTGACTCTCCAAGTCGGGAGAGTGTTAGTAAAGCGTCTGGAATGTTGCACCCGAGTACCAGGGGACGAGAACTGAGACATATTTGAACACGTCTCCCGATCGCACAGTGGATCATACTCTGGGTTCCACATGCATGTTTTAGCTGAAGGAAGAATCCCTTAAACCTGGAGAGTTGAGACCCGTGGAATGGGTACCATGCAATATGACTTCAAAGGGTCTTCATTTGCTCACCGAACCTCTCCAATCCTATCACTGCTGCGTTTATGCCCCTGTACACACGCTTGATTCTCTTTCGGAGACATAGCAATCCATAGGTTTTAAGATACTTACTAGTCAGGTACATTCTTAGGCGTTTAATATGGGGTGTTGAGTCTATTTCGTTGAGCAAGGAGTAGCTCTTGTCTATTCTATATTTGGCTTAAGGAACTTTATCTGTGTTCATTTCAATCTCTGGTTTTAGGCAGCACCCCAACTCACCTTTCCCCTTAGCAAGCATAAGTTGGTTTTCTAAATTTGAGACCCTGTTCTGTTTTGTAATTCACTTCCTGTGTAGCCAAGTTTACATTCCGTGTATTAGTGATATCTTATGATGTTTCTTTTTCTGTGTGACTTATTTCAGTTAGAATCATCATACCTGAATCCACTCATTATGCTGCTACGGGCCTGATGACATAGATTTCATTGCTGAGTGATATTGCATTGTACGTAAGTACCACAACTTCTTTATCCATTACTCACTTTCTGCGATATTGAACTTGTACCGTAAACGAGGTTCTTGTAAACAGAGCCGTCCCAAACTTTGGGGTGGCTGTGTCTTTTTGATTTTAATTTCCCTAAGCTATAGGACCATAAGTGGAAGTGCCCTAGGCTCTGTTGCTTTGTTTTTTAGATGTTTCAGGAAACACCATACACTTCTCCCGAGTGGCTGTTGGCAATTTACATCCCGCCCATCAGCATAACAAGGCTCCCAGTTCTCCATGGCCTGTCTTGCCTTCTGGATTTTACACTTTTTTCAGATGGCCCTTTTGACCGGGGGGAAGTGAGACTTCATTGTAGTGCAGATTTCCTTTGCAAGCTTGCTTGGTTGGCCAAAAATGGCGTATGCGTTTTTTCCTGAATATATTCAGGAAAAAACGCATACGCCCTTTTTGACCAAGTGCATCATTGTGGACGTTCTGCCTCTTTTCCTATGCTTTAACTGCAATTCCAGTCTACCTCCTGAAATCGGTTTCCTGCAATTCTGCCCCGCTTTCAAGTCCTCTTGGCAGCCTTACTTCAGTATATTTTTGGACGATAGCTGTCATTTATAAGTCTGCAGGTTTGTGAATTACAGTGCCCCTGAGCTCCTTTCTTCAACTCGCTTTCTTGTGAGCTGGTCGCAACACCGCAGGATTGCTTCAGGCCCTAATCTTGTTCCGGCACGGCACGCTGAGCCTTTGGTTAATTCCTCTTCCTGGTGGGAAATGAGAGTTAAATTTGCCCATCCAGACACCTCCAGCTAGTCTCTCATTGGTTCTCCCTATTCCTGTTCATCTTCCGCAGAAATTGCAAACTGGGCCAAACAGGAGGTTAAAGGCACTGACTCTCCAAGTCGGGAGAGTGTTAGTAAAGCGTCTGGAATGTTGCACCCGAGTACCAGGGGACGAGAACTGAGACATATTTGAACACGTCTCCCGATCGCACAGTGGATCATACTCTGGGTTCCACATGCATGTTTTAGCTGAAGGAAGAATCCCTTAAACCTGGAGAGTTGAGACCCGTGGAATGGGCACCATGCAATATGACTTCAAAGGGTCTTCATTTGCTCACCGAACCTCTCCAATCCTATCACTGCTGCGTTTATGCCCCTGTACACACGCTTGATTCTCTTTCGGAGACATAGCAATCCATAGGTTTTAAGATACTTACTAGTCAGGTACATTCTTAGGCGTTTAATATGGGGTGTTGAGTCTATTTCGTTGAGCAAGGAGTAGCTCTTGTCTATTCTATATTTGGCTTAAGGAACTTTATCTGTGTTCATTTCAATCTCTGGTTTTAGGCAGCACCCCAACTCACCTTTCCCCTTAGCAAGCATAAGTTGGTTTTCTAAATTTGAGACCCTGTTCTGTTTTGTAATTCACTTCCTGTGTAGCCAAGTTTACATTCCGTGTATTAGTGATATCTTATGATGTTTCTTTTTCTGTGTGACTTATTTCAGTTAGAATCATCATACCTGAATCCACTCATTATGCTGCTACGGGCCTGATGACATAGATTTCATTGCTGAGTGATATTGCATTGTACGTAAGTACCACAACTTCTTTATCCATTACTCACTTTCTGTGATATTGAACTTGTACCGTAAACGAGGTTCTTGTAAACAGAGCCGTCCCAAACTTTGGGGTGGCTGTGTCTTTTTGATTTTAATTTCCCTAAGCTATAGGACCATAAGTGGAAGTGCCCTAGGCTCTGTTGCTTTGTTTTTTAGATGTTTCAGGAAACACCATACACTTCTCCCGAGTGGCTGTTGGCAATTTACATCCCGCCCATCAGCATAACAAGGCTCCCAGTTCTCCATGGCCTGTCCTGCCTTCTGGATTTTACACTTTTTTCAGATGGCCCTTTTGACCGGGGGGAAGTGAGACTTCATTGTAGTGCAGATTTCCTTTGCAAGCTTGCTTGGTTGGCCAAAAAGGGCGTATGCGTTTTTTCCTGAATATATTCAGGAAAAAACGCATACGCCCTTTTTGGCCAAGTGCATCATTGTGGACGTTCTGCCTCTTTTCCTATGCTTTAACTGCAATTCCAGTCTACCTCCTGAAATCGGTTTCCTGCAATTCTGCCCCGCTTTCAAGTCCTCTTGGCAGCCTTAGTTCAGTATATTTTTGGACGATAGCTGTCATTTATAACTCTGCAGGTTTGTGAATTACAGTGCCCCTGAGCTCCTTTCTTCAACTCGCTTTCTTGTGAGCTGGTCGCAACACCGCAGGATTGCTTCAGGCCCTAATCTGGTTCCGGCACGGCACGCTGAGCCTTTGGTTAATTCCTCTTCCTGGTGGGAAATGAGAGTTAAATTTGCCCATCCAGACACCTCCAGCTAGTCTCTCATTGGTTCTCCCTATTCCTGTTCATCTTCCGCAGAAATTGCAAACTGGGCCAAAGAGGAGGTTAAAGGCACTGACTCTCCAAGTCGGGAGAGTGTTAGTAAAGCGTCTGGAATGTTGCACCCGAGTACCAGGGGACGAGAACTGAGACATATTTGAACACGTCTCCCGATCGCACAGTGGATCATACTCTGGGTTCCACATGCATGTTTTAGCTGAAGGAAGAATCCCTTAAACCTGGAGAGTTGAGACCCGTGGAATTTGCACCATGCAATATAACTTCAAAGGGTCTTCATTTGCTCACCGAACCTCTCCAATGCTATCACTGCTGCGTTTATGCCCCTGTACACATGCTTGATTCTCTTTCGGAGACATAGCAATCCATAGGTTTTAAGATACTTACTAGTCAGGTACATTCTTAGGCGTTTAATATGGGGTGTTGAGTCCATTTCGTTGAGCAAGGAGTAGCTCTTGTCTATTCCATATTTGGCTTAAGGAACTTTATCTGTGTTCATTACAATCTCTGGTTTTAGGCAGCACCCCAACTCACCTTTCCCCTTAGCAAGCATAAGTTGGTTTTCTAAATTTGAGACCCTGTTCTGTTTTGTCATTCAGTTCCTGTGTAGCCAAGTTTACATTCCGTGTATTAGTGATATCTTATGATGTTTCTTTTTCTGTGTGACTTATTTCAGTTAGAATCATCATACCTGAATCCACTCATTATGCTGCTACGGGCCTGATGACATAGATTTCATTGCTGAGTGATATTGCATTGTACGTAAGTACCACAACTTCTTTATCCATTACTCACTTTCTGTGATATTGAACTTGTACCGTAAACGAGGTTCTTGTAAACAGAGACGTCCCAAACTTTGGGGTGGCTGTGTCTTTTTGATTTTAATTTCCCTAAGCTATAGGACCATAAGTGGAAGTGCCCTAGGCTCTGTTGCTTTGTTTTTTAGATGTTTCAGGAAACACCATACACTTCTCCCGAGTGGCTGTTGGCAATTTACATCCCGCCCATCAGCATAACAAGGCTCCCAGTTCTCCATGGCCTGTCCTGCCTTCTGGATTTTACACTTTTTTCAGATGGCCCTTTTGACCGGGGGGAAGTGAGACTTCATTGTAGTGCAGATTTCCTTTGCAAGCTTGCTTGGTTGGCCAAAAAGGGCGTATGCGTTTTTTCCTGAATATATTCAGGAAAAAACGCATACGCCCTTTTTGGCCAAGTGCATCATTGTGGACGTTCTGCCTCTTTTCCTATGCTTTAACTGCAATTCCAGTCTACCTCCTGAAATCGGTTTCCTGCAATTCTGCCCCGCTTTCAAGTCCTCTTGGCAGCCTTACTTCAGTATATTTTTGGACGATAGCTGTCATTTATAAGTCTGCATGTTTGTGAATTACAGTGCCCCTGAGCTCCTTTCTTCAACTCGCTTTCTTGTGAGCTGGTCGCAACACCGCAGGATTGCTTCAGGCCCTAATCTGGTTCCGGCACGGCACGCTGAGCCTTTGGTTAATTCCTCTTCCTGGTGGGAAATGAGAGTTAAATTTGCCCGTCCAGACACCTCCAGCTAGTCTCTCATTGGTTCTCCCTATTCCTGTTCATCTTCCGCAGAAATTGCAAACTGGGCCAAACAGGAGGTTAAAGGCACTGACTCTCCAAGTCGGGAGAGTGTTAGTAAAGCGTCTGGAATGTTTCACCCGAGTACCGGGGGACGACAACTGAGACATATTTGAACACGTCTCCCGATCGCACAGTGGATCATATTCTGGGTTCCACATGCATGTTTTAGCTGAAGGAAGAATCCCTTAAACCTGGAGAGTTGAGACCCGTGGAATGGGCACCATGCAATACGACTTCAAAGGGTCTTCATTTGCTCACCGAACCTCTCCAATCCTATCACTGCTGCGTTTATGCCCCTGTACACACGCTTGATTCTCTTTCGGAGACATAGCAATCCATAGGTTTTAAGATACTTACTAGTCAGGTACATTCTTAGGCGTTTAATATGGGGTGTTGAGTCCATTTCGTTGAGCAAGGAGTAGCTCTTGTCTATTCTATATTTGGCTTAAGGAACTTTATCTGTGTTCATTTCAATCTCTGGTTTTAGGCAGCACCCCAACTCACCTTTCCCCTTAGCAAGCATAAGTTGGTTTTCTAAATTTGAGACCCTGTTCTGTTTTGTAATTCACTTCCTGTGTAGCCAAGTTTACATTCCGTGTATTAGTGATATCTTATGATGTTTCTTTTTCTGTGTGACTTATTTCAGTTAGAATCATCATACCTGAATCCACTCATTATGCTGCTACGGGCCTGATGACATAGATTTCATTGCTGAGTGATATTGCATTGTACGTAAGTACCACAACTTCTTTATCCATTACTCACTTTCTGCGATATTGAACTTGTACCGTAAACGAGGTTCTTGTAAACAGAGCCGTCCCAAACTTTGGGGTGGCTGTGTCTTTTTGATTTTAATTTCCCTAAGCTATAGGACCATAAGTGGAAGTGCCCTAGGCTCTGTTGCTTTGTTTTTTAGATGTTTCAGGAAACACCATACACTTCTCCCGAGTGGCTGTTGGCAATTTACATCCCGCCCATCAGCATAACAAGGCTCCCAGTTCTCCATGGCCTGTCCTGCCTTCTGGATTTTACACTTTTTTCAGATGGCCCTTTTGACCGGGGGGAAGTGAGACTTCATTGTAGTGCAGATTTCCTTTGCAAGCTTGCTTGGTTGGCCAAAAAGGGCGTATGCGTTTTTTCCTGAATATATTCAGGAAAAAACGCATACGCCCTTTTTGGCCAAGTGCATCATTGTGGACGTTCTGCCTCTTTTCCTATGCTTTAACTGCAATTCCAGTCTACCTCCTGAAATCGGTTTCCTGCAATTCTGCCCCGCTTTCAAGTCCTCTTGGCAGCCTTAGTTCAGTATATTTTTGGACGATAGCTGTCATTTATAACTCTGCAGGTTTGTGAATTACAGTGCCCCTGAGCTCCTTTCTTCAACTCGCTTTCTTGTGAGCTGGTCGCAACACCGCAGGATTGCTTCAGGCCCTAATCTGGTTCCGGCACGGCACGCTGAGCCTTTGGTTAATTCCTCTTCCTGGTGGGAAATGAGAGTTAAATTTGCCCGTCCAGACACCTCCAGCTAGTCTCTCATTGGTTCTCCCTATTCCTGTTCATCTTCCGCAGAAATTGCAAACTGGGCCAAACAGGAGGTTAAAGGCACTGACTCTCCAAGTCGGGAGAGTGTTAGTAAAGCGTCTGGAATGTTGCACCCGAGTACCAGGGGACGAGAACTGAGACATATTTGAACACGTCTCCCGATCGCACAGTGGATCATACTCTGGGTTCCACATGCATGTTTTAGCTGAAGGAAGAATCCCTTAAACCTGGAGAGTTGAGACCCGTGGAATGGGTACCATGCAATATGACTTCAAAGGGTCTTCATTTGCTCACCGAACCTCTCCAATCCTATCACTGCTGCGTTTATGCCCCTGTACACACGCTTGATTCTCTTTCGGAGACATAGCAATCCATAGGTTTTAAGATACTTACTAGTCAGGTACATTCTTAGGCGTTTAATATGGGGTGTTGAGTCCATTTCGTTGAGCAAGGAGTAGCTCTTGTCTATTCTATATTTGGCTTAAGGAACTTTATCTGTGTTCATTTCAATCTCTGGTTTTAGGCAGCACCCCAACTCACCTTTCCCCTTAGCAAGCATAAGTTGGTTTTCTAAATTTGAGACCCTGTTCTGTTTTGTAATTCACTTCCTGTGTAGCCAAGTTTACATTCCGTGTATTAGTGATATCTTATGATGTTTCTTTTTCTGTGTGACTTATTTCAGTTAGAATCATCATACCTGAATCCACTCATTATGCTGCTACGGGCCTGATGACATAGATTTCATTGCTGAGTGATATTGCATTGTACGTAAGTACCACAACTTCTTTATCCATTACTCACCTTCTGCGATATTGAACTTGTACCGTAAACGAGGTTCTTGTAAACAGAGCCGTCCCAAACTTTGGGGTGGCTGTGTCTTTTTGATTTTAATTTCCCTAAGCTATAGGACCATAAGTGGAAGTGCCCTAGGCTCTGTTGCTTTGTTTTTTAGATGTTTCAGGAAACACCATACACTTCTCCCGAGTGGCTGTTGGCAATTTACATCCCGCCCATCAGCATAACAAGGCTCCCAGTTCTCCATGGCCTGTCCTGCCTTCTGGATTTTACACTTTTTTCAGATGGCCCTTTTGACCGGGGGGAAGTGAGACTTCATTGTAGTGCAGATTTCCTTTGCAAGCTTGCTTGGTTGGCCAAAAAGGGCGTATGCGTTTTTTCCTGAATATATTCAGGAAAAAACGCATACGCCCTTTTTGGCCAAGTGCATCATTGTGGACGTTCTGCCTCTTTTCCTATGCTTTAACTGCAATTCCAGTCTACCTCCTGAAATCGGTTTCCTGCAATTCTGCCCTGCTTTCAAGTCCTCTTGGCAGCCTTAGTTCAGTATATTTTTGGACGATAGCTGTCATTTATAAGTCTGCAGGTTTGTGAATTACAGTGCCCCTGAGCTCCTTTCTTCAACTCGCTTTCTTGTGAGCTGGTCGCAACACCGCAGGATTGCTTCAGGCCCTAATCTGGTTCCGGCACGGCACGCTGAGCCTTTGGTTAATTCCTCTTCCTGGTGGGAAATGAGAGTTAAATTTGCCCGTCCAGACACCTCCAGCTAGTCTCTCATTGGTTCTCCCTATTCCTGTTCATCTTCCGCAGAAATTGCAAACTGGGCCAAACAGGAGGTTAAAGGCACTGACTCTCCAAGTCGGGAGAGTGTTAGTAAAGCGTCTGGAATGTTGCACCCGAGTACCAGGGGACGAGAACTGAGACATATTTGAACACGTCTCCCGATCGCACAGTGGATCATACTCTGGGTTCCACATGCATGTTTCAGCTGAAGGAAGAATCCCTTAAACCTGGAGAGTTGAGACCCGTGGAATGGGTACCATGCAATATGACTTCAAAGGGTCTTCATTTGCTCACCGAACCTCTCCAATCCTATCACTGCTGTGTTTATGCCCCTGTACACACGCTTGATTCTCTTTCGGAGACATAGCAATCCATAGGTTTTAAGATACTTACTAGTCAGGTACATTCTTAGGCGTTTAATATGGGGTGTTGAGTCCATTTCGTTGAGCAAGGAGTAGCTCTTGTCTATTCCATATTTGGCTTAAGGAACTTTATCTGTGTTCATTACAATCTCTGGTTTTAGGCAGCACCCCAACTCACCTTTCCCCTTAGCAAGCATAAGTTGGTTTTCTAAATTTGAGACCCTGTTCTGTTTTGTCATTCAGTTCCTGTGTAGCCAAGTTTACATTCCGTGTATTAGTGATATCTTATGATGTTTCTTTTTCTGTGTGACTTATTTCAGTTAGAATCATCATACCTGAATCCACTCATTATGCTGCTACGGGCCTGATGACATAGATTTCATTGCTGAGTGATATTGCATTGTACGTAAGTACCACAACTTCTTTATCCATTACTCACTTTCTGCGATATTGAACTTGTACCGTAAACGAGGTTCTTGTAAACAGAGCCGTCCCAAACTTTGGGGTGGCTGTGTCTTTTTGATTTTAATTTCCCTAAGCTATAGGACCATAAGTGGAAGTGCCCTAGGCTCTGTTGCTTTGTTTTTTAGATGTTTCAGGAAACACCATACACTTCTCCCGAGTGGCTGTTGGCAATTTACATCCCGCCCATCAGCATAACAAGGCTCCCAGTTCTCCATGGCCTGTCCTGCCTTCTGGATTTTACACTTTTTTCAGATGGCCCTTTTGACCGGGGGGAAGTGAGACTTCATTGTAGTGCAGATTTCCTTTGCAAGCTTGCTTGGTTGGCCAAAAAGGGCGTATGCGTTTTTTCCTGAATATATTCAGGAAAAAATGCATACGCCCTTTTTGGCCAAGTGCATCATTGTGGACGTTCTGCCTCTTTTCCTATGCTTTAACTGCAATTCCAGTCTACCTCCTGAAATCGGTTTCCTGCAATTCTGCCCCGCTTTCAAGTCCTCTTGGCAGCCTTAGTTCAGTATATTTTTGGACGATAGCTGTCATTTATAACTCTGCAGGTTTGTGAATTACAGTGCCCCTGAGCTCCTTTCTTCAACTCGCTTTCTTGTGAGCTGGTCGCAACACCGCAGGATTGCTTCAGGCCCTAATCTGGTTCCGGCACGGCACGCTGAGCCTTTGGTTAATTCCTCTTCCTGGTGGGAAATGAGAGTTAAATTTGCCCGTCCAGACACCTCCAGCTAGTCTCTCATTGGTTCTCCCTATTCCTGTTCATCTTCCGCAGAAATTGCAAACTGGGCCAAACAGGAGGTTAAAGGCACTGACTCTCCAAGTCGGGAGAGTGTTAGTAAAGCGTCTGGAATGTTGCACCCGAGTACCAGGGGACGAGAACTGAGACATATTTGAACACGTCTCCCGATCGCACAGTGGATCATACTCTGGGTTCCACATGCATGTTTTAGCTGAAGGAAGAATCCCTTAAACCTGGAGAGTTGAGACCCGTGGAATGGGTACCATGCAATATGACTTCAAAGGGTCTTCATTTGCTCACCGAACCTCTCCAATCCTATCACTGCTGTGTTTATGCCCCTGTACACACGCTTGATTCTCTTTCGGAGACATAGCAATCCATAGGTTTTAAGATACTTACTAGTCAGGTACATTCTTAGGCGTTTAATATGGGGTGTTGAGTCCATTTCGTTGAGGAAGGAGTAGCTCTTGTCTATTCCATATTTGGCTTAAGGAACTTTATCTGTGTTCATTACAATCTCTGGTTTTAGGCAGCACCCCAACTCACCTTTCCCCTTAGCAAGCATAAGTTGGTTTTCTAAATTTGAGACCCTGTTCTGTTTTGTCATTCAGTTCCTGTGTAGCCAAGTTTACATTCCGTGTATTAGTGATATCTTATGATGTTTCTTTTTCTGTGTGACTTATTTCAGTTAGAATCATCATACCTGAATCCACTCATTATGCTGCTACGGGCCTGATGACATAGATTTCATTGCTGAGTGATATTGCATTGTACGTAAGTACCACAACTTCTTTATCCATTACTCACTTTCTGCGATATTGAACTTGTACCGTAAACGAGGTTCTTGTAAACAGAGCCGTCCCAAACTTTGGGGTGGCTGTGTCTTTTTGATTTTAATTTCCCTAAGCTATAGGACCATAAGTGGAAGTGCCCTAGGCTCTGTTGCTTTGTTTTTTAGATGTTTCAGGAAACACCATACACTTCTCCCGAGTGGCTGTTGGCAATTTACATCCCGCCCATCAGCATAACAAGGCTCCCAGTTCTCCATGGCCTGTCCTGCCTTCTGGATTTTACACTTTTTTCAGATGGCCCTTTTGACCGGGGGGAAGTGAGACTTCATTGTAGTGCAGATTTCCTTTGCAAGCTTGCTTGGTTGGCCAAAAAGGGCGTATGCGTTTTTTCCTGAATATATTCAGGAAAAAACGCATACGCCCTTTTTGGCCAAGTGCATCATTGTGGACGTTCTGCCTCTTTTCCTATGCTTTAACTGCAATTCCAGTCTACCTCCTGAAATCGGTTTCCTGCAATTCTGCCCCGCTTTCAAGTCCTCTTGGCAGCCTTAGTTCAGTATATTTTTGGACGATAGCTGTCATTTATAAGTCTGCAGGTTTGTGAATTACAGTGCCCCTGAGCTCCTTTCTTCAACTCGCTTTCTTGTGAGCTGGTCGCAACACCGCAGGATTGCTTCAGGCCCTAATCTGGTTCCGGCACGGCACGCTGAGCCTTTGGTTAATTCCTCTTCCTGGTGGGAAATGAGAGTTAAATTTGCCCGTCCAGACACCTCCAGCTAGTCTCTCATTGGTTCTCCCTATTCCTGTTCATCTTCCGCAGAAATTGCAAACTGGGCCAAACAGGAGGTTAAAGGCACTGACTCTCCAAGTCGGGAGAGTGTTAGTAAAGCGTCTGGAATGTTGCACCCGAGTACCAGGGGACGAGAACTGAGACATATTTGAACACGTCTCCCGATCGCACAGTGGATCATACTCTGGGTTCCACATGCATGTTTTAGCTGAAGGAAGAATCCCTTAAACCTGGAGAGTTGAGACCCGTGGAATGGGTACCATGCAATATGACTTCAAAGGGTCTTCATTTGCTCACCGAACCTCTCCAATCCTATCACTGCTGTGTTTATGCCCCTGTACACACGCTTGATTCTCTTTCGGAGACATAGCAATCCATAGGTTTTAAGATACTTACTAGTCAGGTACATTCTTAGGCGTTTAATATGGGGTGTTGAGTCCATTTCGTTGAGCAAGGAGTAGCTCTTGTCTATTCCATATTTGGCTTAAGGAACTTTATCTGTGTTCATTACAATCTCTGGTTTTAGGCAGCACCCCAACTCACCTTTCCCCTTAGCAAGCATAAGTTGGTTTTCTAAATTTGAGACCCTGTTCTGTTTTGTCATTCAGTTCCTGTGTAGCCAAGTTTACATTCCGTGTATTAGTGATATCTTATGATGTTTCTTTTTCTGTGTGACTTATTTCAGTTAGAATCATCATACCTGAATCCACTCATTATGCTGCTACGGGCCTGATGACATAGATTTCATTGCTGAGTGATATTGCATTGTACGTAAGTACCACAACTTCTTTATCCATTACTCACTTTCTGCGATATTGAACTTGTACCGTAAACGAGGTTCTTGTAAACAGAGCCGTCCCAAACTTTGGGGTGGCTGTGTCTTTTTGATTTTAATTTCCCTAAGCTATAGGACCATAAGTGGAAGTGCCCTAGGCTCTGTTGCTTTGTTTTTTAGATGTTTCAGGAAACACCATACACTTCTCCCGAGTGGCTGTTGGCAATTTACATCCCGCCCATCAGCATAACAAGGCTCCCAGTTCTCCATGGCCTGTCCTGCCTTCTGGATTTTACACTTTTTTCAGATGGCCCTTTTGACCGGGGGGAAGTGAGACTTCATTGTAGTGCAGATTTCCTTTGCAAGCTTGCTTGGTTGGCCAAAAAGGGCGTATGCGTTTTTTCCTGAATATATTCAGGAAAAAATGCATACGCCCTTTTTGGCCAAGTGCATCATTGTGGACGTTCTGCCTCTTTTCCTATGCTTTAACTGCAATTCCAATCTACCTCCTGAAATCGGTTTCCTGCAATTCTGCCCCGCTTTCAAGTCCTCTTGGCAGCCTTAGTTCAGTATATTTTTGGACGATAGCTGTCATTTATAAGTCTGCAGGTTTGTGAATTACAGTGCCCCTGAGCTCCTTTCTTCAACTCGCTTTCTTGTGAGCTGGTCGCAACACCGCAGGATTGCTTCAGGCCCTAATCTGGTTCCGGCACGGCACGCTGAGCCTTTGGTTAATTCCTCTTCCTGGTGGGAAATGAGAGTTAAATTTGCCCGTCCAGACACCTCCAGCTAGTCTCTCATTGGTTCTCCCTATTCCTGTTCATCTTCCGCAGAAATTGCAAACTGGGCCAAACAGGAGGTTAAAGGCACTGACTCTCCAAGTCGGGAGAGTGTTAGTAAAGCGTCTGGAATGTTGCACCCGAGTACCAGGGGACGAGAACTGAGACATATTTGAACACGTCTCCCGATCGCACAGTGGATCATACTCTGGGTTCCACATGCATGTTTTAGCTGAAGGAAGAATCCCTTAAACCTGGAGAGTTGAGACCCGTGGAATGGGTACCATGCAATATGACTTCAAAGGGTCTTCATTTGCTCACCGAACCTCTCCAATCCTATCACTGCTGTGTTTATGCCCCTGTACACACGCTTGATTCTCTTTCGGAGACATAGCAATCCATAGGTTTTAAGATACTTACTAGTCAGGTACATTCTTAGGCGTTTAATATGGGGTGTTGAGTCCATTTCGTTGAGCAAGGAGTAGCTCTTGTCTATTCCATATTTGGCTTAAGGAACTTTATCTGTGTTCATTACAATCTCTGGTTTTAGGCAGCACCCCAACTCACCTTTCCCCTTAGCAAGCATAAGTTGGTTTTCTAAATTTGAGACCCTGTTCTGTTTTGTCATTCAGTTCCTGTGTAGCCAAGTTTACATTCCGTGTATTAGTGATATCTTATGATGTTTCTTTTTCTGTGTGACTTATTTCAGTTAGAATCATCATACCTGAATCCACTCATTATGCTGCTACGGGCCTGATGACATAGATTTCATTGCTGAGTGATATTGCATTGTACGTAAGTACCACAACTTCTTTATCCATTACTCACTTTCTGCGATATTGAACTTGTACCGTAAACGAGGTTCTTGTAAACAGAGCCGTCCCAAACTTTGGGGTGGCTGTGTCTTTTTGATTTTAATTTCCCTAAGCTATAGGACCATAAGTGGAAGTGCCCTAGGCTCTGTTGCTTTGTTTTTTAGATGTTTCAGGAAACACCATACACTTCTCCCGAGTGGCTGTTGGCAATTTACATCCCGCCCATCAGCATAACAAGGCTCCCAGTTCTCCATGGCCTGTCCTGCCTTCTGGATTTTACACTTTTTTCAGATGGCCCTTTTGACCGGGGGGAAGTGAGACTTCATTGTAGTGCAGATTTCCTTTGCAAGCTTGCTTGGTTGGCCAAAAAGGGCGTATGCGTTTTTTCCTGAATATATTCAGGAAAAAATGCATACGCCCTTTTTGGCCAAGTGCATCATTGTGGACGTTCTGCCTCTTTTCCTATGCTTTAACTGCAATTCCAGTCTACCTCCTGAAATCGGTTTCCTGCAATTCTGCCCCGCTTTCAAGTCCTCTTGGCAGCCTTAGTTCAGTATATTTTTGGACGATAGCTGTCATTTATAACTCTGCAGGTTTGTGAATTACAGTGCCCCTGAGCTCCTTTCTTCAACTCGCTTTCTTGTGAGCTGGTCGCAACACCGCAGGATTGCTTCAGGCCCTAATCTGGTTCCGGCACGGCACGCTGAGCCTTTGGTTAATTCCTCTTCCTGGTGGGAAATGAGAGTTAAATTTGCCCGTCCAGACACCTCCAGCTAGTCTCTCATTGGTTCTCCCTATTCCTGTTCATCTTCCGCAGAAATTGCAAACTGGGCCAAACAGGAGGTTAAAGGCACTGACTCTCCAAGTCGGGAGAGTGTTAGTAAAGCGTCTGGAATGTTGCACCCGAGTACCAGGGGACGAGAACTGAGACATATTTGAACACGTCTCCCGATCGCACAGTGGATCATACTCTGGGTTCCACATGCATGTTTTAGCTGAAGGAAGAATCCCTTAAACCTGGAGAGTTGAGACCCGTGGAATGGGTACCATGCAATATGACTTCAAAGGGTCTTCATTTGCTCACCGAACCTCTCCAATCCTATCACTGCTGTGTTTATGCCCCTGTACACACGCTTGATTCTCTTTCGGAGACATAGCAATCCATAGGTTTTAAGATACTTACTAGTCAGGTACATTCTTAGGCGTTTAATATGGGGTGTTGAGTCCATTTCGTTGAGCAAGGAGTAGCTCTTGTCTATTCCATATTTGGCTTAAGGAACTTTATCTGTGTTCATTACAATCTCTGGTTTTAGGCAGCACCCCAACTCACCTTTCCCCTTAGCAAGCATAAGTTGGTTTTCTAAATTTGAGACCCTGTTCTGTTTTGTCATTCAGTTCCTGTGTAGCCAAGTTTACATTCCGTGTATTAGTGATATCTTATGATGTTTCTTTTTCTGTGTGACTTATTTCAGTTAGAATCATCATACCTGAATCCACTCATTATGCTGCTACGGGCCTGATGACATAGATTTCATTGCTGAGTGATATTGCATTGTACGTAAGTACCACAACTTCTTTATCCATTACTCACTTTCTGCGATATTGAACTTGTACCGTAAACGAGGTTCTTGTAAACAGAGCCGTCCCAAACTTTGGGGTGGCTGTGTCTTTTTGATTTTAATTTCCCTAAGCTATAGGACCATAAGTGGAAGTGCCCTAGGCTCTGTTGCTTTGTTTTTTAGATGTTTCAGGAAACACCATACACTTCTCCCGAGTGGCTGTTGGCAATTTACATCCCGCCCATCAGCATAACAAGGCTCCCAGTTCTCCATGGCCTGTCCTGCCTTCTGGATTTTACACTTTTTTCAGATCGCCCTTTTGACCGGGGGGAAGTGAGACTTCATTGCAGTGCAGATTTCCTTTGCAAGCTTGCTTGGTTGGCCAAAAAGGGCGTATGCGTTTTTTCCTGAATATATTCAGGAAAAAACGCATACGCCCTTTTTGGCCAAGTGCATCATTGTGGACGTTCTGCCTCTTTTCCTATGCTTTAACTGCAATTCCAGTCTACCTCCTGAAATCGGTTTCCTGCAATTCTGCCCCGCTTTCAAGTCCTCTTGGCAGCCTTACTTCAGTATATTTTTGGACGATAGCTGTCATTTATAACTCTGCAGGTTTGTGAATTACAGTGCCCCTGAGCTCCTTCCTTCAAGTCGCTTTCTTGTGAGCTGGTCGCAACACCGCAGGATTGCTTCAGGCCCTAATCTGGTTCCGGCACGGCACGCTGAGCCTTTGGTTAATTCCTCTTCCTGGTGGGAAATGAGAGTTAAATTTGCCCGTCCAGACACCTCCAGCTAGTCTCTCATTGGTTCTCCCTATTCCTGTTCATCTTCCGCAGAAATTGCAAACTGGGCCAAACAGGGGGTTAAAGGCACTGACTCTCCAAGTCGGGAGAGTGTTAGTAAAGCGTCTGGAATGTTGCACCCGAGTACCAGGGGACGAGAACTGAGACATATTTGAACACGTCTCCCGATCGCACAGTGGATCATACTCTGGGTTCCACATGCATGTTTTAGCTGAAGGAAGAATCCCTTAAACCTGGAGAGTTGAGACCCGTGGAATGGGTACCATGCAATATGACTTCAATGGGTCTTCATTTGCTCACCGAACCTCTCCAATCCTATCACTGCTGCGTTTATGCCCCTGTACACACGCTTGATTCTCTTTCGGAGACATAGCAATCCATAGGTTTTAAGATACTTACTAGTCAGGTACATTCTTAGGCGTTTAATATGGGGTGTTGAGTCCATTTCGTTGAGCAAGGAGTAGCTCTTGTCTATTCTATATTTGGCTTAAGGAACTTTATCTGTGTTCATTTCAATCTCTGATTTTAGGCAGCACCCCAACTCACCTTTACGCTTAGCAAGCATAAGTTGGTTTTCTAAATTTGAGACCCTGTTCTGTTTTGTCATTCAGTTCCTGTGTAGCCAAGTTTACATTCCGTGTATTAGTGATATCTTGTGATGTTTCTTTTTCTGTGTGACTTATTTCAGTTAGAATCATCATACCTGAATCCACTCATTATGCTGCTACGGGCCTGATGACATAGATTTCATTGCTGAGTGATATTGCATTGTGCGTAAGTACCACAACTTCTTTATCCATTACTCACTTTCTGTGATATTGAACTTGTACCGTAAACGAGGTTCTTGTAAACAGAGCCGTCCCAAACTTTGGGGTGGCTGTGTCTTTTTGATTTTAATTTCCCTAAGCTATAGGACCATAAGTGGAAGTGCCCTAGGCTCTGTTGCTTTGTTTTTTAGATGTTTCAGGAAACACCATACACTTCTCCCGAGTGGCTGTTGGCAATTTACATCCCGCCCATCAGCATAACAAGGCTCCCAGTTCTCCATGGCCTGTCCTGCCTTCTGGATTTTACACTTTTTTCAGTTGGCCCTTTTGACAAGGGGGAAGTGAGACTTCATTGTAGTGCAGATTTCCTTTGCAAGCTTGCTTGGTTGGCCAAAAAGGGCGTATGCGTTTTTTCCTGAATATATTCAGGAAAAAACGCATACGCCCTTTTTGGCCAAGTGCATCATTGTGGACGTTCTGCCTCTTTTCCTATGCTTTAACTGCAATTCCAGTCTACCTCCTGAAATCGGTTTCTTGCAATTCTGCCCCGCTTTCAAGTCCTCTTGGCAGCCTTACTTCAGTATATTTTTGGACGATAGCTGTCATTTATAACTCTGCAGCTTTGTGAATTACAGTGCCCCTGAGCTCCTTTCTTCAACTCGCTTTCTTGTGAGCTGGCCGCAACACCGCAGGATTGCTTCAGGCCCTAATCTGGTTCCGGCACGGCACGCTGAGCCTTTGGTTAATTCCTCTTCCTGGTGGGAAATGAGAGTTAAATTTGCCCGTCCAGACACCTCCAGCTAGTCTCTCATTGGTTCTCCCTATTCCTGTTCATCTTCCACAGAAATTGCAAACTCGGCCAAACAGGAGGTTAAAGGCACTGACTCTCCAAGTCGGGAGAGTGTTATTAAAGCGTCTGGAATGTTGCACCCGAGTACCAGGGGTCGAAAACTGAGACATATTTGAACACGTCTCCCGATCACACGGTGGATCATATTCTGGGTTCCACATGCATGTTTTAGCTGAAGGAAGAATCCCTTAAACCTGGAGAGTTGAGACCCTTGGAATGGGTACCATGCAATATGACTTCAAAGGGTCTTCATTTGCTCACCGAACCTCTCCAATCCTATCACTGCTGCGTTTATGCCCCTGTACACACGCTTGATCCTCTTTCAGAGACATAGCAATCCATAGGTTTTAAGATATTTACTAGTCAGGTGCATTCTTAGGCGTTTAATATGGGGTGTTGAGCCCATTTCGTTGAGCAAGGAGTAGCTCTTATCTATTACATATTTGGCTTAAGGAACTTTATCTGTGCTCATTTCAATCTCTGGTTTTATGCAACACGCCAACTCACATTTCCCCTTAGCAAGCATAAGTTGGTTTTCTAAATTTGAGACCCTGTTCTGTTTTGTATTTCAGTTCCAGTGTAGCCAAGTTTACATTCCGTGTATTAGTGATATCTTATGATGTTTCTTTTTCTGTGTGACTTATTTCAGTTAGAATCATCATACTTGAATCCACTCATTATGCTGCTACGGGCCTGATGACATAGATTTCATTGCTGAGTGATATTGCATTGTACGTAAGTACCACAACTTCTTTATCCATTACTCACTTTCTGCAATATTGAACTTGTACCGTAAACGAGGTTCTTGTAAACAGAGCCGTCCCAAACTTTGGGGTGGCTGTGTCTTTTTGATTTTAATTTCCCTAATCTATAGGACCTTAAGTGGAAGTGCCCTAGGCTCTGTTGCTTTGTTTTTTAGATGTTTCAGGAAACACCATACACTTCTCCCGAGTGGCTGTTGGCAATTTACATCCCGCCCATCAGCATAACAAGGCTCCCAGTTCTCCATGGCCTGTCCTGCCTTCTGGATTTTACACTTTTTTCAGATGGCCCTTTTGACCGGGGGGAAGTGAGACTTCATTGTAGTGCAGATTTCCTTTGCAAGCTTGCTTGGTTGGCCAAAAAGTGCGTATGCGTTTTTTCCTGAATATATTCAGGAAAAAACGCATACGCCCTTTTTGGCCAAGTGCATCATTGTGGACGTTCTGCCTCTTTTCCTATGCTTTAACTGCAATTCCAGTCTACCTCCTGAAATCGGTTTCCTGCAATTCTGCCCCGCTTTCAAGTCCTCTTGGCAGCCTTACTTCAGTATATTTTTGGACGATAGCTGTCATTTATAACTTTGCAGGTTTGTGAATTACAGTGCCCCTGAGCTCCTTTCTTCAACTCGCTTTCTTGTGAGCTGGTCGCAACACCGCAGGATTGCTTCAGGCCCTAATCCGGTTCCGGCACGGCACGCTGAGCCTTTGGTTAATTCCTCTTCCTGGTGGGAAATGAGAGTTAAATTTGCCCGTCCAGACACCTCCAGCTAGTCTCTCATTGGTTCTCCCTATTCCTGTTCATCTTCCACAGAAATTGCAAACTGGGCCAAACAGGAGGTTAAAGGCACTGACTCTCCAAGTCGGGAGAGTGTTAGTAAAGCGTCTGGAATGTTGCACCCGAGTACCAGGGGACGAGAACTGAGACATATTTGAACACGTCTCCCGATCGCACAGTGGATCATATTCTGGGTTCCACATGCATGTTTTAGCTGAAGGAAGAATCCCTTAAACCTGGAGAGTTGAGACCCGTGGAATGGGTACCATGCAATATGACTTCAAAGGGTCTTCATTTGCTCACCGAACCTCTAGAATCCTATCACTGCTGCGTTTATGCCCCTGTACACACGCTTGATTCTCTTTCGGAGACATAGCAATCCATAGGTTTTAAGATACTTACTAGTCAGGTACATTCTTAGGCGTTTAATATGGGGTGTTGAGTCCATTTCGTTGAGCAAGGAGTAGCTCTTGTCTATTCTATATTTGGCTTAAGGAAATTTATCTGTGTTCATTTCAATCTCTGGTTTTAGGCAGCACCCCAACTCACCTTTCTCCTTAGCAAGCATAATTTGGTTTTCTAAATTTGAGACCCTGTTCTGTTTTGTCATTCAGTTCCTGTGTAGCCAAGTTTACATTCCGTGTATTAGTGATATCTTATGATGTTTCTTTTTCTGTGTGACTTATTTCAGTTAGAATCATCATACCTGAATCCACTCATTATGCTGCTATGGGCCTGATGACATAGATTTCATTGCTGAGTGATATTGCATTGTACGTAAGTACCACAACTTCTTTATCCATTACTCACTTTCTGCGATATTGAACTTGTACCGTAAACGAGGTTCTTGTAAACAGAGCCGTCCCAAACTTTGGGGTGGCTGTGTCTTTTTGATTTTAATTTCCCTAAGCTATAGGACCATAAGTGGAAGTGCCCTAGGCTCTGTTGCTTTGTTTTTTAGATGTTTCAGGAAACACCATACACTTCTCCCAAGTGGCTGTTGGCAATTTACATCCCGCCCATCAGCATAACAAGGTTCCCAGTTCTCCATGGCCTGTCCTGCCTTCTGGATTTTACACTTTTTTCAGATGGCCCTTTTGACCGGGGGGAAGTGAGACTTCATTGTAGTGCAGATTTCCTTTGCAAGCTTGCTTGGTTGGCCAAAAAGGGCGTATGCGTTTTTTCCTGAATATATTCAGGAAAAAACGCATACGCCCTTTTTGGCCAAGTGCATCATTGTGGACGTTCTGCCTCTTTTCCTATGCTTTAACTGCAATTCCAGTCTACCTCCTGAAATCGGTTTCCTGCAATTCTGCCCCGCTTTCAAGTCCTCTTGGCAGCCTTACTTCAGTATATTTTTGGACGATAGCTGTCATTTGTAACTCTGCAGGGTTGTGAATTACAGTGCCCCTGAGCTCCTTTCTTCAACTCGCTTTCTTGTGAGCTGGTCGCAACACCGCAGGATTGCTTCAGGCCCTAATCTGGTTCCGGCACGGCACGCTGAGCCTTTGGTTAATTCCTCTTCCTGGTGGGAAATGAGAGTTAAATTTGCCCGTCCAGACACCTCCAGCTAGTCTCTCATTGGTTCTCCCTATTCCTGTTCATCTTCCGCAGAAATTGCAAACTGGGCCAAACAGGAGGTTAAAGGCACTGACTCTCCAAGTCGGGAGAGTGTTAGTAAAGCGTCTGGAATGTTGCACCCGAGTACCAGGGGACGAGAACTGAGACATATTTGAACACGTCTCCCGATCGCACAGTGGATCATACTCTGGGTTCCACATGCATGTTTTAGCTGAAGGAAGAATCCCTTAAACCTGGAGAGTTGAGACCCGTGGAATGGGTACCATGCAATATGACTTCAAAGGGTCTTCATTTGCTCACCGAACCTCTCCAATCCTATCATTGCTGCGTTTATGCCCCTGTACACATGCTTGATTCTCTTTCGGAGACATAGCAATCCATAGGTTTTAAGATACTTACTAGTCAGGTACATTCTTAGGCGTTTAATATGGGGTGTTGAGTCCATTTCGTTGAGCAAGGAGTAGCTCTTTTCTATTCTATATTTGGCTTAAGGAACTTTATCTGTGTTCATTTCAATCTCTGGTTTTAGGCAGCACCCCAACTCACCTTTACCCTTAGCAAGCATAAGTTGGTTTTCTAAATTTGAGACCCTGTTCTGTTTTGTAATTCAGTTCCTGTGTAGCCAAGTTTACATTCCGTGTATTAGTGATATCTTATGATGTTTCTTTTTCTGTGTGACTTATTTCAGTTAGAATCATCATACCTGAAATCACTCATTATGCTGCTACGGGCCTGATGACATAGATTTCATTGCTGAGTGATATTGCATTGTACGTAAGTACCACAACTTCTTTATCCATTACTCACTTTCTGTGATATTGAACTTGTACCGTAAACGAGGTTCTTGTAAACAGAGCCGTCCCAAACTTTGGGGTGGCTGTGTCTTTTTGATTTTAATTTCCCTAAGCTATAGGACCATAAGTGGAAGTGCCCTAGGCTCTGTTGCTTTGTTTTTTAGATGTTTCAGGAAACACCATACACTTCTCCCGAGTGGCTGTTGGCAATTTACATCCCGCCCATCAGCATAACAAGGTTCCCTGTTCTCCATGGCCTGTCCTGCCTTCTGGATTTTACACTTTTTTCAGATGGCCCTTTTGACCGGGGGGAAGTGAGACTTCATTGTAGTGCAGATTTCCTTTGCAAGCTTGCTTGGTTGGCCAAAAAGGGCGTATGCGTTTTTTCCTGAATATATTCAGGAAAAAACGCATACGCCCTTTTTGGCCAAGTGCATCATTGTGGACGTTCTGCCTCTTTTCCTATGCTTTAACTGCAATTCCAGTCTACCTCCTGAAATCGGTTTCCTGCAATTCTGCCCCGCTTTCAAGTCCTCTTGGCAGCCTTACTTCAGTATATTTTTGGACGATAGCTGTCATTTGTAACTCTGCAGGGTTGTGAATTACAGTGCCCCTGAGCTCCTTTCTTCAACTCGCTTTCTTGTGAGCTGGTCGCAACACCGCAGGATTGCTTCAGGCCCTAATCTGGTTCCGGCACGGCACGCTGAGCCTTTGGTTAATTCCTCTTCCTGGTGGGAAATGAGAGTTAAATTTGCCCGTCCAGACACCTCCAGCTAGTCTCTCATTGGTTCTCCCTATTCCTGTTCATCTTCCGCAGAAATTGCAAACTGGGCCAAACAGGAGGTTAAAGGCACTGACTCTCCAAGTCGGGAGAGTGTTAGTAAAGCGTCTGGAATGTTGCACCCGAGTACCAGGGGACGAGAACTGAGACATATTTGAACACGTCTCCCGATCGCACAGTGGATCATACTCTGGGTTCCACATGCATGTTTTAGCTGAAGGAAGAATCCCTTAAACCTGGAGAGTTGAGACCCGTGGAATGGGTACCATGCAATATGACTTCAATGGGTCTTCATTTGCTCACCGAACCTCTCCAATCCTATCACTGCTGCGTTTATGCCCCTGTACACACGCTTGATTCTCTTTCGGAGACATAGCAATCCATAGGATTTAAGATACTTACTAGTCAGGTACATTCTTAGGCGTTTAATATGGGGTGTTGAGTCCATTTCGTTGAGCAAGGAGTAGCTCTTGTCTATTCTATATTTGGCTTAAGGAACTTTATCTGTGTTCATTTCAATCTCTGGTTTTAGGCAGCACCCCAACTCACCTTTACCCTTAGCAAGCATAAGTTGGTTTTCTAAATTTGAGACCCTGTTCTGTTTTGTAATTCAGTTCCTGTGTAGCCAAGTTTACATTCCGTGTATTAGTGATATCTTATGATGTTTCTTTTTCTGTGTGACTTATTTCAGTTAGAATCATCATACCTGAATCCACTCATTATGCTGCTACGGGCCTGATGACATAGATTTCATTGCTGAGTGATATTGCATTGTACGTAAGTACCACAACTTCTTTATCCATTACTCACTTTCTGTGATATTGAACTTGTACCGTAAACGAGGTTCTTGTAAACAGAGCCGTCCCAAACTTTGGGGTGGCTGTGTCTTTTTGATTTTAATTTCCCTAAGCTATAGGACCATAAGTGGAAGTGCCCTAGGCTCTGTTGCTTTGTTTTTTAGATGTTTCAGGAAACACCATACACTTCTCCCGAGTGGCTGTTGGCAATTTACATTCCGCCCATCAGCATAACAAGGCTCCCAGTTCTCCATGGCCTGTCCTGCCTTCTGGATTTTACACTTTTTTCAGATGGCCCTTTTGACCGGGGGGAAGTGAGACTTCATTGTAGTGCAGATTTCCTTTGCAAGCTTGCTTGGTTGGCCAAAAAGGGCGTATGCGTTTTTTCCTGAATATATTCAGGAAAAAACGCATACGCCCTTTTTGGCCAAGTGCATCATTGTGGACGTTCTGCCTCTTTTCCTATGCTTTAACTGCAATTCCAGTCTACCTCCTGAAATCGGTTTCCTGCAATTCTGCCCCGCTTTCAAGTCCTCTTGGCAGCCTTACTTCAGTATATTTTTGGACGATAGCTGTCATTTATAACTCTGCAGGTTTGTGAATTACAGTGCCCCTGAGCTCCTTTCTTCAACTCGCTTTCTTGTGAGCTGGTCGCAACACCGCAGGATTGCTTCAGGCCCTAATCTGGTTCCGGCACGGCACGCTGAGCCTTTGGTTAATTCCTCTTCCTGGTGGGAAATGAGAGTTAAATTTGCCCGTCCAGACACCTCCAGCTAGTCTCTCATTGGTTCTCCCTATTCCTGTTCATCTTCCGCAGAAATTGCAAACTGGGCCAAACAGGAGGTTAAAGGCACTGACTCTCCAAGTCGGGAGAGTGTTAGTAAAGCGTCTGGAATGTTGCACCCGAGTACCAGGGGACGAGAACTGAGACATATTTGAACACGTCTCCCGATCACACGGTTGATCATACTCTGGGTTCCACATGCATCTTTTAGCTGAAGGAAGAATCCCTTAAACCTGGAGAGTTGAGACCCGTGGAATGGGTACCATGCAATATGACTTCAAAGGGTCTTCATTTGCTCACCGAACCTCTCCAATCCTATCACTGCTGCGTTTATGCCCCTGTACACACGCTTGATTCTCTTTCGGAGACATAGCAATCCATAGCGTTTAAGATAGTTACTAGTCAGGTACATTCTTAGGCGTTTAATATGGGGTGTTGAGTCCATTTCGTTGAGCAAGGAGTAGCTCTTATCTATTACATATCTGGCTTAAGGAAATTTCTCTGTGCTCATTTCAATCTCTGGTTTTAGGCAGCACCCCAACTCACCTTTCCCCTTAGCAAGCATAAGTTGGTTTTCTAAATTTGAGACCCTGTTCTGTTTTGTAATTCAGTTCCTGTGTAGCCAAGTTTACATTCCGTGTATTAGTGATATCTTATGATGTTTCTTTTTCTGTGTGACTTATTTCAGTTAGAATCATCATACCTGAATCCACTCATTATGCTGCTACGGGCCTGATGACATAGATTTCATTGCTGAGTGATATTGCATTGTACGTAAGTACCACAACTTCTTTATCCATTACTCACTTTCTGCGATATTGAACTTGTACCGTAAACGAGGTTCTTGTAAACAGAGCCGTCCCAAACTTTGGGGTGGCTGTGTCTTTTTGATTTTAATTTCCCTAAGCTATAGGACCATAAGTGGAAGTGCCCTAGGCTCTGTTGCTTTGTTTTTTAGATGTTTCAGGAAACACCATACACTTCTCCGGAGTGGCTGTTGGCAATTTACATCCCGCCCATCAGCATAACAAGGCTCCCAGTTCTCCATGGCCTGTCCTGCCTTCTGGATTTTACACTTTTTTCAGATGGCCCTTTTGACCGGGGGGAAGTGAGACTTCATTGTAGTGCAGATTTCCTTTGCAAGCTTGCTTGGTTGGCCAAAAAGGGCGTATGCGTTTTTTCCTGAATATATTCAGGAAAAAACGCATACGCCCTTTTTGGCCAAGTGCATCATTGTGGACGTTCTGCCTCTTTTCCTATGCTTTAACTGCAATTCCAGTCTACCTCCTGAAATCGGTTTCCTGCAATTCTGCCCCGCTTTCAAGTCCTCTTGGCAGCCTTACTTCAGTATATTTTTGGACGATAGCTGTCATTTGTAACTCTGCAGGGTTGTGAATTACAGTGCCCCTGAGCTCCTTTCTTCAACTCGCTTTCTTGTGAGCTGGTCGCAACACCGCAGGATTGCTTCAGGCCCTAATCTGGTTCCGGCACGGCACGCTGAGCCTTTGGTTAATTCCTCTTCCTGGTGGGAAATGAGAGTTAAATTTGCCCGTCCAGACACCTCCAGCTAGTCTCTCATTGGTTCTCCCTATTCCTGTTCATCTTCCGCAGAAATTGCAAACTGGGCCAAACAGGAGGTTAAAGGCACTGACTCTCCAAGTCGGGAGAGTGTTAGTAAAGCGTCTGGAATGTTGCACCCGAGTACCAGGGGACGACAACTGAGACATATTTGAACACGTCTCCCGATCGCACAGTGGATCATACTCTGGGTTCCACATGCATGTTTTAGCTGAAGGAAGAATCCCTTAAACCTGGAGAGTTGAGACCCGTGGAATGGGTACCATGCAATATGACTTCAAAGGGTCTTCATTTGCTCACCGAACCTCTCCAATCCTATCACTGCTGCGTTTATGCCCCTGTACACATGCTTGATTCTCTTTCGGAGACATAGCAATCCATAGGTTTTAAGATACTTACTAGTCAGGTACATTCTTAGGCGTTTAATATGGGGTGTTGAGTCCATTTCGTTGAGCAAGGAGTATCTCTTTTCTATTCTATATTTGGCTTAAGGAACTTTATCTGTGTTCATTTCAATCTCTGGTTTTAGGCAGCACCCCAACTCACCTTTACGCTTAGCAAGCATAAGTTGGTTTTCTAAATTTGAGACCCTGTTCTGTTTTGTCATTCAGTTCCTGTGTAGCCAAGTTTACATTCCGTGTATTAGTGATATCTTATGATGTTTCTTTTTCTGTGTGACTTATTTCAGTTAGAATCATCATACCTGAATCCACTCATTATGCTGCTACGGGCCTGATGAGATAGATTTCATTGCTGAGTGATATTGCATTGTACGTAAGTACCACAACTTCTTTATCCATTACTCACTTTCTGTGATATTGAACTTGTACCGTAAACGAGGTTCTTGTAAACAGAGCCGTCCCAAACTTTGGGGTGGCTGTGTCTTTTTGATTTTAATTTCCCTAAGCTATAGGACCATAAGTGGAAGTGCCCTAGGCTCTGTTGCTTTGTTTTTTAGATGTTTCAGGAAACACCATACACTTCTCCCGAGTGGCTGTTGGCAATTTACATCCCGCCCATCAGCATAACAAGGCTCCCAGTTCTCCATGGCCTGTCCTGCCTTCTGGATTTTACACTTTTTTCAGATGGCCCTTTTGACCGGGGGGAAGTGAGACTTCATTGTAGTGCAGATTTCCTTTGCAAGCTTGCTTGGTTGGCCAAAAAGGGCGTATGCGTTTTTTCCTGAATATATTCAGGAAAAAACGCATACGCCCTTTTTGGCCAAGTGCATCATTGTGGACGTTCTGCCTCTTTTCCTATGCTTTAACTGCAATTCCAGTCTACCTCCTGAAATCGGTTTCCTGCAATTCTGCCCCGCTTTCAAGTCCTCTTGGCAGCCTTACTTCAGTATATTTTTGGACGATAGCTGTCATTTATAAGTCTGCAGGTTTGTGAATTACAGTGCCCCTGAGCTCCTTTCTTCAACTCGCTTTCTTGTGAGCTGGTCGCAACACCGCAGGATTGCTTCAGGCCCTAATCTGGTTCCGGCACGGCACGCTGAGCCTTTGGTTAATTCCTCTTCCTGGTGGGAAATGAGAGTTAAATTTGCCCGTCCAGACACCTCCAGCTAGTCTCTCATTGGTTCTCCCTATTCCTGTTCATCTTCCGCAGAAATTGCAAACTGGGCCAAACAGGAGGTTAAAGGCACTGACTCTCCAAGTCGGGAGAGTGTTAGTAAAGCGTCTGGAATGTTGCACCCGAGTACCAGGGGACGAGAACTGAGACATATTTGAACACTTCTCCCGATCGCACAGTGGATCATACTCTGGGTTCCACATGCATGTTTTAGCTGAAGGAAGAATCCCTTAAACCTGGAGAGTTGAGACCCGTGGAATGGGCACCATGCAATATGACTTCAAAGGGTCTTCATTTGCTCACCGAACCTCTCCAATCCTATCACTGCTGCGTTTATGCCCCTGTACACACGCTTGATTCTCTTTCGGAGACATAGCAATCCATAGGTTTTAAGATACTTACTAGTCAGGTACATTCTTAGGCGTTTAATATGGGGTGTTGAGTCCATTTCGTTGAGCAAGGAGTAGCTCTTGTCTATTCCATATTTGGCTTAAGGAACTTTATCTGTGTTCATTACAATCTCTGGTTTTAGGCAGCACCCCAACTCACCTTTCCCCTTAGCAAGCATTAGTTGGTTTTCTAAATTTGAGACCCTGTTCTGTTTTGTCATTCAGTTCCTGTGTAGCCAAGTTTACATTCCGTGTATTAGTGATATCTTATGATGTTTCTTTTTCTGTGTGACTTATTTCAGTTAGTATCATCATACCTGAATCCACTCATTATGCTGCTACGGGCCTGATGACATAGATTTCATTGCTGAGTGATATTGCATTGTACGTAAGTACCACAACTTCTTTATCCATTACTCACTTTCTGTGATATTGAACTTGTACCGTAAACGAGGTTCTTGTAAACAGAGCCGTCCCAAACTTTGGGGTGGCTGTGTCTTTTTGATTTTAATTTCCCTAAGCTATAGGACCATAAGTGGAAGTGCCCTAGGCTCTGTTGCTTTGTTTTTTAGATGTTTCAGGAAACACCATACACTTCTCCCGAGTGGCTGTTGGCAATTTACATCCCGCCCATCAGCATAACAAGGCTCCCAGTTCTCCATGGCCTGTCCTGCCTTCTGGATTTTACACTTTTTTCAGATGGCCCTTTTGACCGGGGGGAAGTGAGACTTCATTGTAGTGCAGATTTCCTTTGCAAGCTTGCTTGGTTGGCCAAAAAGGGCGTATGCGTTTTTTCCTGAATATATTCAGGAAAAAACGCATACGCCCTTTTTGGCCAAGTGCATCATTGTGGACGTTCTGCCTCTTTTCCTATGCTTTAACTGCAATTCCAGTCTACCTCCTGAAATCGGTTTCCTGCAATTCTGTCCCGCTTTCAAGTCCTCTTGGCAGCCTTACTTCAGTATATTTTTGGACGATAGCTGTCATTTGTAACTCTGCAGGTTTGTGAATTACAGTGCCCCTGAGCTCCTTTCTTCAACTCGCTTTCTTGTGAGCTGGTCGCAACACCGCAGGATTGCTTCAGGCCCTAATCTGGTTCCGGCACGGCACGCTGAGCCTTTGGTTAATTCCTCTTCCTGGTGGGAAATGAGAGTTAAATTTGCCCGTCCAGACACCTCCAGCTAGTCTCTCATTGGTTCTCCCTATTCCTGTTCATCTTCCGCAGAAATTGCAAACTGGGCCAAACAGGAGGTTAAAGGCACTGACTCTCCAAGTCGGGAGAGTGTTATTAAAGCGTCTGGAATGTTGCACCCGAGTACCAGGGGACGAGAACTGAGACATATTTGAACACGTCTCCCGATCGCACAGTGGATCATACTCTGGGTTCCACATGCATGTTTTAGCTGAAGGAAGAATCCCTTAAACCTGGAGAGTTGAGACCCGTGGAATGGGCACCATGCAATATGACTTCAAAGGGTCTTCATTTGCTCACCGAACCTCTCCAATCCTATCACTGCTGCGTTTATGCCCCTGTACACACGCTTGATTCTCTTTCGGAGACATAGCAATCCATAGGTTTTAAGATACTTACTAGTCAGGTACATACTTAAGCGTTTAATATGGGGTGTTGAGTCCATTTCGTTGAGCAAGGAGTAGCTCTTGTCTATTCCATATTTGGCTTAAGGAACTTTATCTGTGTTCATTTCAATCTCTGGTTTTAGGCAGCACCCCAACTCACCTTTCCCCTTAGCAAGCATAAGTTGGTTTTCTAAATTTGAGACCCTGTTCTGTTTTGTCATTCAGTTCCTGTGTAGCCAAGTTTACATTCCGTGTATTAGTGATATCTTATGATGTTTCTTTTTCTGTGTGACTTATTTCAGTTAGAATCATCATACCTGAATCCACTCATTATGCTGCTACGGGCCTGATGACATAGATTTCATTGCTGAGTGATATTGCATTGTACGTAAGTACCACAACTTCTTTATCCATTACTCACTTTCTGTGATATTGAACTTGTACCGTAAACGAGGTTCTTGTAAACAGAGCCGTCCCAAACTTTGGGGTGGCTGTGTCTTTTTGATTTTAATTTCCCTAAGCTATAGGACCATAAGTGGAAGTGCCCTAGGCTCTGTTGCTTTGTTTTTTAGATGTTTCAGGAAACACCATACACTTCTCCCGAGTGGCTGTTGGCAATTTACATCCCGCCCATCAGCATAACAAGGCTCCCAGTTCTCCATGGCCTGTCCTGCCTTCTGGATTTTACACTTTTTTCAGATGGCCCTTTTGACCGGGGGGAAGTGAGACTTCATTGTAGTGCAGATTTCCTTTGCAAGCTTGCTTGGTTGGCCAAAAAGGGCGTATGCGTTTTTTCCTGAATATATTCAGGAAAAAACGCATACGCCCTTTTTGGCCAAGTGCATCATTGTGGACGTTCTGCCTCTTTTCCTATGCTTTAACTGCAATTCCAGTCTACCTCCTGAAATCGGTTTCCTGCAATTCTGCCCCGCTTTCAAGTCCTCTTGGCAGCCTTACTTCAGTATATTTTTGGACGATAGCTGTCATTTATAAGTCTGCAGGTTTGTGAATTACAGTGCCCCTGAGCTCCTTTCTTCAACTCGCTTTCTTGTGAGCTGGTCGCAACACCGCAGGATTGCTTCAGGCCCTAATCTGGTTCCGGCACGGCACGCTGAGCCTTTGGTTAATTCCTCTTCCTGGTGGGAAATGAGAGTTAAATTTGCCCGTCCAGACACCTCCAGCTAGTCTCTCATTGGTTCTCCCTATTCCTGTTCATCTTCCGCAGAAATTGCAAACTGGGCCAAACAGGAGGTTAAAGGCACTGACTCTCCAAGTCGGGAGAGTGTTAGTAAAGCGTCTGGAATGTTGCACCCGAGTACCAGGGGACGACAACTGAGACATATTTGAACACGTCTCCCGATCGCACAGTGGATCATATTCTGGGTTCCACATGCATGTTTTAGCTGAAGGAAGAATCCCTTAAACCTGGAGAGTTGAGACCCGTGGAATGGGCACCATGCAATATGACTTCAAAGGGTCTTCATTTGCTCACCGAACCTCTCCAATCCTATCACTGCTGCGTTTATGCCCCTGTACACACGCTTGATTCTCTTTCGGAGACATAGCAATCCATAGGTTTTAAGATACTTACTAGTCAGGTACATTCTTAGGCGTTTAATATGGGGTGTTGAGTCCATTTCGTTGAGCAAGGAGTAGCTCTTGTCTATTCCATATTTGGCTTAAGGAACTTTATCTGTGTTCATTACAATCTCTGGTTTTAGGCAGCACCCCAACTCACCTTTCCCCTTAGCAAGCATAAGTTGGTTTTCTAAATTTGAGACCCTGTTCTGTTTTGTCATTCAGTTCCTGTGTAGCCAAGTTTACATTCCGTGTATTAGTGATATCTTATGATGTTTCTTTTTCTGTGTGACTTATTTCAGTTAGTATCATCATACCTGAATCCACTCATTATGCTGCTACGGGCCTGATGACATAGATTTCATTGCTGAGTGATATTGCATTGTACGTAAGTACCACAACTTCTTTATCCATTACTCACTTTCTGTGATATTGAACTTGTACCGTAAACGAGGTTCTTGTAAACAGAGCCGTCCCAAACTTTGGGGTGGCTGTGTCTTTTTGATTTTAATTTCCCTAAGCTATAGGACCATAAGTGGAAGTGCCCTAGGCTCTGTTGCTTTGTTTTTTAGATGTTTCAGGAAACACCATACACTTCTCCCGAGTGGCTGTTGGCAATTTACATCCCGCCCATCAGCATAACAAGGCTCCCAGTTCTCCATGGCCTGTCCTGCCTTCTGGATTTTACACTTTTTTCAGATGGCCCTTTTGACCGGGGGGAAGTGAGACTTCATTGTAGTGCAGATTTCCTTTGCAAGCTTGCTTGGTTGGCCAAAAAGGGCGTATGCGTTTTTTCCTGAATATATTCAGGAAAAAACGCATATGCCCTTTTTGGCCAAGTGCATCATTGTGGACGTTCTGCCTCTTTTCCTATGCTTTAACTGCAATTCCAGTCTACCTCCTGAAATCGGTTTCCTGCAATTCTGTCCCGCTTTCAAGTCCTCTTGGCAGCCTTACTTCAGTATATTTTTGGACGATAGCTGTCATTTGTAACTCTGCAGGTTTGTGAATTACAGTGCCCCTGAACTCCTTTCTTCAACTCGCTTTCTTGTGAGCTGGTCGCAACACCGCAGGATTGCTTCAGGCCCTAATCTGGTTCCGGCACGGCACGCTGAGCCTTTGGTTAATTCCTCTTCCTGGTGGGAAATGAGAGTTAAATTTGCCCGTCCAGACACCTCCAGCTAGTCTCTCATTGGTTCTCCCTATTCCTGTTCATCTTCCGCAGAAATTGCAAACTGGGCCAAACAGGAGGTTAAAGGCACTGACTCTCCAAGTCGGGAGAGTGTTATTAAAGCGTCTGGAATGTTGCACCCGAGTACCAGGGGACGAGAACTGAGACATATTTGAACACGTCTCCCGATCGCACAGTGGATCATACTCTGGGTTCCACATGCATGTTTTAGCTGAAGGAAGAATCCCTTAAACCTGGAGAGTTGAGACCCGTGGAATGGGCACCATGCAATATGACTTCAAAGGGTCTTCATTTGCTCACCGAACCTCTCCAATCCTATCACTGCTGCGTTTATGCCCCTGTACACACGCTTGATTCTCTTTCGGAGACATAGCAATCCATAGGTTTTAAGATACTTACTAGTCAGGTACATTCTTAAGCGTTTAATATGGGGTGTTGAGTCCATTTCGTTGAGCAAGGAGTAGCTCTTGTCTATTCCATATTTGGCTTAAGGAACTTTATCTGTGTTCATTTCAATCTCTGGTTTTAGGCAGCACCCCAACTCACCTTTCCCCTTAGCAAGCATAAGTTGGTTTTCTAAATTTGAGACCCTGTTCTGTTTTGTCATTCAGTTCCTGTGTAGCCAAGTTTACATTCCGTGTATTAGTGATATCTTATGATGTTTCTTTTTCTGTGTGACTTATTTCAGTTAGAATCATCATACCTGAATCCACTCATTATGCTGCTACGGGCCTGATGACATAGATTTCATTGCTGAGTGATATTGCATTGTACGTAAGTACCACAACTTCTTTATCCATTACTCACTTTCTGTGATATTGAACTTGTACCGTAAACGAGGTTCTTGTAAACAGAGCCGTCCCAAACTTTGGGGTGGCTGTGTCTTTTTGATTTTAATTTCCCTAAGCTATAGGACCATAAGTGGAAGTGCCCTAGGCTCTGTTGCTTTGTTTTTTAGATGTTTCAGGAAACACCATACACTTCTCCCGAGTGGCTGTTGGCAATTTACATCCCGCCCATCAGCATAACAAGGCTCCCAGTTCTCCATGGCCTGTCCTGCCTTCTGGATTTTACACTTTTTTCAGATGGCCCTTTTGACCGGGGGGAAGTGAGACTTCATTGTAGTGCAGATTTCCTTTGCAAGCTTGCTTGGTTGGCCAAAAAGGGCGTATGCGTTTTTTCCTGAATATATTCAGGAAAAAACGCATACGCCCTTTTTGGCCAAGTGCATCATTGTGGACGTTCTGCCTCTTTTCCTATGCTTTAACTGCAATTCCAGTCTACCTCCTGAAATCGGTTTCCTGCAATTCTGCCCCGCTTTCAAGTCCTCTTGGCAGCCTTACTTCAGTATATTTTTGGACGATAGCTGTCATTTATAAGTCTGCAGGTTTGTGAATTACAGTGCCCCTGAGCTCCTTTCTTCAACTCGCTTTCTTGTGAGCTGGTCGCAACACCGCAGGATTGCTTCAGGCCCTAATCTGGTTCCGGCACGGCACGCTGAGCCTTTGGTTAATTCCTCTTCCTGGTGGGAAATGAGAGTTAAATTTGCCCGTCCAGACACCTCCAGCTAGTCTCTCATTGGTTCTCCCTATTCCTGTTCATCTTCCGCAGAAATTGCAAACTGGGCCAAACAGGAGGTTAAAGGCACTGACTCTCCAAGTCGGGAGAGTGTTAGTAAAGCGTCTGGAATGTTGCACCCGAGTACCAGGGGACGACAACTGAGACATATTTGAACACGTCTCCCGATCGCACAGTGGATCATATTCTGGGTTCCACATGCATGTTTTAGCTGAAGGAAGAATCCCTTAAACCTGGAGAGTTGAGACCCGTGGAATGGGCACCATGCAATATGACTTCAAAGGGTCTTCATTTGCTCACCGAACCTCTCCAATCCTATCACTGCTGCGTTTATGCCCCTGTACACACGCTTGATTCTCTTTCGGAGACATAGCAATCCATAGGTTTTAAGATACTTACTAGTCAGGTACATTCTTAGGCGTTTAATATGGGGTGTTGAGTCCATTTCGTTGAGCAAGGAGTAGCTCTTGTCTATTCCATATTTGGCTTAAGGAACTTTATCTGTGTTCATTACAATCTCTGGTTTTAGGCAGCACCCCAACTCACCTTTCCCCTTAGCAAGCATAAGTTGGTTTTCTAAATTTGAGACCCTGTTCTGTTTTGTCATTCAGTTCCTGTGTAGCCAAGTTTACATTCCGTGTATTAGTGATATCTTATGATGTTTCTTTTTCTGTGTGACTTATTTCAGTTAGAATCATCATACCTGAATCAACTCATTATGCTGCTACGGGCCTGATGACATAGATTTCATTGCTGAGTGATATTGCATTGTACGTAAGTACCACAACTTCTTTATCCATTACTCACTTTCTGTGATATTGAACTTGTACCGTAAACGAGGTTCTTGTAAACAGAGCCGTCCCAAACTTTGGGGTGGCTGTGTCTTTTTGATTTTAATTTCCCTAAGCTATAGGACCATAAGTGGAAGTGCCCTAGGCTCTGTTGCTTTGTTTTTTAGATGTTTCAGGAAACACCATACACTTCTCCCGAGTGGCTGTTGGCAATTTACATCCCGCCCATCAGCATAACAAGGCTCCCAGTTCTCCATGGCCTCTCCTGCCTTCTGGATTTTACACTTTTTTCAGTTGGCCCTTTTGACAAGGGGGAAGTGAGACTTAATTGTAGTGCAGATTTCCTTTGCAAGCTTGCTTGGTTGGCCAAAAAGGGCGTATGCGTTTTTTCCTGAATATATTCAGGAAAAAACGCATACGCCCTTTTTGGCCAAGTGCATCATTGTGGACGTTCTGCCTCTTTTCCTATGCTTTAACTGCAATTCCAGTCTACCTCCTGAAATCGGTTTCTTGCAATTCTGCCCCGCTTTCAAGTCCTCTTGGCAGCCTTACTTCAGTATATTTTTGGACGATAGCTGTCATTTATAACTCTGCAGCTTTTTGAATTGCAGTGCCCCTGAGCTCCTTTCTTCAACTCGCTTTCTTGTGAGCTGGCCGCAACAAAGCAGGATTGCTTCACGCCCTAATCTGGTTCCGGCACGGCACGCTGAGCCTTTGGTTAATTCCTCTTCCTGGTGGGAAATGAGAGTTAAATTTGCCCGTCCAGACACCTCCAGCTAGTCTCTCATTGGTTCTCCCTATTCCTGTTCATCTTCCACAGAAATTGCAAACTCGGCCAAACAGGAGGTTAAAGGCACTGACTCTCCAAGTCGGGAGAGTGTTATTAAAGCGTCTGGAATGTTGCACCCGAGTACCAGGGGTCGAAAACTGAGACATATTTGAACACGTCTCCCGATCACACGGTGGATCATATTCTGGGTTCCACATGCATGTTTTAGCTGAAGGAAGAATCCCTTAAACCTGGAGAGTTGAGACCCGTGGAATGGGTACCATGCAATATGACTTCAAAGGGTCTTCATTTGCTCACCGAACCTCTCCAATCCTATCCCTGCTGCGTTTATGCCCCTGTACACACGCTTGATCCTCTTTCAGAGACATAGCAATCCATAGGTTTTAAGATATTTACTAGTCAGGTGCATTCTTAGGCGTTTAATATGGGGTGTTGTGCCCATTTCGTTGAGCAAGGAGTAGCTCTTATCTATTACATATTTGGCTTAAGGAACTTTATCTGTGCTCATTTCAATCTCTGGTTTTATGCAACACGCCAACTCACATTTCCCCTTAGCAAGCATAAGTTGGTTTTCTAAATTTGAGACCCTGTTCTGTTTTGTATTTCAGTTCCAGTGTAGCCAAGTTTACATTCCGTGTATTAGTGATATCTTATGATGTTTCTTTTTCTGTGTGACTTATTTCAGTTAGAATCATCATACTTGAATCCACTCATTATGCTGCTACGGGCCTGATGACATAGATTTCATTGCTGAGTGATATTGCATTGTACGTAAGTACCACAACTTCTTTATCCTTTACTCACTTTCTGCAATATTGAACTTGTACCGTAAACGAGGTTCTTGTAAACAGAGCCGTCCCAAACTTTGGGGTGGCTGTGTCTTTTTGATTTTAATTTCCCTAATCTATAGGACCTTAAGTGGAAGTGCCCTAGGCTCTGTTGCTTTGTTTTTTAGATGTTTAAGGAAACACTATACACTTCTCCCAAGTGGCTGTTGGCAATTTACATCCCGCCCATCAGCATAACAAGGCTCCCAGTTCTCAATGGCCTGTCCTGCCTTCTGGATTTTACACTTTTTTCAGATGGCCCTTTTGACCGGGGGGAAGTGAGACTTCATTGTAGTGCAGATTTCCTTTGCAAGCTTGCTTGGTTGGCCAAAAAGGGCGTATGCGTTTTTTCCTGAATATATTCAGGAAAAAACGCATACGCCCTTTTTGGCCAAGTGCATCATTGTGGACGTTCTGCCTCTTTTCCTATGCTTTAACTGCAATTCCAGTCTACCTCCTGAAATCGGTTTCCTGCAATTCTGCCCCGCTTTCAAGTCCTCTTGGCAGCCTTACTTCAGTATATTTTTGGACGATAGCTGTCATTTGTAACTCTGCAGGTTTGTGAATTACAGTGCCCCTGAGCTCCTTTCTTCAACTCGCTTTCTTGTGAGCTGGTCGCAACACCGCAGGATTGCTTCAGGCCCTAATCTGGTTCCGGCACGGCACGCTGAGCCTTTGGTTAATTCCTCTTCCTGGTGGGAAATGAGAGTTAAATTTGCCCGTCCAGACACCTCCAGCTAGTCTCTCATTGGTTCTCCCTATTCCTGTTCATCTTCCGCAGAAATTGCAAACTGGGCCAAACAGGAGGTTAAAGGCACTGACTCTCCAAGTCAGGAGAGTGTTAGTAAAGCGTCTGGAATGTTGCACCCGAGTACCAGGGGACGAGAACTGAGACATATTTGAACACGTCTCCCGATCGCACAGTGGATCATATTCTGGGTTCCACATGCATGTTTTAGCTGAAGGAAGAATCCCTTAAACCTGGAGATTTGAGACCCGTGGAATGGGTACCATGCAATATGACTTCAAAGGGTCTTCATTTGCTCACCGAACCTCTCCAATCCTATCACTGCTGCGTTTATGCCCCTGTACACACGCTTGATTCTCTTTCGGAGACATAGCAATCCATAGGTTTTAAGATACTTACTAGTCAGGTACATTCTTAGGCGTTTAATATGGGGTGTTGAGTCCATTTCGTTGAGCAAGGAGTAGCTCTTGTCTATTCTATATTTGGCTTACGGAACTTTATCTGTGCTCATTTCAATCTCTGGTTTTAGGCAGCACCCCAACTCACCTTTCTCCTTAGCAAGCATAAGTTGGTTTTCTAAATTTGAGACCCTGTTCTGTTTTGTAATTCAGTTCCTGTGTAGCCAAGTTTACATTCCGTGTATTAGTGATATCTTATGATGTTTCTTTTTCTGTGTGACTTATTTCAGTTAGAATCATCATACCTGAATCCACTCATTATGCTGCTACGGGCCTGATGACATAGATTTCATTGCTGAGTGATATTGCATTGTACGTAAGTACCACAACTTCTTTATCCATTACTCACTTTCTGCAATATTGAACTTGTACCGTAAACGAGGTTCTTGTAAACAGAGCCGTCCCAAACTTTGGGGTGGCTGTGTCTTTTTGATTTTAATTTCCCTAAGCTATAGGACCTTAAGTGGAAGTGCCCTACGCTCTGTTGCTTTGGTTTTTAGGTGTTTCAGGAAACACCATACACTTCTCCCGAGTGGCTGTTGGCAATTTACATCCCGCCCATCAGCATAACAAGGCTCCCAGTTCTCCATGGCCTGTCCTGCCTTCTGGATTTTACACTTTTTTCAGATGGCCCTTTTGACCGGGGGGAAGTGAGACTTCATTGTAGTGCAGATTTCCTTTGCAAGCTTGCTTGGTTGGCCAAAAAGGGCGTATGCGTTTTTTCCTGAATATATTCAGGAAAAAACGCATACGCCCTTTTTGGCCAAGTGCATCATTGTGGACGTTCTGCCTCTTTTCCTATGCTTTAACTGCAATTCCAGTCTACCTCCTGAAATCGGTTTCTTGCAATTCTGCCCCGCTTTCAAGTCCTCTTGTCAGCCTTACTTCAGTATATTTTTGGACGATAGCTGTCATTTATAACTCTGCAGGTTTGTGAATTACAGTGCCCCTGAGCTCCTTTCTTCAACTCGCTTTCTTGTGAGCTGGTCGCAACACCGCAGGATTGCTTCAGGCCCTAATCTGGTTCCGGCACGGCACGCTGAGCCTTTGGTTAATTCCTCTTCCTGGTGGGAAATGAGAGTTAAATTTGCCCGTCCAGACACCTCCAGCTAGTCTCTCATTGGTTCTCCCTATTCCTGTTCATCTTCCGCAGAAATTGCAAACTGGGCCAAACAGGAGGTTAAAGGCACTGACTCTCCAAGTCGGGAGAGTGTTAGTAAAGCGTCTGGAATGTTGCACCCGAGTACCAGGGGACGAGAACTGAGACATATTTGAACACGTCTCCCGATCACACGGTTGATCATACTCTGGGTTCCACATGCATCTTTTAGCTGAAGGAAGAATCCCTTAAACCTGGAGAGTTGAGACCCGTGGAATGGGTACCATGCAATATGACTTCAAAGGGTCTTCATTTGCTCACCGAACCTCTCCAATCCTATCACTGCTGCGTTTATGCCCCTGTACACACGCTTGATTCTCTTTCGGAGACATAGCAATCCATAGCGTTTAAGATAGTTACTAGTCAGGTACATTCTTAGGCGTTTAATATGGGGTGTTGAGTCCATTTCGTTGAGCAAGGAGTAGCTCTTATCTATTACATATCTGGCTTAAGGAAATTTATCTGTGCTCATTTCAATCTCTGGTTTTAGGCAGCACCCCAACTCACCTTTCCCCTTAGCAAGCATAAGTTGGTTTTCTAAATTTGAGACCCTGTTCTGTTTTGTAATTCAGTTCCTGTGTAGCCAAGTTTACATTCCGTGTATTAGTGATATCTTATGATGTTTCTTTTTCTGTGTGACTTATTTCAGTTAGAATCATCATACCTGAATCCACTCATTATGCTGCTACGGGCCTGATGACATAGATTTCATTGCTGAGTGATATTGCATTGTACGTAAGTACCACAACTTCTTTATCCATTACTCACTTTCTGCGATATTGAACTTGTACCGTAAACGAGGTTCTTGTAAACAGAGCCGTCCCAAACTTTGGGGTGGCTGTGTCTTTTTGATTTTAATTTCCCTAAGCTATAGGACCATAAGTGGAAGTGCCCTAGGCTCTGTTGCTTTGTTTTTTAGATGTTTCAGGAAACACCATACACTTCTCCCGAGTGGCTGTTGGCAATTTACATCCCGCCCATCAGCATAACAAGGTTCCCAGTTCTCCATGGCCTGTCCTGCCTTCTGGATTTTACACTTTTTTCAGATGGCCCTTTTGACTGGGGGGAAGTGAGACTTCATTGTAGTGCAGATTTCCTTTGCAAGCTTGCTTGGTTGGCCAAAAAGGGCGTATGCGTTTTTTCCTGAATATATTCAGGAAAAAACGCATACGCCCTTTTTGGCCAAGTGCATCATTGTGGACGTTCTGCCTCTTTTCCTATGCTTTAACTGCAATTCCAGTCTACCTCCTGAAATCGGTTTCCTGCAATTCTGCCCCGCTTTCAAGTCCTCTTGGCAGCCTTACTTCAGTATATTTTTGGACGATAGCTGTCATTTGTAACTCTGCAGGGTTGTGAATTACAGTGCCCCTGAGCTCCTTTCTTCAACTCGCTTTCTTGTGAGCTGGTCGCAACACCGCAGGATTGCTTCAGGCCCTAATCTGGTTCCGGCACGGCACGCTGAGCCTTTGGTTAATTCCTCTTCCTGGTGGGAAATGAGAGTTAAATTTGCCCGTCCAGACACCTCCAGCTAGTCTCTCATTGGTTCTCCCTATTCCTGTTCACCTTCCGCAGAAATTGCAAACTGGGCCAAACAGGATGTTAAAGGCACTGACTCTCCAAGTCGGGAGAGTGTTAGTAAAGCGTCTGGAATGTTGCACCCGAGTACCAGGGGACGAGAACTGAGACATATTTGAACACGTCTCCCGATCGCACAGTGGATCATACTCTGGGTTCCACATGCATGTTTTAGCTGAAGGAAGAATCCCTTAAACCTGGAGAGTTGAGACCCGTGGAATGGGTACCATGCAATATGACTTCAAAGGGTCTTCATTTGCTCACCGAACCTCTCCAATCCTATCACTGCTGCGTTTATGCCCCTGTACACATGCTTGATTCTCTTTCGGAGACATAGCAATCCATAGGTTTTAAGATACTTACTAGTCAGGTACATTTTTAGGCGTTTAATATGGGGTGTTGAGTCCATTTCGTTGAGCAAGGAGTAGCTCTTTTCTATTCTATATTTGGCTTAAGGAACTTTATCTGTGTTCATTTCAATCTCTGGTTTTAGGCAGCACCCCAACTCACCTTTCCCCTTAGCAAGCATAAGTTGGTTTTCTAAATTTGAGACCCTGTTCTGTTTTGTAATTCACTTCCTGTGTAGCCAAGTTTACATTCCGTGTATTAGTGATATCTTATGATGTTTCTTTTTCTGTGTGACTTATTTCAGTTAGAATCATCATACCTGAATCCACTCATTATGCTGCTACGGGCCTGATGACATAGATTTCATTGCTGAGTGATATTGCATTGTACGTAAGTACCACAACTTCTTTATCCATTACTCACTTTCTGCGATATTGAACTTGTACCGTAAACGAGGTTCTTGTAAACAGAGCCGTCCCAAACTTTGGGGTGGCTGTGTCTTTTTGATTTTAATTTCCCTAAGCTATAGGACCATAAGTGGAAGTGCCCTAGGCTCTGTTGCTTTGTTTTTTAGATGTTTCAGGAAACACCATACACTTCTCCCGAGTGGCTGTTGGCAATTTACATCCCGCCCATCAGCATAACAAGGCTCCCAGTTCTCCATGGCCTGTCCTGCCTTCTGGATTTTACACTTTTTTCAGATGGCCCTTTTGACAGGGGGGAAGTGAGACTTCATTGTAGTGCAGATTTCCTTTGCAAGCTTGCTTGGTTGGCCAAAAAGGGCGTATGCGTTTTTTCCTGAATATATTCAGGAAAAAACGCATACGCCCTTTTTGGCCAAGTGCATCATTGTGGACGTTCTGCCTCTTTTCCTATGCTTTAACTGCAATTCCAGTCTACCTCCTGAAATCGGTTTCCTGCAATTCTGCCCCGCTTTCAAGTCCTCTTGGCAGCCTTACTTCAGTATATTTTTGGACGATAGCTGTCATTTATAACTCTGCAGGTTTGTGAATTACAGTGCCCCTGAGCTCCTTTCTTCAACTCGCTTTCTTGTGAGCTGGTCGCAACACCGCAGGATTGCTTCAGGCCCTAATCTGGTTCCGGCACGGCACGCTGAGCCTTTGGTTAATTCCTCTTCCTGGTGGGAAATGAGAGTTAAATTTGCCCGTCCAGACACCTCCAGCTAGTCTCTCATTGGTTCTCCCTATTCCTGTTCATCTTCCACAGAAATTGCAAACTCGGCCAAACAGGAGGTTAAAGGCACTGACTCTCCAAGTCGGGAGAGTGTTATTAAAGCGTCTGGAATGTTGCACCCGAGTACCAGGGGTCGAAAACTGAGACATATTTGAACACGTCTCCCGATCACACGGTGGATCATATTCTGGGTTCCACATGCATGTTTTAGCTGAAGGAAGAATCCCTTAAACCTGGAGAGTTGAGACCCTTGGAATGGGTACCATGCAATATGATTTCAAAGGGTCTTCATTTGCTCACCGAACCTCTCCAATCCTATCACTGCTGCATTTATGCCCCTGTACACACGCTTGATCCTCTTTCAGAGACATAGCAATCCATAGGTTTTAAGATATTTACTAGTCAGGTGCATTCTTAGGCGTTTAATATGGGGTGTTGAGCCCATTTCGTTGAGCAAGGAGTAGCTCTTATCTATTACATATTTAGCTTAAGGAACTTTATCTGTGCTCATTTCAATCTCTGGTTTTATGCAACACGCCAACTCACATTTCCCCTTAGCAAGCATAAGTTGGTTTTCTAAATTTGAGACCCTGTTCTGTTTTGTATTTCAGTTCCAGTGTAGCCAAGTTTACATTCCGTGTATTAGTGATATCTTATGATGTTTCTTTTTCTGTGTGACTTATTTCAGTTAGAATCATCATACTTGAATCCACTCATTATGCTGCTACGGGCCTGATGACATAGATTTCATTGCTGAGTGATATTGCATTGTACGTAAGTACCACAACTTCTTTATCCATTACTCACTTTCTGCAATATTGAACTTGTACCGTAAACGAGGTTCTTGTAAACAGAGCCGTCCCAAACTTTGGGGTGGCTGTGTCTTTTTGATTTTAATTTCCCTAATCTATAGGACCTTAAGTGGAAGTGCCCTAGGCTCTGTTGCTTTGTTTTTTAGATGTTTCAGGAAACACCATACACTTCTCCCGAGTGGCTGTTGGCAATTTACATCCCGCCCATCAGCATAACAAGGCTCCCAGTTCTCCATGGCCTGTCCTGCCTTCTGGATTTTACACTTTTTTCAGATGGCCCTTTTGACCGGGGGGAAGTGAGACTTCATTGTAGTGCAGATTTCCTTTGCAAGCTTGCTTGGTTGGCCAAAAAGTGCGTATGCGTTTTTTCCTGAATATATTCAGGAAAAAACGCATACGCCCTTTTTGGCCAAGTGCATCATTGTGGACGTTCTGCCTCTTTTCCTATGCTTTAACTGCAATTCCAGTCTACCTCCTGAAATCGGTTTCCTGCAATTCTGCCCCGCTTTCAAGTCCTCTTGGCAGCCTTACTTCAGTATATTTTTGGACGATAGCTGTCATTTGTAACTCTGCAGGTTTGTGAATTACAGTGCCCCTGAGCTCCTTTCTTCAACTCGCTTTCTTGTGAGCTGGTCGCAACACCGCAGGATTGCTTCAGGCCCTAATCTGGTTCCGGCACGGCACGCTGAGCCTTTGGTTAATTCCTCTTCCTGGTGGGAAATGAGAGTTAAATTTGCCCGTCCAGACACCTCCAGCTAGTCTCTCATTGGTTCTCCCTATTCCTGTTCATCTTCCGCAGAAATTGCAAACTGGGCCAAACAGGAGGTTAAAGGCACTGACTCTCCAAGTCGGGAGAGTGTTAGTAAAGCGTCTGGAATGTTGCACCCGAGTACCAGGGGACGAGAACTGAGACATATTTGAACACGTCTCCCGATCGCACAGTGGATCATACTCTGGGTTCCACATGCATGTTTTAGCTGAAGGAAGAATCCCTTAAACCTGGAGAGTTGAGACCCGTGGAATGGGTACCATGCAATATGACTTCAAAGGGTCTTCATTTGCTCACCGAACCTCTCCAATCCTATCACTGCTGCGTTTATGCCCCTGTACACACGCTTGATTCTCTTTCGGAGACATAGCAATCCATAGGTTTTAAGATACTTACTAGTCAGGTACATTCTTAGGCGTTTAATATGGGGTGTTGAGTCCATTTCGTTGAGCAAGGAGTAGCTCTTTTCTATTCTATATTTGGCTTAAGGAACTTTATCTGTGTTCATTTCAATCTCTGGTTTTAGGCAGCACCCCAACTCACCTTTACCCTTAGCAAGCATAATTTGGTTTTCTAAATTTGAGACCCTGTTCTGTTTTGTAATTCAGTTCCTGTGTAGCCAAGTTTACATTCCGTGTATTAGTGATATCTTATGATGTTTCTTTTTCTGTGTGACTTATTTCAGTTAGAATCATCATACCTGAATCCACTCATTATGCTGCTACGGGCCTGATGACATAGATTTCATTGCTGAGTGATATTGCATTGTACGTAAGTACCACAACTTCTTTATCCATTACTCACTTTCTGTGATATTGAACTTGTACCGTAAACGAGGTTCTTGTAAACAGAGCCGTCCCAAACTTTGGGGTGGCTGTGTCTTTTTGATTTTAATTTCCCTAAGCTATAGGACCATAAGTGGAAGTGCCCTAGGCTCTGTTGCTTTGTTTTTTAGATGTTTCAGGAAACACCATACACTTCTCCCGAGTGGCTGTTGGCAATTTACATCCCGCCCATCAGCATAACAAGGCTCCCAGTTCTCCATGGCCTGTCCTGCCTTCTGGATTTTACACTTTTTTCAGATGGCCCTTTTGACCGGGGGGAAGTGAGACTTCATTGTAGTGCAGATTTCCTTTGCAAGCTTGCTTGGTTGGCCAAAAAGGGCGTATGCGTTTTTTCCTGAATATATTCAGGAAAAAACGCATACGCCCTTTTTGGCCAAGTGCATCATTGTGGACGTTCTGCCTCTTTTCCTATGCTTTAACTGCAATTCCAGTCTACCTCCTGAAATCGGTTTCCTGCAATTCTGCCCTGCTTTCAAGTCCTCTTGTCAGCCTTACTTCAGTATATTTTTGGACGATAGCTGTCATTTGTAACTCTGCAGGTTTGTGAATTACAGTGCCCCTGAGCTCCTTTCTTCAACTCGCTTTCTTGTGAGCTGGTCGCAACACCGCAGGATTGCTTCAGGCCCTAATCTGGTTCCGGCACGGCACGCTGAGCCTTTGGTTAATTCCTCTTCCTGGTGGGAAATGAGAGTTAAATTTGCCCGTCCAGACACCTCCAGCTAGTCTCTCATTGGTTCTCCCTATTCCTGTTCATCTTCCGCAGAAATTGCAAACTGGGCCAAACAGGAGGTTAAAGGCACTGACTCTCCAAGTCGGGAGAGTGTTAGTAAAGCATCTGGAATGTTGCACCCGAGTACCAGGGGACGAGAACTGAGACATATTTGAACACGTCTCCCGATCGCACAGTGGATCATACTCTGGGTTCCACATGCATGTTTTAGCTGAAGGAAGAATCCCTTAAACCTGGAGAGTTGAGACCCGTGGAATGGGTACCATGCAATATGACTTCAAAGGGTCTTCATTTGCTCACCGAACCTCTCCAATCCTATCACTGCTGCGTTTATGCCCCTGTACACACGCTTGATTCTCTTTCGGAGACATAGCAATCCATAGGTTTTAAGATACTTACTAGTCAGGTACATTCTTAGGCGTTTAATATGGGGTGTTGAGTCCATTTCGTTGAGCAAGGAGTAGCTCTTTTCTATTCTATATTTGGCTTAAGGAACTTTATCTGTGTTCATTTCAATCTCTGGTTTTAGGCAGCACCCCAACTCACCTTTACCCTTAGCAAGCATAATTTGGTTTTCTAAATTTGAGACCCTCTTCTGTTTTGTAATTCAGTTCCTGTGTAGCCAAGTTTACATTCCGTGTATTAGTGATATCTTATGATGTTTCTTTTTCTGTGTGACTTATTTCAGTTAGAATCATCATACCTGAATCCACTCATTATGCTGCTACGGGCCTGATGACATAGATTTCATTGCTGAGTGATATTGCATTGTACGTAAGTACCACAACTTCTTTATCCATTACTCACTTTCTGCGATATTGAACTTGTACCGTAAACGAGGTTCTTGTAAACAGAGCCGTCCCAAACTTTGGGGTGGCTGTGTCTTTTTGATTTTAATTTCCCTAAGCTATAGGTCCATAAGTGGAAGTGCCCTAGGCTCTGTTGCTTTGTTTTTTAGATGTTTCAGGAAACACCATACACTTCTCCCGAGTGGCTGTTGGCAATTTACATCCCGCCCATCAGCATAACAAGGCTCCCAGTTCTCCATGGCCTGTCCTGCCTTCTGGATTTTACACTTTTTTCAGATGGTCCTTTTGACAGGGGGGAAGTGAGACTTCATTGTAGTGCAGATTTCCTTTGCAAGCTTGCTTGGTTGGCCAAAAAGGGCGTATGCGTTTTTTCCTGAATATATTCAGGAAAAAACGCATACGCCCTTTTTGGCCAAGTGCATCATTGTGGACGTTCTGCCTCTTTTCCTATGCTTTAACTGCAATTCCAGTCTACCTCCTGAAATCAGTTTCTTGCAATTCTGCCCCGCTTTCAAGTCCTCTTGTCAGCCTTACTTCAGTATATTTTTGGACGATAGCTGTCATTTATAACTCTGCAGGTTTGTGAATTACAGTGCCCCTGAGCTCCTTTCTTCAACTCGCTTTCTTGTGAGCTGGTCGCAACACCGCAGGATTGCTTCAGGCCCTAATCTGGTTCCAGCACGGCACGCTGAGCCTTTGGTTAATTCCTCTTCCTGGTGGGAAATGAGAGTTAAATTTGCCCGTCCAGACACCTCCAGCTAGTCTCTCATTGGTTCTCCCTATTCCTGTTCATCTTCCGCAGAAATTGCAAACTGGGCCAAACAGGAGGTTAAAGGCACTGACTCTCCAAGTCGGGAGAGTGTTAGTAAAGCGTCTGGAATGTTGCACCCGAGTACCAGGGGACGAGAACTGAGACATATTTGAACACGTCTCCCGATCGCACAGTGGATCATACTCTGGGTTCCACATGCATGTTTTAGCTGAAGGAAGAATCCCTTAAACCTGGAGAGTTGAGACCCGTGGAATGGGTACCATGCAATATGACTTCAATGGGTCTTCATTTGCTCACCGAACCTCTCCAATCCTATCACTGCTGCGTTTATGCCCCTGTACACACGCTTGATTCTCTTTCGGAGACATAGCAATCCATAGGTTTTAAGATACTTACTAGTCAGGTACATTCTTAGGCGTTTAATATGGGGTGTTGAGTCCATTTCGTTGAGCAAGGAGTAGCTCTTGTCTATTCTATATTTGGCTTAAGGAACTTTATCTGTGTTCATTTCAATCTCTGGTTTTAGGCAGCACCCCAACTCACCTTTACGCTTAGCAAGCATAAGTTGGTTTTCTAAATTTGAGACCCTGTTCTGTTTTGTCATTCAGTTCCTGTGTAGCCAAGTTTACATTCCGTGTATTAGTGATATCTTGTGATGTTTCTTTTTCTGTGTGACTTATTTCAGTTAGAATCATCATACCTGAATCCACTCATTATGCTGCTACGGGCCTGATGACATAGATTTCATTGCTGAGTGATATTGCATTGTACGTAAGTACCACAACTTCTTTATCCATTACTCACTTTCTGCGATATTGAACTTGTACCGTAAACGAGGTTCTTGTAAACAGAGCCGTCCCAAACTTTGGGGTGGCTGTGTCTTTTTGATTTTAATTTCCCTAAGCTATAGGACCATAAGTGGAAGTGCCCTAGGCTCTGTTGCTTTGTTTTTTAGATGTTTCAGGAAACACCATACACTTCTCCCGAGTGGCTGTTGGCAATTTACATCCCGCCCATCAGCATAACAAGGCTCCCAGTTCTCCATGGCCTGTCCTGCCTTCTGGATTTTACACTTTTTTTAGTTGGCCCTTTTGACAAGGGGGAAGTGAGACTTCATTGTAGTGCAGATTTCCTTTGCAAGCTTGCTTGGTTGGCCAAAAAGGGCGTATGCGTTTTTTCCTGAATATATTCAGGAAAAAACGCATACGCCCTTTTTGGCCAAGTGCATCATTGTGGACGTTCTGCCTCTTTTCCTATGCTTTAACTGCAATTCCAGTCTACCTCCTGAAATCGGTTTCTTGCAATTCTGCCCCGCTTTCAAGTCCTCTTGGCAGCCTTACTTCAGTATATTTTTGGACGATAGCTGTCATTTATAACTCTGCAGCTTTTTGAATTGCAGTGCCCCTGAGCTCCTTTCTTCAACTCGCTTTCTTGTGAGCTGGCCGCAACAAAGCAGGATTGCTTCAGGCCCTAATCTGGTTCCGGCACGGCACGCTGAGCCTTTGGTTAATTCCTCTTCCTGGTGGGAAATGAGAGTTAAATTTGCCCGTCCAGACACCTCCAGCTAGTCTCTCATTGGTTCTCCCTATTCCTGTTCATCTTCCACAGAAATTGCAAACTCGGCCAAACAGGAGGTTAAAGGCACTGACTCTCCAAGTCGGGAGAGTGTTAGTAAAGCGTCTGGAATGTTGCACCCGAGTACCAGGGGACGAGAACTGAGACATATTTGAACACGTCTCCCGATCGCACAGTGGATCATATTCTGGGTTCCACATGCATGTTTTAGCTGAAGGAAGAATCCCTTAAACCTGGAGAGTTGAGACCCGTGGAATGGGTACCATGCAATATGACTTCAAAGGGTCTTCATTTGCTCACCGAACCTCTCCAATCCTATCACTGCTGCGTTTATGCCCCTGTACACACGCTTGATTCTCTTTCGGGGACATAGCAATCCATAGGTTTTAAGATACTTACTAGTCAGGTACATTCTTAGGCGTTTAATATGGGGTGTTGAGTCCATTTCGTTGAGCAAGGAGTAGCTCTTGTCTATTCTATATTTGGCTTAAGGAACTTTATCTGTGCTCATTTCAATCTCTGGTTTTAGGCAGCACCCCAACTCACCTTTCTCCTTAGCAAGCATAAGTTGGTTTTCTAAATTTGAGACCCTGTTCTGTTTTGTAATTCATTTCCTGTGTAGCCAAGTTTACATTCCGTGTATTAGTGATATCTTATGATGTTTCTTTTTCTGTGTGACTTATTTCAGTTAGAATCATCATACCTGAATCCACTCATTATGCTGCTACGGGCCTGATGACATAGATTTCATTGCTGAGTGATATTGCATTGTACGTAAGTACCACAACTTCTTTATCCATTACTCACTTTCTGCAATATTGAACTTGTACCGTAAACGAGGTTCTTGTAAACAGAGCCGTCCCAAACTTTGGGGTGGCTGTGTCTTTTTGATTTTAATTTCCCTAATCTATAGGACCTTAAGTGGAAGTGCCCTAGGCTCTGTTGCTTTGTTTTTTAGATGTTTCAGGAAACACCATACACTTCTCCCGAGTGGCTGTTGGCAATTTACATCCCGCCCATCAGCATAACAAGGCTCCCAGTTCTCCATGGCCTGTCCTGCCTTCTGGATTTTACACTTTTTTCAGATGGCCCTTTTGACCGGGGGGAAGTGAGACTTCATTGTAGTGCAGATTTCCTTTGCAAGCTTGCTTGGTTGGCCAAAAAGGGCGTATGCGTTTTTTCCTGAATATATTCAGGAAAAAACGCATACGCCCTTTTTGGCCAAGTGCATCATTGTGGACGTTCTGCCTCTTTTCCTATGCTTTAACTGCAATTCCAGTCTACCTCCTGAAATCGGTTTCTTGCAATTCTGCCCCGCTTTCAAGTCCTCTTGTCAGCCTTACTTCAGTATATTTTTGGACGATAGCTGTCATTTATAAGTCTGCAGGTTTGTGAATTACAGTGCCCCTGAGCTCCTTTCTTCAACTCGCTTTCTTGTGAGCTGGTCGCAACACCGCAGGATTGCTTCAGGCCCTAATCTGGTTCCGGCACGGCACGCTGAGCCTTTGGTTAATTCCTCTTCCTGGTGGGAAATGAGAGTTAAATTTGCCCGTCCAGACACCTCCAGCTAGTCTCTCATTGGTTCTCCCTATTCCTGTTCATCTTCCCCAGAAATTGCAAACTGGGCCAAACAGGAGGTTAAAGGCACTGACTCTCCAAGTCGGGAGAGTGTTAGTAAAGCGTCTGGAATGTTGTACCCGAGTACCAGGGGACGAGAACTGAGACATATTTGAACACGTCTCCCGATCACACGGTTGATCATACTCTGGGATCCATATGCATCTTTTAGCTGAAGGAAGAATCCCTTAAACCTGGAGAGTTGAGACCCGTGGAATGGGTACCATGCAATATGACTTCAAAGGGTCTTCATTTGCTCACCGAACCTCTCCAATCCTATCACTGCTGCGTTTATGCCCCTGTACACACGCTTGATTCTCTTTCGGAGACATAGCAATCCATAGCGTTTAAGATAGTTACTAGTCAGGTACATTCTTAGGCGTTTAATATGGGGTGTTGAGTCCATTTCGTTGAGCAAGGAGTAGCTCTTATCTATTACATATCTGGCTTAAGGAAATTTATCTGTGCTCATTTCAATCTCTGGTTTTAGGCAGCACCCCAACTCACCTTTCCCCTTAGCAAGCATAAGTTGGTTTTCTAAATTTGAGACCCTGTTCTGTTTTGTAATTCAGTTCCTGTGTAGCCAAGTTTACATTCCGTGTATTAGTGATATCTTATGATGTTTCTTTTTCTGTGTGACTTATTTCAGTTAGAATCATCATACCTGAATCCACTCATTATGCTGCTACGGGCCTGATGACATAGATTTCATTGCTGAGTGATATTGCATTGTACGTAAGTACCACAACTTCTTTATCCGTATTTCACTTTCTGCGATATTCAACTTGTACCGTAAACGAGGTTCTTGTAAACAGAGCCGTCCCAAACTTTGGGGTGGCTGTGTCTTTTTGATTTTAATTTCCCTAATCTATAGGACCTTAAGTGGAAGTGCCCTAGGCTCTGTTGCTTTGTTTTTTAGATGTTTCAGGAAACACCATACACTTCTCCCGAGTGGCTGTTGGCAATTTACATCCCGCCCATCAGCATAACAAGGCTCCCAGTTCTCCATGGCCAGTCCTGCCTTCTGGATTTTACACTTTTTTCAGATGGCCCTTTTGACCGGGGGGAAGTGAGACTTCATTGTAGTGCAGATTTCCTTTGCAAGCTTGCTTGGTTGGCCAAAAAGGGCGTATGCGTTTTTTCCTGAATATATTCAGGAAAAAACGCATACGCCCTTTTTGGCCAAGTGCATCATTGTGGACGTTCTGCCTCTTTTCCTATGCTTTAACTGCAATTACAGTCTACCTCCTGAAATCGGTTTCCTGCAATTCTGCCCCGCTTTCAAGTCCTCTTGGCAGCCTTACTTCAGTATATTTTTGGACGATAGCTGTCATTTATAACTTTGCAGGTTTGTGAATTACAGTGCCCCTGAGCTCCTTTCCTCAACTCGCTTTCTTGTGAGCTGGTCGCAACACCGCAGGATTGCTTCAGGCCCTAATCCGGTTCCGGCACGGCACGCTGAGCCTTTGGTTAATTCCTCTTCCTGGTGGGAAATGAGAGTTAAATTTGCCCGTTCAGACACCTCCAGCTAGTCTCTCATTGGTTCTCCCTATTCCTGTTCATCTTCCGCAGAAATTGCAAACTGGGCCAAACAGGAGGTTAAAGGCACTGACTCTCCAAGTCGGGAGAGTGTTAGTAAAGCGTCTGGAATGTTGCACCCGAGTACCAGGGGACGAGAACTGAGACATATTTGAACACGTCTCCCGATCGCACAGTGGATCATATTCTGGGTTCCACATGCATGTTTTAGCTGAAGGAAGAATCCCTTAAACCTGGAGAGTTGAGACCCGTGGAATGGGTACCATGCAATATGACTTCAAAGGGTCTTCATTTGCTCACCGAACCTCTCCAATCCTATCACTGCTGCGTTTATGCCCCTGTACACACGCTTGATTCTCTTTCGGGGACATAGCAATCCATAGGTTTTAAGATACTTACTAGTCAGGTACATTCTTAGGCGTTTAATATGGGGTGTTGAGTCCATTTCGTTGAGCAAGGAGTAGCTCTTGTCTATTCTATATTTGGCTTAAGGAACTTTATCTGTGCTCATTTCAATCTCTGGTTTTAGGCAGCACCCCAACTCACCTTTCTCCTTAGCAAGCATAAGTTGGTTTTCTAAATTTGAGACCCTGTTCTGTTTTGTAATTCAGTTCCTGTGTAGCCAAGTTTACATTCCGTGTATTAGTGATATCTTATGATGTTTCTTTTTCTGTGTGACTTATTTCAGTTAGAATCATCATACCTGAATCCACTCATTATGCTGCTACGGGCCTGATGACATAGATTTCATTGCTGAGTGATATTGCATTGTACGTAAGTACCACAACTTCTTTATCCATTACTCACTTTCTGCAATATTGAACTTGTACCGTAAACGAGGTTCTTGTATACAGAGCCGTCCCAAACTTTGGGGTGGCTGTGTCTTTTTGATTTTAATTTCCCTAAGCTATAGGACCTTAAGTGGAAGTGCCCTAGGCTCTGTTGCTTTGTTTTTTAGATGTTTCAGGAAACACCATACACTTCTCCCGAGTGGCTGTTGGCAATTTACATCCCGCCCATCAGCATAACAAGGCTCCCAGTTCTCCATGGCCTGTCCTGCCTTCTGGATTTTACACTTTTTTCAGATGGCCCTTTTGACCGGGGGGAAGTGAGACTTCATTGTAGTGCAGATTTCCTTTGCAAGCTTGCTTGGTTGGCCAAAAAGGGCGTATGCGTTTTTTCCTGAATATATTCAGGAAAAAACGCATACGCCCTTTTTGGCCAAGTGCATCATTGTGGACGTTCTGCCTCTTTTCCTATGCTTTAACTGCAATTCCAGTCTACCTCCTGAAATCGGTTTCTTGCAATTCTGCCCCGCTTTCAAGTCCTCTTGTCAGCCTTACTTCAGTATATTTTTGGACGATAGCTGTCATTTATAACTCTGCAGGTTTGTGAATTACAGTGCCCCTGAGCTCCTTTCTTCAACTCGCTTTCTTGTGAGCTGGTCGCAACACCGCAGGATTGCTTCAGGCCCTAATCTGGTTCCGGCACGGCACGCTGAGCCTTTGGTTAATTCCTCTTCCTGGTGGGAAATGAGAGTTAAATTTGCCCGTCCAGACACCTCCAGCTAGTCTCTCATTGGTTCTCCCTATTCCTGTTCATCTTCCGCAGAAATTGCAAACTGGGCCAAACAGGAGGTTAAAGGCACTGACTCTCCAAGTCGGGAGAGTGTTAGTAAAGCGTCTGGAATGTTGCACCCGAGTACCAGGGGACGAGAACTGAGACATATTTGAACACGTCTCCCGATCACACGGTTGATCATACTCTGGGTTCCACATGCATCTTTTAGCTGAAGGAAGAATCCCTTAAACCTGGAGAGTTGAGACCCGTGGAATGGGTACCATGCAATATGACTTCAAAGGGTCTTCATTTGCTCACCGAACCTCTCCAATCCTATCACTGCTGCGTTTATGCCCCTGTACACACGCTTGATTCTCTTTCGGAGACATAGCAATCCATAGCGTTTAAGATAGTTACTAGTCAGGTACATTCTTAGGCGTTTAATATGGGGTGTTGAGTCCATTTCGTTGAGTAAGGAGTAGCTCTTATCTATTACATATCTGGCTTAAGGAAATTAATCTGTGCTCATTTCAATCTCTGGTTTTAGGCAGCACCCCAACTCACCTTTCCCCTTAGCAAGCATAAGTTGGTTTTCTAAATTTGAGACCCTGTTCTGTTTTGTAATTCAGTTCCTGTGTAGCCAAGTTTACATTCCGTGTATTAGTGATATCTTATGATGTTTCTTTTTCTGTGTGACTTATTTCAGTTAGAATCATCATACCTGAATCCACTCATTATGCTGCTACGGGCCTGATGACATAGATTTCATTGCTGAGTGATATTGCATTGTACGTAAGTACCACAACTTGTTTATCCATTACTCACTTTCTGTGATATTGAACTTGTACCGTAAACGAGGTTCTTGTAAACAGAGCCGTCCCAAACTTTGGGGTGGCTGTGTCTTTTTGATTTTAATTTCCCTAAGCTATAGGACCATAAGTGGAAGTGCCCTAGGCTCTGTTGCTTTGTTTTTTAGATGTTTCAGGAAACACCATACACTTCTCCCGAGTGGCTGTTGGCAATTTACATCCCGCCCATCAGCATAACAAGGCTCCCAGTTCTCCATGGCCTGTCCTGCCTTCTGGATTTTACACTTTTTTCAGATGGCCCTTTTGACCGGGGGGAAGTGAGACTTCATTGTAGTGCAGATTTCCTTTGCAAGCTTGCTTGGTTGGCCAAAAAGGGCGTATGCGTTTTTTCCTGAATATATTCAGGAAAAAACGCATACGCCCTTTTTGGCCAAGTGCATCATTGTGGACGTTCTGCCTCTTTTCCTATGCTTTAACTGCAATTCCAGTCTACCTCCTGAAATCGGTTTCCTGCAATTCTGCCCCGCTTTCAAGTCCTCTTGGCAGCCTTACTTCAGTATATTTTTGGACGATAGCTGTCATTTGTAACTCTGCAGGTTTGTGAATTACAGTGCCCCTGAGCTCCTTTCTTCAACTCGCTTTCTTGTGAGCTGGTTGCAACACCGCAGGATTGCTTCAGGCCCTAATCTGGTTCCGGCACGGCACGCTGAGCCTTTGGTTAATTCCTCTTCCTGGTGGGAAATGAGAGTTAAATTTGCCCGTCCAGACACCTCCAGCTAGTCTCTCATTGGTTCTCCCTATTCCTGTTCATCTTCCGCAGAAATTGCAAACTGGGCCAAACAGGAGGTTAAAGGCACTGACTCTCCAAGTCGGGAGAGTGTTAGTAAAGCGTCTGGAATGTTGCACCCGAGTACCAGGGGACGAGAACTGAGACATATTTGAACACGTCTCCCGATCGCACAGTGGATCATACTCTGGGATCCACATGCATGTTTTAGCTGAAGGAAGAATCCCTTAAACCTGGAGAGTTGAGACCCGTGGAATGGGTACCATGCAATATGACTTCAAAGGGTCTTCATTTGCTCACCGAACCTCTCCAATCCTATCACTGCTGCGTTTATGCCCCTGTACACACGCTTGATTCTCTTTCGGAGACATAGCAATCCATAGGTTTTAAGATACTTACTAGTCAGGTACATTCTTAGGCGTTTAATATGGGGTGTTGAGTCCATTTCGTTGAGCAAGGAGTAGCTCTTTTCTATTCTATATTTGGCTTAAGGAACTTTATCTGTGTTCATTTCAATCTCTGGTTTTAGGCAGCACCCCAACTCACCTTTACCCTTAGCAAGCATAAGTTGGTTTTCTAAATTTGAGACCCTGTTCTGTTTTGTCATTCAGTTCCTGTGTAGCCATGTTTACATTCCGTGTATTAGTGATATCTTATGATGTTTCTTTTTCTGTGTGACTTATTTCAGTTAGAATCATCATACCTGAATCCACTCATTATGCTGCTACGGGCCTGATGACATAGATTTCATTGCTGAGTGATATTGCATTGTACGTAAGTACCACAACTTCTTTATCCATTACTCACTTTCTGCGATATTGAACTTGTACCGTAAACGAGGTTCTTGTAAACAGAGCCGTCCCAAACTTTGCGGTGGCTGTGTCTTTTTGATTTTAATTTCCCTAAGCTATAGGACCATAAGTGGAAGTGCCCTAGGCTCTGTTGCTTTGTTTTTTAGATGTTTCAGGAAACACCATACACTTCTCCCGAGTGGCTGTTGGCAATTTACATCCCGCCCATCAGCATAACAAGGCTCCCAGTTCTCCATGGCCTGTCCTGCCTTCTGGATTTTACACTTTTTTCAGTTGGCCCTTTTGACAAGGGGGAAGTGAGACTTCATTGTAGTGCAGATTTCCTTTGCAAGCTTGCTTGGTTGGCCAAAAAGGGCGTATGCGTTTTTTCCTGAATATATTCAGGAAAAAACGCATACGCCCTTTTTGGCCAAGTGCATCATTGTGGACGTTCTGCCTCTTTTCCTATGCTTTAACTGCAATTCCAGTCTACCTCCTGAAATCGGTTTCTTGCAATTCTGCCCCGCTTTCAAGTCCTCTTGGCAGCCTTACTTCAGTATATTTTTGGACGATAGCTGTCATTTATAACTCTGCAGCTTTGTGAATTACAGTGCCCCTGAGCTCCTTTCTTCAACTCGCTTTCTTGTGAGCTGGCCGCAACACCGCAGGATTGCTTCAGGCCCTAATCTGGTTCCGGCACGGCACGCTGAGCCTTTGGTTAATTCCTCTTCCTGGTGGGAAATGAGAGTTAAATTTGCCCGTCCAGACACCTCCAGCTAGTCTCTCATTGGTTCTCCCTATTCCTGTTCATCTTCCACAGAAATTGCAAACTCGGCCAAACAGGAGGTTAAAGGCACTGACTCTCCAAGTCGGGAGAGTGTTATTAAAGCGTCTGGAATGTTGCACCCGAGTACCAGGGGTCGAAAACTGAGACATATTTGAACACGTCTCCCGATCACACGGTGGATCATATTCTGGGTTCCACATGCATGTTTTAGCTGAAGGAAGAATCCCTTAAACCTGGAGAGTTGAGACCCTTGGAATGGGTACCATGCAATATGACTTCAAAGGGTCTTCATTTGCTCACCGAACCTCTCCAATCCTATCACTGCTGCGTTTATGCCCCTGTACACACGCTTGATCCTCTTTCAGAGACATAGCAATCCATAGGTTTTAAGATATTTACTAGTCAGGTGCATTCTTAGGCGTTTAATATGGGGTGTTGAGCCCATTTCGTTGAGCAAGGAGTAGCTCTTATCTATTACATATTTGGCTTAAGGAACTTTATCTGTGCTCATTTCAATCTGTGGTTTTAGGCAGCACCCCAACTCACCTTTCCCCTTAGCAAGCATAAGTTGGTTTTCTAAATTTGAGACCCTGTTCTGTTTTGTAATTCAGTTCCTGTGTAGCCAAGTTTACATTCCGTGTATTAGTGATATCTTATGATGTTTCTTTTTCTGTGTGACTTATTTCAGTTAGAATCATCATACCTGAATCCACTCATTATGCTGCTACGGGCCTGATGACATAGATTTCATTGCTGAGTGATATTGCATTGTACGTAAGTACCACAACTTCTTTATCCATTACTCACTTTCTGCGATATTGAACTTGTACCGTAAACGAGGTTCTTGTAAACAGAGCCGTCCCAAACTTTGGGGTGGCTGTGTCTTTTTGATTTTAATTTCCCTAAGCTATAGGACCATAAGTGGAAGTGCCCTAGGCTCTGTTGCTTTGTTTTTTAGATGTTTCAGGAAACACCATACACTTCTCCCGAGTGGCTGTTGGCAATTTACATCCCGCCCATCAGCATAACAAGGCTCCCAGTTCTCCATGGCCTGTCCTGCCTTCTGGATTTTACACTTTTTTCAGATGGCCCTTTTGACCGGGGGGAAGTGAGACTTCATTGTAGTGCAGATTTCCTTTGCAAGCTTGCTTGGTTGGCCAAAAAGGGCGTATGCGTTTTTTCCTGAATATATTCAGGAAAAAACGCATACGCCCTTTTTGGCCAAGTGCATCATTGTGGACGTTCTGCCTCTTTTCCTATGCTTTATCTGCAATTCCAGTCTACCTCCTGAAATCGGTTTCCTGCAATTCTGCCCCGCATTCAAGTCCTCTTGGCAGCCTTACTTCAGTATATTTTTGGACGATAGCTGTCATTTATAACTCTGCAGGTTTGTGAATTACAGTGCCCCTGAGCTCCTTTCTTCAACTCGCTTTCTTGTGAGCTGGTCGCAACACCGCAGGATTGCTTCAGGTCCTAATCTGGTTCCGGCACGGCACGCTGAGCCTTTGGTTAATTCCTCTTCCTGGTGGGAAATGAGAGTTAAATTTGCCCGTCCAGACACCTCCAGCTAGTCTCTCATTGGTTCTCCCTATTCCTGTTCATCTTCCGCAGAAATTGCAAACTGGGCCAAACAGGAGGTTAAAGGCACTGACTCTCCAAGTCGGGAGAGTGTTAGTAAAGCGTCTGGAATGTTGCACACGAGTACCAGGGGACGAGAACTGAGACATATTTGAACACGTCTCCCGATCACACGGTGGATCATACTCTGGGTTCCACATGCATCTTTTAGCTGAAGGAAGAATCCCTTAAACCTGGAGAGTTGAGACCCGTGGAATGGGTACCATGCAATATGACTTCAAAGGGTCTTCATTTGCTCACTGAAACTCTCCAATCCTATCACTGCTGCGTTTATGCCCCTGTACACACGCTTGATTCTCTTTCGGAGACATAGCAATCCATAGCGTTTAAGATAGTTACTAGTCAGGTACATTCTTAGGCGTTTAATATGGGGTGTTGAGTCCATTTCGTTGAGCAAGGAGTAGCTCTTATCTATTACATATTTGGCTTAAGGAACTTTATTTGTGCTCATTTCAATCTCTGGTTTTAGGCAGCACCCCAACTCAACTTTCCCCTTAGCAAGCATATGTTGGTTTTCTAAATTTGAGACCCTGTTCTGTTTTGTAATTCAGTTCCTGTGTAGCCAAGTTTACATTCCGTGTATTAGTGATATCTTATGATGTTTCTTTTTCTGTGTGACTTATTTCAGTTAGAATCATCATACCTGAATCCATTCATTATGCTGCTATGGGCCTGATGACATAGATTTCATTGCTGAGTGATATTGCATTGTACGTAAGTACCACAACTTCTTTATCCATTACTCACTTTCTGCGATATTGAACTTGTACCGTAAACGAGGTTCTTGTAAACAGAGCCGTCCCAAACTTTGGGGTGGCTCTGTCTTTTTGATTTTAATTTCCCTAAGCTATAGGACCATAAGTGGAAGTGCCCTAGGCTCTGTTGCTTTGTTTTTTAGATGTTTCAGGAAACACCATACACTTCTCCCGAGTGGCTGTTGGCAATTTACATCCCGCCCATCAGCATAACAAGGCTCCCAGTTCTCCATGGCCTGTCCTGCCTTCTGGATTTTACACTTTTTTCAGATGGCCCTTTTGACCGGGGGGAAGTGAGACTTCATTGTAGTGCAGATTTCCTTTGTAAGCTTGCTTGGTTGGCCAAAAAGGGTGTATGCGTTTTTTCCTGAATATATTCAGGAAAAAACGCATACGCCCTTTTTGGCCAAGTGCATCATTGTGGACGTTCTGCCTCTTTTCCTATGCTTTAACTGCAATTCCAGTCTACCTCCTGAAATCGGTTTCCTGCAATTCTGCCCCGCTTTCAAGTCCTCTTGGCAGCCTTACTTCAGTATATTTTTGGACGATAGCTGTCATTTATAACTGTGCAGGTTTGTGAATTACAGTGCCCCTGAGCTCCTTTCTTCAACTCGCTTTCTTGTGAGCTGGTCGCAACACCGCAGGATTGCTTCAGGCCCTAATCCGGTTCCGGCACGGCACGATGAGCCTTTGGTTAATTCCTCTTCCTGGTGGGCAATGAGAGTTAAATTTGCCCGTCCAGACACCTCCAGCTAGTCTCTCATTGGTTCTCCCTATTCCTGTTCATCTTCCGCAGAAATTGCAAACTGGGCCAAACAGGAGGTTAAAGGCACTGACTCTCCAAGTCGGGAGAGTGTTAGTAAAGCGTCTGGAATGTTGCACCCGAGTACCAGGGGACGAGAACTGAGACATATTTGAACACGTCTCCCGATCGCACAGTGGATCATATTCTGGGTTCCACATGCATGTTTTAGCTGAAGGAAGAATCCCTTAAACCTGGAGAGTTGAGACCCGTGGAATGGGTACCATGCAATATGACTTCAAAGGGTCTTCATTTGCTGACCGAACCTCTCCAATCCTATCACTGCTGCGTTTATGCCCCCGTACACACGCTTGATTCTCTTTCGGAGACATAGCAATCCATAGGTTTTAAGATACTTACTAGTCAGGTACATTCTTAGGCGTTTAATATGGGGTGTTGAGTCCATTTCGTTGAGCAAGGAGTAGCTCTTTTCTATTCTATATTTGGCTTAAGAAACTTTATCTGTGTTCATTTCAATCTCTGGTTTTAGGCAGCACCCCAACTCACCTTTACCCTTAGCAAGCATAAGTTGGTTTTCTAAATTTGAGACCCTGTTCTGTTTTGTAATTCAGTTCCTGTGTAGCCAAGTTTACATTCCGTGTATTAGTGATATCTTATGATGTTTCTTTTTCTGTGTGACTTATTTCAGTTAGAATCATCATACCTGAATCCACTCATTATGCTGCTACGGGCCTGATGACATAGATTTCATTGCTGAGTGATATTGCATTGTACGTAAGTACCACAACTTCTTTATCCATTACTCACTTTCTGCGATATTGAACTTGTACCGTAAACGAGGTTCTTGTAAACAGAGCCGTCCCAAACTTTGGGGTGGCTGTGTCTTTTTGATTTTAATTTCCCTAAGCTATAGGACCATAAGTGGAAGTGCCCTAGGCTCTGTTGCTTTGTTTTTTAGATGTTTCAGGAAACACCATACACTTCTCCCGAGTGGCTGTTGGCAATTTACATCCCGCCCATCAGCATAACAAGGCTCCCAGTTCTCCATGGCCTGTCCTGCCTTCTGGATTTTACACTTTTTTCAGATGGCCCTTTTGACCGGGGGGAAGTGAGACTTCATTGTAGTGCAGATTTCCTTTGCAAGCTTGCTTGGTTGGCCAAAAAGGGTGTATGCGTTTTTTCCTGAATATATTCAGGAAAAAACGCATACGCCGTTTTTGGCCAAGTGCATCATTGTGGACGTTCTGCCTCTTTTCCTATGCTTTAACTGCAATTCCAGTCTACCTCCTGAAATCGGTTTCCTGCAATTCTGCCCCGCTTTCAAGTCCTCTTGGCAGCCTTACTTCAGTATATTTTTGGACGATAGCTGTCATTTGTAACTCTGCAGGTTTGTGAATTACAGTGCCCCTGAGCTCCTTTCTTCAACTCGCTTTCTTGTGAGCTGGTCGCAACACCGCAGGATTGCTTCAGGCCCTAATCTGGTTCCGGCACGGCACGCTGAGCCTTTGGTTAATTCCTCTTCCTGGTGGGAAATGAGAGTTAAATTTGCCCGTCCAGACACCTCCAGCTAGTCTCTCATTGGTTCTCCCTATTCCTGTTCATCTTCCGCAGAAATTGCTAACTGGGCCAAACAGGAGGTTAAAGGCACTGACTCTCCAAGTCGGGAGAGTGTTAGTAAAGCGTCTGGAATGTTGCACCCGAGTACCAGGGAATGAGAACTGAGACATATTTGAACACGTCTCCCGATCGCACAGTGGATCATACTCTGGGTTCCACATGCATGTTTTAGCTGAAGGAAGAATCCCTTAAACCTGGAGAGTTGAGACCCGTGGAATGGGTACCATGCAATATGACTTCAAAGGGTCTTCATTTGCTCACCGAACCTCTCCAATCCTATCACTGCTGCGTTTATGCCCCTGTACACACGCTTGATTCTCTTTCGGAGACATAGCAATCCATAGGTTTTAAGATACTTACTAGTCAGGTACATTCTTAGGCGTTTAATATGGGGTGTTGAGTCCATTTCGTTGAGCAAGGAGTAGCTCTTGTCTATTCTATATTTGGCTTAAGGAACTTTATCTGTGTTCATTTCAATCTCTGGTTTTAGGCAGCACCCCAACTCACCTTTCCCCTTAGCAAGCATAAGTTGGTTTTCTAAATTTGAGACCCTGTTCTGTTTTGTAATTCACTTCCTGTGTAGCCAAGTTTACATTCCGTGTATTAGTGATATCTTATGATGTTTCTTTTTCTGTGTGACTTATTTCAGTTAGAATCATCATACCTGAATCCACTCATTATGCTGCTACGGGCCTGATGACATAGATTTCATTGCTGAGTGATATTGCATTGTACGTAAGTACCACAACTTCTTTATCCATTACTCACTTTCTGCGATATTGAACTTGTACCGTAAACGAGGTTCTTGTAAACAGAGCCGTCCCAAACTTTGGGGTGGCTGTGTCTTTTTGATTTTAATTTCCCTAAGCTATAGGACCATAAGTGGAAGTGCCCTAGGCTCTGTTGCTTTGTTTTTTAGATGTTTCAGGAAACACCATACACTTCTCCCGAGTGGCTGTTGGCAATTTACATCCCGCCCATCAGCATAACAAGGCTCCCAGTTCTCCATGGCCTGTCCTGCCTTCTGGATTTTACACTTTTTTCAGTTGGCCCTTTTGACAAGGGGGAAGTGAGACTTCATTGTAGTGCAGATTTCCTTTGCAAGCTTGCTTGGTTGGCCAAAAAGGGCGTATGCGTTTTTTCCTGAATATATTCAGGAAAAAACGCATACGCCCTTTTTGGCCAAGTGCATCATTGTGGACGTTCTGCCTCTTTTCCTATGCTTTAACTGCAATTCCAGTCTACCTCCTGAAATCGGTTTCTTGCAATTCTGCCCCGCTTTCAAGTCCTCTTGGCAGCCTTACTTCAGTATATTTTTGGACGATAGCTGTCATTTATAACTCTGCAGCTTTGTGAATTACAGTGCCCCTGAGCTCCTTTCTTCAACTCGCTTTCTTGTGAGCTGGCCGCAACACCGCAGGATTGCTTCAGGCCCTAATCTGGTTCCGGCACGGCACGCTGAGCCTTTGGTTAATTCCTCTTCCTGGTGGGAAATGAGAGTTAAATTTGTCCGTCCAGACACCTCCAGCTAGTCTCTCATTGGTTCTCCCTATTCCTGTTCATCTTCCACAGAAATTGCAAACTCGGCCAAACAGGAGGTTAAAGGCACTGACTCTCCAAGTCGGGAGAGTGTTATTAAAGCGTCTGGAATGTTGCACCCGAGTACCAGGGGTCGAAAACTGAGACATATTTGAACACGTCTCCCGATCACACGGTGGATCATATTCTGGGTTCCACATGCATGTTTTAGCTGAAGGAAGAATCCCTTAAACCTGGAGAGTTGAGACCCTTGGAATGGGTACCATGCAATATGACTTCAAAGGGTCTTCATTTGCTCACCGAACCTCTCCAATCCTATCACTGCTGCGTTTATGCCCCTGTACACATGCTTGTTTCTCTTTCGGAGACATAGTAATCCATAGGTTTTAAGATACTTACTAGTCAGGTGCATTCTTAGGCGTTTAATATGGGGTGTTGAGCCCATTTCGTTGAGCAAGGAGTAGCTCTTATCTATTACATATTTGGCTTAAGGAACTTTATCTGTGCTCATTTCAATCTCTGGTTTTATGCAACACGCCAACTCACATTTCCCCTTAGCAAGCATAAGTTGGTTTTCTAAATTTGAGACCCTGTTCTGTTTTGTATTTCAGTTCCAGTGTAGCCAAGTTTACATTCCGTGTATTAGTGATATCTTATGATGTTTCTTTTTCTGTGTGACTTATTTCAGTTAGAATCATCATACTTGAATCCACTCATTATGCTGCTACGGGCCTGATGACATAGATTTCATTGCTGAGTGATATTGCATTGTACGTAAGTACCACAACTTCTTTATCCATTACTCACTTTCTGCAATATTGAACTTGTACCGTAAACGAGGTTCTTGTAAACAGAGCCGTCCCAAACTTTGGGGTGGCTGCGTCTTTTTGATTTTAATTTCCCTAATCTATAGGACCTTAAGTGGAAGTGCCCTAGGCTCTGTTGCTTTGTTTTTTAGATGTTTCAGGAAACACCATACACTTCTCCCGAGTGGCTGTTGGCAATTTACATCCCGCCCATCAGCATAACAAGGCTCCCAGTTCTCCATGGCCTGTCCTGCCTTCTGGATTTTACACTTTTATCAGATGGCCCTTTTGACCGGGGGGAAGTGAGACTTCATTGTAGTGCAGATTTCATTTGCAAGCTTGCTTGGTTGGCCAAAAAGGGCGTATGCGTTTTTTCCTGAATATATTCAGGAAAAAACGCATACGCCCTTTTTGGCCAAGTGCATCATTGTGGACGTTCTGCCTCTTTTCCTATGCTTTAACTGCAATTCCAGTCTACCTCCTGAAATCGGTTTCCTGCAATTCTGCCCCGCTTTCAAGTCCTCTTGGCAGCCTTACTTCAGTATATTTTTGGACGATAGCTGTCATTTATAACTTTGCAGGTTTGTGAATTACAGTGCCCCTGAGCTCCTTTCTTCAACTCGCTTTCTTGTGAGCTGGTCGCAACACCGCAGGATTGCTTCAGGCCCTAATCCGGTTCCGGCACGGCACGCTGAGCCTTTGGTTAATTCCTCTTCCTGGTGGGAAATGAGAGTTAAATTTGCCCGTCCAGACACCTCCAGCTAGTCTCTCATTGGTTCTCCCTATTCCTGTTCATCTTCCGCAGAAATTGCAAACTGGGCCAAACAGGAGGTTAAAGGCACTGACTCTCCAAGTCGGGAGAGTGTTAGTAAAGCGTCTGGAATGTTGCACCCGAGTACCAGGGGACGAGAACTGAGACATATTTGAACACGTCTCCCGATCGCACAGTGGATCATATTCTGGGTTCCACATGCATGTTTTAGCTGAAGGAAGAATCCCTTAAACCTGGAGAGTTGAGACCCGTGGAATGGGTACCATGCAATATGACTTCAAAGGGTCTTCATTTGCTCACCGAACCTCTCCAATCCTATCACTGCTGCGTTTATGCCCCTGTACACACGCTTGATTCTCTTTCGGAGACATAGCAATCCATAGCGTTTAAGATAGTTACTAGTCAGGTACATTCTTAGGCGTTTAATATGGGGTGTTGAGTCCATTTCGTTGAGCAAGGAGTAGCTCTTATCTATTACATATCTGGCTTAAGGAAATTTATCTGTGCTCATTTCAATCTGTGGTTTTAGGCAGCACCCCAACTCACCTTTCCCCTTAGCAAGCATAAGTTGGTTTTCTAAATTTGAGACCCTGTTCTGTTTTGTAATTCAGTTCCTGTGTAGCCAAGTTTACATTCCGTGTATTAGTGATATCTTATGATGTTTCTTTTTCTGTGTGACTTATTTCAGTTAGAATCATCATACCTGAATCCACTCATTATGCTGCTACAGGCCTGATGACATAGATTTCATTGCTGAGTGATATTGCATTGTACGTAAGTACCACAACTTCTTTATCCATTACTCACTTTCTGCGATATTGAACTTGTACCGTAAACGAGGTTCTTGTAAACAGAGCCGTCCCAAACTTTGGGGTGGCTGTGTCTTTTTGATTTTAATTTCCCTAAGCTATAGGACCATAAGTGGAAGTGCCCTAGGCTCTGTTGCTTTGTTTTTTAGATGTTTCAGGAAACACCATACACTTCTCCCGAGTGGCTGTTGGCAAATTACATCCCGCCCATCAGCATAACAAGGCTCCCAGTTCTCCATGGCCTGTCCTGCCTTCTGGATTTTACACTTTTTTCAGATGGCCCTTTTGACCGGGGGGAAGTGAGACTTCATTGTAGTGCAGATTTCCTTTGCAAGCTTGCTTGGTTGGCCAAAAAGGGCGTATGCGTTTTTTCCTGAATATATTCAGGAAAAAACGCATACGCCCTTTTTGGCCAAGTGCATCATTGTGGACGTTCTGCCTCTTTTCCTATGCTTTATCTGCAATTCCAGTCTACCTCCTGAAATCGGTTTCCTGCAATTCTGCCCCGCATTCAAGTCCTCTTGGCAGCCTTACTTCAGTATATTTTTGGACGATAGCTGTCATTTATAACTCTGCAGGTTTGTGAATTACAGTGCCCCTGAGCTCCTTTCTTCAACTCGCTTTCTTGTGAGCTGGTCGCAACACCGCAGGATTGCTTCAGGCCCTAATCTGGTTCCGGCACGGCACGCTGAGCCTTTGGTTAATTCCTCTTCCTGGTGGGAAATGAGAGTTAAATTTGCCCGTCCAGACACCTCCAGCTAGTCTCTCATTGGTTCTCCCTATTCCTGTTCATCTTCCGCAGAAATTGCAAACTGGGCCAAACAGGAGGTTAAAGGCACTGACTCTCCAAGTCGGGAGAGTGTTAGTAAAGCGTCTGGAATGTTGCACCCGAGTACCAGGGGACGAGAACTGAGACATATTTGAACACGTCTCCCGATCGCACAGTGGATCATATTCTGGGTTCCACATGCATGTTTTAGCTGAAGGAAGAATCCCTTAAACCTGGAGAGTTGAGACCCGTGGAATGGGTACCATGCAATATGACTTCAAAGGGTCTTCATTTGCTGACCGAACCTCTCCAATCCTATCACTGCTGCGTTTATGCCCCCGTACACACGCTTGATTCTCTTTCGGAGACATAGCAATCCATAGGTTTTAAGATACTTACTAGTCAGGTACATTCTTAGGCGTTTAATATGGGGTGTTGAGTCCATTTCGTTGAGCAAGGAGTAGCTCTTTTCTATTCTATATTTGGCTTAAGAAACTTTATCTGTGTTCATTTCAATCTCTGGTTTTAGGCAGCACCCCAACTCACCTTTACCCTTAGCAAGCATAAGTTGGTTTTCTAAATTTGAGACCCTGTTCTGTTTTGTAATTCAGTTCCTGTGTAGCCAAGTTTACATTCCGTGTATTAGTGATATCTTATGATGTTTCTTTTTCTGTGTGACTTATTTCAGTTAGAATCATCATACCTGAATCCACTCATTATGCTGCTACGGGCCTGATGACATAGATTTCATTGCTGAGTGATATTGCATTGTACGTAAGTACCACAACTTCTTTATCCATTACTCACTTTCTGCGATATTGAACTTGTACCGTAAACGAGGTTCTTGTAAACAGAGCCGTCCCAAACTTTGGGGTGGCTGTGTCTTTTTGATTTTAATTTCCCTAAGCTATAGGACCATAAGTGGAAGTGCCCTAGGCTCTGTTGCTTTGTTTTTTAGATGTTTCAGGAAACACCATACACTTCTCCCGAGTGGCTGTTGGCAATTTACATCCCGCCCATCAGCATAACAAGGCTCCCAGTTCTCCATGGCCTGTCCTGCCTTCTGGATTTTACACTTTTTTCAGATGGCCCTTTTGACCGGGGGGAAGTGAGACTTCATTGTAGTGCAGATTTCCTTTGCAAGCTTGCTTGGTTGGCCAAAAAGGGTGTATGCGTTTTTTCCTGAATATATTCAGGAAAAAACGCATACGCCGTTTTTGGCCAAGTGCATCATTGTGGACGTTCTGCCTCTTTTCCTATGCTTTAACTGCAATTCCAGTCTACCTCCTGAAATCGGTTTCCTGCAATTCTGCCCCGCTTTCAAGTCCTCTTGGCAGCCTTACTTCAGTATATTTTTGGACGATAGCTGTCATTTGTAACTCTGCAGGTTTGTGAATTACAGTGCCCCTGAGCTCCTTTCTTCAACTCGCTTTCTTGTGAGCTGGTCGCAACACCGCAGGATTGCTTCAGGCCCTAATCTGGTTCCGGCACGGCATGCTGAGCCTTTGGTTAATTCCTCTTCCTGGTGGGAAATGAGAGTTAAATTTGCCCGTCCAGACACCTCCAGCTAGTCTCTCATTGGTTCTCCCTATTCCTGTTCATCTTCCGCAGAAATTGCTAACTGGGCCAAACAGGAGGTTAAAGGCACTGACTCTCCAAGTCGGGAGAGTGTTAGTAAAGCGTCTGGAATGTTGCACCCGAGTACCAGGGAATGAGAACTGAGACATATTTGAACACGTCTCCCGATCGCACAGTGGATCATACTCTGGGTTCCACATGCATGTTTTAGCTGAAGGAAGAATCCCTTAAACCTGGAGAGTTGAGACCCGTGGAATGGGTACCATGCAATATGACTTCAAAGGGTCTTCATTTGCTCACCGAACCTCTCCAATCCTATCACTGCTGCGTTTATGCCCCTGTACACACGCTTGATTCTCTTTCGGAGACATAGCAATCCATAGGTTTTAAGATACTTACTAGTCAGGTACATTCTTAGGCGTTTAATATGGGGTGTTGAGTCCATTTCGTTGAGCAAGGAGTAGCTCTTGTCTATTCTATATTTGGCTTAAGGAACTTTATCTGTGTTCATTTCAATCTCTGGTTTTAGGCAGCACCCCAACTCACCTTTCCCCTTAGCAAGCATAAGTTGGTTTTCTAAATTTGAGACCCTGTTCTGTTTTGTAATTCACTTCCTGTGTAGCCAAGTTTACATTCCGTGTATTAGTGATATCTTATGATGTTTCTTTTTCTGTGTGACTTATTTCAGTTAGAATCATCATACCTGAATCCACTCATTATGCTGCTACGGGCCTGATGACATAGATTTCATTGCTGAGTGATATTGCATTGTACGTAAGTACCACAACTTCTTTATCCATTACTCACTTTCTGCGATATTGAACTTGTACCGTAAACGAGGTTCTTGTAAACAGAGCCGTCCCAAACTTTGGGGTGGCTGTGTCTTTTTGATTTTAATTTCCCTAAGCTATAGGACCATAAGTGGAAGTGCCCTAGGCTCTGTTGCTTTGTTTTTTAGATGTTTCAGGAAACACCATACACTTCTCCCGAGTGGCTGTTGGCAATTTACATCCCGCCCATCAGCATAACAAGGCTCCCAGTTCTCCATGGCCTGTCCTGCCTTCTGGATTTTACACTTTTTTCAGATGGCCCTTTTGACCGGGGGGAAGTGAGACTTCATTGTAGTGCAGATTTCCTTTGCAAGCTTGCTTGGTTGGCCAAAAAGTGCGTATGCGTTTTTTCCTGAATATATTCAGGAAAAAACACATACGCCCTTTTTGGCCAAGTGCATCATTGTGGACGTTCTGCCTCTTTTCCTATGCTTTAACTGCAATTCCAGTCTACCTCCTGAAATCGGTTTCCTGCAATTCTGCCCCGCTTTCAAGTCCTCTTGGCAGCCTTACTTCAGTATATTTTTGGACGATAGCTGTCATTTATAACTCTGCAGGTTTGTGAATTACAGTGCCCCTGAGCTCCTTTCTTCAACTCGCTTTCTTGTGAGCTGGTCGCAACACCGCAGGATTGCTTCAGGCCCTAATCTGGTTCCGGCACGGCACGCTGAGCCTTTGGTTAATTCCTCTTCCTGGTGGGAAATGAGAGTTAAATTTGCCCGTCCAGACACCTCCAGCTAGTCTCTCATTGGTTCTCCCTATTCCTGTTCATCTTCCGCAGAAATTGCAAACTGGGCCAAACAGGAGGTTAAAGGCACTGACTCTCCAAGTCGGGAGAGTGTTAGTAAAGCGTCTGGAATGTTGCACCCGAGTACCAGGGGACGACAACTGAGACATATTTGAACACGTCTCCCGATCGCACAGTAGATCATACTCTGGGTTCCACATGCATGTTTTAGCTGAAGGAAGAATCCCTTAAACCTGGAGAGTTGAGACCCGTGGAATGGGTACCATGCAATATGACTTCAAAGGGTCTTCATTTGCTCACCGAACCTCTCCAATCCTATCACTGCTGCGTTTATGCCCCTGTACACACGATTGATTCTCTTTCGGAGACATAGCAATCCATAGGTTTTAAGATACTTACTAGTCAGGTACATTCTTAGGCGTTTAATATGGGGTGTTGAGCCCATTTCGTTGAGCAAGGAGTAGCTGTTATCTATTACATATTTGGCTTAAGGAACTTTATCTGTGCTCATTTCAATCTCTGGTTTTATGCAACACGCCAACTCACATTTCTCCTTAGCAAGCATAAGTTGGTTTTCTAAATTTGAGACCCTGTTCTGTTTTGTATTTCACTTCCAGTGTAGCCAAGTTTACATTCCGTGTATTAGTGATATCTTATGATGTTTCTTTTTCTGTGTGACTTATTTCAGTTAGAATCATCATACCTGAATCCACTCATTATGCTGCTACGGGCCTGATGACATAGATTTCATTGCTGAGTGATATTGCATTGTACGTAAGTACCACAACTTCTGTATCCATTACTCACTTTCTGCAATATTGAACTTGTACCGTAAACGAGGTCCTTGTAAACAGAGCCGTCCCAAACTTTGGGGTGGCTGTGTCTTTTTGATTTTAATTTCCCTAATCTATAGGACCTTAAGTGGAAGTGCCCTAGGCTCTGTTGCTTTGTTTTTTAGATGTTTCAGGAAACACCATACACTTCTCCCGAGTGGCTGTTGGCAATTTACATCCCGCCCATCAGCATAACAATGCTCCCAGTTCTCCATGGCCTGTCCTGCCTTTCTGGATTTTACACTTTTTTCAGATGGCCCTTTTGACCGGGGGGAGTGAGACTTCATTGTAGTGCAGATTTCCTTTGCAAGCTTGCTTGGTTGGCCAAAAAGGGCGTATGCGTTTTTTCCTGAATATATTCAGGAAAAAACGCATACGCCCTTTTTGGCCAAGTGCATCATTGTGGACGTTCTGCCTCTTTTCCTATACTTTAAATGCAATTCCAGTCTACCTCCTGAAATCGGTTTCCTGCAATTCTGCCCCGCTTTCAAGTCCTCTTGGCAGCCTTACTTCAGTATATTTTTGGACGATAGCTGTCATTTATAAGTCTGCAGGTTTGTGAATTACAGTGCCCCTGAGCTTCTTTCTTCAACTCGCTTTCTTGTGAGCTGGTCGCAACACCGCAGGATTGCTTCAGGCCCTAATCTGGTTCCGGCACGGCACGCTGAGCCTTTGGTTAATTCCTCTTCCTGGTGGGAAATGAGAGTTAAATTTGCCCGTCCAGACACCTCCAGCTGGTCTCTCATTGGTTCTCCCTATTCCTGTTCATCTTCCACAGAAATTGCAAACTGGGCCAAACAGGAGGTTAAAGGCACTGACTCTCCAAGTCAGGAGAGAGTTAGTAAAGCGTCTGGAATGTTGCACCCGAGTACCAGGGGTCAAAAAGTGTGACATATTTGAACACGCCTCTCGATCACACGGTGGATCATACTCTGGGTTCCACATGCATGTTTTAGCTGAAGGAAGAATCCCTTAAACCTGGAGAGTTGAGACCCGTGGAATGGGTACCATGCAATATGACTTCAAAGGGTCTTCATTTGCTCACCGAACCTCTCCAATCCTATCACTGCTGTGTTTATGCCCCTGTACACACGCTTGATTCTCTTTCGGAGACATAGCAATCCATAGGTTTTAAGATACTTACTAGTCAGGTACATTCTTAGGCGTTTAATATGGAGTGTTGAGTCCATTTCGTTGAGCAAGGAGTAGCTCTTGTCTATTCCATATTTGGCTTAAGGAACTTTATCTGTGTTCATTACAATCTCTGGTTTTAGGCAGCACCCCAACTCACCTTTCCCCTTAGCAAGCATAAGTTGGTTTTCTAAATTTGAGACCCTGTTCTGTTTTGTCATTCACTTCCTGTGTAGCCAAGTTTACATTCCGTGTATTAGTGATATCTTATGATGTTTCTTTTTCTGTGTGACTTATTTCAGTTAGAATCATCATACCTGAATCCACTCATTATGCTGCTACGGGCCTGATGACATAGATTTCATTGCTGAGTGATATTGCATTGTACGTAAGTACCACAACTTGTTTATCCATTACTCACTTTCTGCGATATTGAGCTTGTACCGTAAATGAGGTTCTTGTAAACAGAGCCGTCCCAAACTTTGGGGTGGCTGTGTCTTTTTGATTTTAATTTCCCTAAGCTATAGGACCATAAGTGGAAGTGCCCTAGGCTCTGTTGCTTTGTTTTTTAGATGTTTCAGGAAACACCATACACTTCTCCCGAGTGGCTGTTGGCAATTTACATCCCGCCCATCAGCATAACAAGGCTCCCAGTTCTCCATGGCCTGTCCTGCCTTCTGGATTTTACACTTTTCTCTGATGGCCCTTTTTACCGGGGGGAAGTGAGACTTCATTGTAGTGCAGATTTCCTTTGCAAGCTTGCTTGGTTGGCCAAAAAGTGCGTATGCGTTTTTTCCTGAATATATTCAGGAAAAAACACATACGCCCTTTTTGGCCAAGTGCATCATTGTGGACGTTCTGCCTCTTTTCCTATGCTTTAACTGCAATTCCAGTCTACCTCCTGAAATCGGTTTCCTGCAATTCTGCCCCGCTTTCAAGTCCTCTTGGCAGCCTTACTTCAGTATATTTTTGGACGATAGCTGTCATTTATAACTCTGCAGGTTTGTGAATTACAGTGCCCCTGAGCTCCTTTCTTCAACTCGCTTTCTTGTGAGCTGGCCGCAACACCGCAGGATTGCTTCAGGCGCTAATCTGGTTCCGGCACGGCACGCTGAGCCTTTGGTTAATTCCTCTTCCTGGTGGGAAATGAGAGTTAAATTTGCCCGTCCAGACACCTCCAGCTAGTCTCTCATTGGTTCTCCCTATTCCTGTTCATCTTCCGCAGAAATTGCAAACTGGGCCAAACAGGAGGTTAAAGGCACTGACTCTCCAAGTCGGGAGAGTGTTAGTAAAGCGTCTGGAATGTTGCACCCGAGTACCAGGGGACGAGAACTGAGATATATTTGAACACGTCTCCCGATCACACGGTTGATCATACTCTGGGTTCCACATGCATGTTTTAGCTGAAGGAAGAATCCCTTAAACCTGGAGAGTTGAGACCCGTGGAATGGGTACCATGCAATATGACTTCAAAGGGTCTTCATTTGCTCACCGAACCTCTCCAATCATATCACTGCTGCGTTTATGCCCCTGTACACACGCTTGATTCTCTTTCAGAGACATAGCAATCCATAGGTTTTAAGATACTTACTAGTCAGGTACATTCTTAGGCGTTTAATATGGGGTGTTGAGTCCATTTCATTGAGCAAGGAGTAGCTCTTGTCTATTCCATATTTGGCTTAAGGAACTTTATCTGTGCTCATTTCAATCTCTGGTTTTAGGCAGCACCCCAACTCACCTTTCCCCTTAGCAAGCATAAGTTGGTTTTCTAAATTTGAGACCCTGTTCTGTTTTGTAATTCAGTTCCTGTGTAGCCAAGTTTACATTCCGTGTATTAGTGATATCTTATGATGTTTCTTTTTCTGTGTGACTTATTTCAGTTAGAATCATCATACCTGAATCCACTCATTATGCTGCTACGGGCCTGATGACATAGATTTCATTGCTGAGTGATATTGCATTGTACGTAAGTACCACAACTTCTTTATCCATTACTCACTTTCTGCGATATTGAACTTGTACCGTAAACAAGGTTCTTGTAAACAGAGCCGTCCCAAACTTTGGGGTGGCTGTGTCTTTTTGATTTTAATTTCCCTAAGCTATAGGACCATAAGTGGAAGTGCCCTAGGCTCTGTTGCTTTGTTTTTTAGATGTTTCAGGAAACACCATACACTTCTCCCGAGTGGCTGTTGGCAATTTACATCCCGCCCATCAGCGTAACAAGGCTCCCAGTTCTCCATGGCCTGTCCTGCCTTCTGGATTTTACACTTTTTTCAGATGGCCCTTTTGACCGGGGGGAAGTGAGACTTCATTGTAGTGCAGATTTCCTTTGTAAGCTTGCTTGGTTGGCCAAAAAGGGCGTATGCGTTTTTTCCTGAATATATTCAGGAAAAAACGCATACGCCCTTTTTGGCCAAGTGCATCATTGTGGACGTTCTGCCTCTTTTCCTATGCTTTAACTGCAATTCCAGTCTACCTCCTGAAATCGGTTTCCTTCAATTCTGCCCCGCTTTCAAGTCCTCTTGGCAGCCTTACTTCAGTATATTTTTGAACGATAGCTGTCATTTATAACTCTGCAGGTTTGTGAATTACAGTGCCCCTGAGCTCCTTTCTTCAACTCGCTTTCTTGTGAGCTGGTCGCAACACCGCAGGATTGCTTCAGGCCCTAATCTGGTTCCGGCACGGCACGCTGAGCCTTTGGTTAATTCCTCTTCCTGGTGGGAAATGAGAGTTAAATTTGCCCGTCCAGACACCTCCAGCTAGTCTCTCATTGGTTCTCCCTATTCCTGTTCATCTTCCGCAGAAATTGCAAACTGGGCCAAACAGGAGGTTAAAGGCACTGACTCTCCAAGTCGGGAGAGTGTTAGTAAAGCGTCTGGAATGTTGCACCCGAGTACCAGGGGACGACAACTGAGACATATTTGAACACGTCTCCCGATCGCACAGTGGATCATACTCTGGGTTCCACATGCATGTTTTAGCTGAAGGAAGAATCCCTTAAACCTGGAGAGTTGAGACCCGTGGAATGGGTACCATGCAATATGACTTCAAAGGGTCTTCATTTGCTCACCGAACCTCTCCAATCCTATCACTGCTGCGTTTATGCCCCTGTACACATGCTTGATTCTCTTTCGGAGACATAGCAATCCATAGGTTTTAAGATACTTACTAGTCAGGTACATTCTTAGGCGTTTAATATGGGGTGTTGAGTCCATTTCGTTGAGCAAGGAGTAGCTCTTGTCTATTCTATATTTGGCTTAAGGAACTTTATCTGTGTTCATTTCAATCTCTGGTTCTAGGCAGCACCCCAACTCACCTTTACCCTTAGCAAGCATAAGTTGGTTTTCTAAATTTGAGACCCTGTTCTGTTTTGTAATTCAGTTCCTGTGTAGCCAAGTTTACATTCCGTGTATTAGTGATATCTTATGATGTTTCTTTTTCTGTGTGACTTATTTCAGTTAGAATCATCATACCTGAATCCACTCATTATGCTGCTACGGGCCTGATGACATAGATTTCATTGCTGAGTGATATTGCATTGTACGTAAGTACCACAACTTCTTTATCCATTACTCACTTTCTGCGATATTGAACTTGTACCGTAAACGAGGTTCTTGTAAACAGAGCCGTCCCAAACTTTGGGGTGGCTGTGTCTTTTTGATTTTAATTTCCCTAAGCTATAGGACCATAAGTGGAAGTGCCCTGGGCTCTGTTGCTTTGTTTTTTAGATGTTTCAGGAAACACCATACACTTCTCCCGAGTGGCTGTTGGCAATTTACATCCCGCCCATCAGCATAACAAGGCTCACAGTTCTCCATGGCCTGTCCTGCCTTCTGGATTTTACACTTTTTTCAGATGGCCCTTTTGACCCGGGGGAAGTGAGACTTCATTGTAGTGCAGATTTCCTTTGCAAGCATGCTTGGTTGGCCAAAAAGGGCGTATGCGTTTTTTCCTGAATATATTCAGGAAAAAACGCATACGCCCTTTTTGGCCAAGTGCATCATTGTGGACGTTCTGCCTCTTTTCCTATGCTTTAACTGCAATTCCAGTCTACCTCCTGAAATCGGTTTCTTGCAATTCTGCCCCGCTTTCAAGTCCTCTTGGCAGCCTTACTTCAGTATATTTTTGGACTATAGCTGTCATTTATAACTCTGTAGGTTTGTGAATTACAGTGCCCCTGAGCTCCTTTCTTCAACTCGCTTTCTTGTGAGCTGGCCGCAATACCGCAGGATTGCTTCAGGCCCTAATCTGGTTCCGGCACGGCACGCTGAGCCTTTGGTTAATTCCTCTTCCTGGTGGGAAATGAGAGTTAAATTTGCCCGTCCAGACACCTCCAGCTAGTCTCTCATTGGTTCTCCCTATTCCTGTTCATCTTCCGCAGAAATTGCAAACTGGGCCAAACAGGAGGTTAAAGGCACTGACTCTCCAAGTTGGGAGAGTGTTAGTAAAGCGTCTGGAATGTTGCACCCGAGTACCAGGGGACGAGAACTGAGACATATTTGAACACGTCTCCCGATCACACGGTTGATCATACTCTGGGTTCCACATGCATGTTTTAGCTGAAGGAAGAATCCCTTAAATCTGGAGAGTTGAGACCCGTGGAATGGGTACCATGCAATATGACTTCAAAGGGTCTTCATTTGCTCACTGAACCTCTCCAATCCTATCACTGCTGCATTTATGCCCCTGTACACACGCTTGATTCTCTTTCGGAGACACAGCAATCCATAGGTTTTAATATACTTTCTAGTCAGGTACATTCTTAGGCATTTAATATGAGGTGTTGAGTCCATTTCGTTGAGCAAGGTGTAGCTCTTGTCTATTACATATTTGGCTTAAGGAACTTTATCTGTGCTCATTTCAATCTCTGGTTTTAGGCAGCACCCCAACTCACCTTTTCCCTTAGCAAGCATAAGTTGGTTTTCTAAATTTGAGACCCTGTTCTGTTTTGTAATTCAGTTCCTGTGTAGCCAAGTTTACATTCCATGTATTAGTGATATCTTATGATGTTTCTTTTTCTGTGTGACTTATTTCAGTTAGAATCATCATACCTGAATCCCGTCATTATGCTGCTACGGGCCTGATGACATAGATTTCATTGCTGAGTGATATTGCATTGTACGTAAGTACCACAACTTCTTTATCCATTACTCACTTTCTGCGATATTGAACTTGTACCGTAAACGAGGTTCTTGTAAACAGAGCCGTCCCAAACTTTGGGGTGGCTGTGTCTTTTTGATTTTAATTTCCCTAAGCTATAGGACCATAAGTGGAAGTGCCCTAGGCTCTGTTGCTTTGTTTTTTAGATGTTTCAGGAAACACTATACACTTCTCCCGAGTGGCTGTTGGCAATTTACATCCCGCCCGTCAGCATAACAAGGTTCCCAGTTCTCCATGGCCTGTCCTGCCTTCTGGATTTTACACTTTATTCAGATGGCCCTTTTGACCGGGGGGAAGTGAGACTTCATTGTAGTGCAGATTTCCTTTGCAAGCTTGCTTGGTTGGCCAAAAAGTGCGTATGCGTTTTTTCCTGAATATATTCAGGAAAAAACGCATACGCCCTTTTTGGCCAAGTGCATCATTGTGGACGGTCTGCCTCTTTTCCTATGCTTTAACTGCAATTCCAGTCTACCTCCTGAAATCGGTTTCCTGCAATTCTGCCCCGCTTTCAAGTCCTCTTGGCAGCCTTACTTCAGTATATTTTTGGACGATAGCTGTCATTTATAACTCTGCAGGTTTGTGAATTACAGTGCCCCTGAGCTCCTTTCTTCAACTCGCTTTCTTGTGAGCTGGTCGCAACACCGCAGGATTGCTTCAGGCCCTAATCTGGTTCCGGCACGGCACGCTGAGCCTTTGGTTAATTCCTCTTCCTGGTGGGAAATGAGAGTTAAATTTGCCCGTCCAGACACCTCCAGCTAGTCTCTCATTGGTTCTCCCTATTCCTGTTCATCTTCCGCAGAAATTGCAAACTGGGCCAAACAGGAGGTTAAAGGCACTGACTCTCCAAGTCGGGAGAGTGTTAGTAAAGCGTCTGGAATGTTGCACCCGAGTACCAGGGGATGAGAACTGAGACATATTTGAACACGTCTCCCGATCGCACAGTGGATCATACTCTGGGTTCCACATGCATGTTTTAGCTGAAGGAAGAATCCCTTAAACCTGGAGAGTTGAGACCCGTGGAATGGGTACCATGCAATATGACTTCAAAGGGTCTTCATTTGCTCACCGAACCTCTCCAATCCTATCACTGCTGCGTTTATGCCCCTGTACACACGCTTGATTCTCTTTCGGAGACATAGCAATCCATAGGTTTTAAGATACTTACTAATCAGGTACATTCTTAGGCGTTTAATATGGGGTGTTGAGTCCATTTCGTTGAGCAAGGAGTAGCTCTTGTCTATTCTATATTTGGCTTAAGGAACTTTATCTGTGTTCATTTCAATCTCTGGTTTTAGGCAGCACCCCAACTCACCTTTCCCCTTAGCAAGCATAAGTTGGTTTTCTAAATTTGAGACCCTGTTCTGTTTTGTCATTCAGTTCCTGTGTAGCCAAGTTTACATTCCGTGTATTAGTGATATCTTATGATGTTTCTTTTTCTGTGTGACTTATTTCAGTTAGAATCATCATACCTGAATCCACTCATTATGCTGCTACGGGCCTGATGACATAGATTTCATTGCTGAGTGATATTGCATTGTACGTAAGTACCACAACTTCTTTATCCATTACTCACTTTCTGCGATATTGAACTTGTACCGTAAACGAGGTTCTTGTAAACAGAGCCGTCCCAAACTTTGGGGTGGCTGTGTCTTTTTGATTTTAATTTCCCTAAGCTATAGGACCATAAGTGGAAGTGCCCTAGGCTCTGTTGCTTTGTTTTTTAGATGTTTCAGGAAACACCATACACTTCTCCCGAGTGGCTGTTGGCAATTTACATCCCGCCCATCAGCATAACAAGGCTCCCAGTTCTCCATGGCCTGTCCTGCCTTCTGGATTTTACACTTTTTTCAGATGGCCCTTTTGACAAGGGGGAAGTGAGACTTCATTGTAGTGCAGATTTCCTTTGCAAGCTTGCTTGGTTGGCCAAAAAGGGCGTATGCGTTTTTTCCTGAATATATTCAGGAGAAAACGCATACGCCCTTTTTGGCCAAGTGCATCATTGTGGACGTTCTGCCTCTTTTCCTATGCTTTAACTGCAATTCCAGTCTACCTCCTGAAATCGGTTTCTTGCAATTCTGCCCCGCTTTCAAGTCCTCTTGGCAGCCTTACTTCAGTATATTTTTGGACGATAGCTGTCATTTATAACTCTGCAGCTTTTTGAATTGCAGTGCCCCTGAGCTCCTTTCTTCAACTCGGTTTCTTGTGAGCTGGCCGCAACACCGCAGGATTGCTTCAGGCCCTAATCTGGTTCCGGCACGGCACGCTGAGCCTTTGGTTAATTCCTCTTCCTGGTGGGAAATGAGAGTTAAATTTGCCCGTCCAGACACCTCCAGCTGGTCTCTCATTGGTTCTCCCTATTCCTGTTCATCTTCCACAGAAATTGCAAACTGGGCCAAACAGGAGGTAAAAGGCACTGACTCTCCAAGTCAGGAGAGTGTTAGTAAAGCGTCTGGAATGTTGCACCCGAGTACCAGGGGTCAAAAACTGTGACATATTTGAACACGTCTCCTGATCACACGGTGGATCATACTCTGGGTTCCACATGCATGTTTTAGCTGAAGGAAGAATCCCTTAAACCTGGAGAGTTGAGACCCGTGGAATGGGTACCATGCAATATGACTTCAAAGGGTCTTCATTTGCTCACCAAACCTCTCCAATCCTATCACTGCTGTGTTTATGCCCCTGTACACACGCTTGATTCTCTTTCGGAGACATAGCAATCCATAGGTTTTAAGATACTTACTAGTCAGGTACATTCTTAGGCGTTTAATATGGGGTGTTGAGTCCATTTCGTTGAGCAAGGAGTAGCTCTTGTCTATTCCATATTTGGCTTAAGGAACTTTATCTGTGTTCATTACAATCTCTGGTTTTAGGCAGCACCCCAACTCACCTTTCCCCTTAGCAAGCATAAGTTGGTTTTCTAAATTTGAGACCCTGTTCTGTTTTGTCATTCAGTTCCTGTGTAGCCAAGTTTACATTCCGTGTATTAGTGATATCTTATGATGTTTCTTTTTCTGTGTGACTTATTTCAGTTAGAATCATCATACCTGAATCCACTGATTATGCTGCTACGGGCCTGATGACATAGATTTCATTGCTGAGTGATATTGCATTGTACGTAAGTACCACAACTTGTTTATCCATTACTCACTTTCTGCGATATTGAGCTTGTACCGTAAACGAGGTTCTTGTAAACAGAGCCGTCCCAAACTTTGGGGTGGCTGTGTCTTTTTGATTTTAATTTCCCTAAGCTATAGGACCATAAGTGGAAGTGCCCTAGGCTCTGTTGCTTTGTTTTTTAGATGTTTCAGGAAACACCATACACTTCTCCCGAGTGGCTGTTGGCAATTTACATCCCGCCCATCAGCATAACAAGGCTCCCAGTTCTCCATGGCCTGTCCTGCCTTCTGGATTTTACACTTTTTTCTGATGGCCCTTTTTACCGGGGGGAAGTGAGACTTCAGTGTAGTGCAGATTTCCTTTGCAAGCTTGCTTGGTTGGCCAAAAAGGGCGTATGCGTTTTTTCCTGAATATATTCAGGAAAAAACGCATACGCCCTTTTTGGCTAAGTGCATCATTGTGGACGTTCTGCCTCTTTTCCTATGCTTTAACTGCAATTCCAGTCTACCTCCTGAAATCGGTTTCCTGCAATTCTGCCCCGCTTTCAAGTCCTCTTGGCAGCCTTACTTCAGTATATTTTTGGACGATAGCTGTCATTTATAACTCTGCAGGTTTGTGAATTACAGTGCCCCTGAGCTCCTTTCTTCAACTCGCTTTCTTGTGAGCTGGCCGCAATACCGCAGGATTGCTTCAGGCCCTAATCTGGTTCCGGCACGGCACGCTGAGCCTTTGGTTAATTCCTCTTCCTGGTGGGAAATGAGAGTTAAATTTGCCCGTCCAGACACCTCCAGCTAGTCTCTCATTGGTTCTCCCTATTCCTGTTCATCTTCCGCAGAAATTGCAAACTGGGCCAAACAGGAGGTTAAAGGCACTGACTCTCCAAGTTGGAAGAGTGTTAGTAAAGCGTCTGGAATGTTGCACCCGAGTACCAGGGGACGAGAACTGAGACATATTTGAACACGTCTCCCGATCACACGGTTGATCATACTCTGGGTTCCACATGCATGTTTTAGCTGAAGGAAGAATCCCTTAAACCTGGAGAGTTGAGACCCGTGGAATGGGTACCATGCAATATGACTTCAAAGGGTCTTCATTTGCTCACTGAACCTCTCCAATCCTATCACTGCTGCGTTTATGCCCCTGTACACACGCTTGATTCTCTTTCGGAGACACAGCAATCCATAGGTTTTAAGATACTTTCTAGTCAGGTACATTCTTAGGCATTTAATATGAGGTGTTGAGTCCATTTCGTTGAGCAAGGTGTAGCTCTTGTCTATTACATATTTGGCTTAAGGAACTTTATCTGTGCTCATTTCAATCTCTGGTTTTAGGCAGCACCCCAACTCACCTTTTCCCTTAGCAAGCATAAGTTGGTTTTCTAAATTTGAGACCCTGTTCTGTTTTGTAATTCTGTTCCTGTGTAGCCAAGTTTACATTCCGTGTATTAGTGATATCTTATGATGTTTCTTTTTCTGTGTGACTTATTTCAGTTAGAATCATCATACCTGAATCCCCTCATTATGCTGCTACGGTCCTCATGACATAGATTTCATTGCTGAGTGATATTGCATTGTACGTAAGTACCACAACTTCTTTATCCATTACTCACTTTCTGCGATATTGAACTTGTACCGTAAACGAGGTTCTTGTAAACAGAGCCGTCCCAAACTTTGGGGTGGCTGTGTCTTTTTGATTTTAATTTCCCTAATCTAATAGACCTTAAGTGGAAGTGCCCTAGGCTCTGTTGCTTTGTTTTTTAGATGTTTCAGGAAACACCATACACTTCTCCCCAGTGGCTGTTGGCAATTTACATCCCGCCCATCAGCATAACAAGGCTCCCAGTTCTCCATGGCCTGTCCTGCCTTCTGGATTTTACACTTTTTTCTGATGGCCCTTTTTACCGGGGGGAAGTGAGACTTCATTGTAGTGCAGATTTCCTTTGCAAGCTTGCTTGGTTGGTCAAAAAGGGCGTATGCGTTTTTTCCTGAATATATTCAGGAAAAAACGCATACGCCCTTTTTGGCCAAGTGCATCATTGTGGACGTTCTGCCTCTTTTCCTATGCTTTAACTGCAATTCGAGTCTACCTCCTGAAATCGGTTTCCTGCAATTCTGCCCCGCTTTCAAGTCCTCTTGGCAGCCTTACTTCAGTATATTTTTGGACGATAGCTGTCATTTATAACTCTGCAGGTTTGTGAATTACAGTGCCCCTGAGCTCCTTTCTTCAACTCGCTTTCTTGTGAGCTGGCCGCAACACCGCAGGATTGCTTCAGGCGCTAATCTGGTTCCGGCACGGCACGCTGAGCCTTTGGTTAATTCCTCTTCCTGGTGGGAAATGAGAGTTAAATTTGCCCGTCCAGACACCTCCAGCTAGTCTCTCATTGGTTCTCCCTATTCCTGTTCATCTTCCGCAGAAATTGCAAACTGGGCCAAACAGGAGGTTAAAGGCACTGACTCTCCAAGTCGGGAGAGTGTTAGTAAAGCGTCTGGAATGTTGCACCCGAGTACCAGGGGACGAGAACTGAGACATATTTGAACACGTCTCCCGATCGCACGGTGGATCATACTCTGGGTTCCACATGCATGTTTTAGCTGAAGGAAGAATCCCTTAAACCTGGAGAGTTGAGACCCGTGGAATGGGTACCATGCAATATGACTTCAAAGGGTCTTCATTTGCTCACCGAACCTCTCCAATCCTATCACTGCTGCGTTTATGCCCCTGTACACACGCTTGATTCTCTTTCAGAGACATAGCAATCCATAGGTTTTAAGATACTTACTAGTCAGGTACATTCTTAGGCGTTTAATATGGGGTGTTGAGTCCATTTCGTTGAGCAAGGAGTAACTCTTGTCTATTCTATATTTGGCTTAAGGAACTTTATCTGTGTTCATTTCAATCTCTGGTTTTAGGCAGCACCCCAACTCACCTTTACCCTTAGCAAGCATAAGTTGGTTTTCTAAATTTGAGACCCTGTTCTGTTTTGTAATTCACTTCCTGTGTAGCCAAGTTTACATTCCGTGTATTAGTGATATCTTATGATGTTTCTTTTTCTGTGTGACTTATTTCAGTTAGAATCATCATACGTGAATCCACTCATTATGCTGTTATGGGCCTGATGACATAGATTTCATTGCTGAGTGATATTGCATTGTACGTAAGTACCACAACTTCTTTATCCATTACTCACTTTCTGCGATATTGAACTTGTACCGTAAACGAGGTTCTTGTAAACAGAGCCGTCCCAAACTTTGGGGTGGCTGTGTCTTTTTGATTTTAATTTCCCTAAGCTATAGGACCATAAGTGGAAGTGCCCTAGGCTCTGTTGCTTTGTTTTTTAGATGTTTCAGGAAACACCATACACTTCTCCCGAGTGGCTGTTGGCAATTTACATCCCGCCCATCAGCATAACAAGGCTCTCAGTTCTCCATGGCCTGTCCTGCCTTCTGGATTTTACACTTTTTTCAGATGGCCCTTTTGACCGGGGGGAAGTGAGACTTCATTGTAGTGCAGATTTCCTTTGCAAGCTTGCTTGGTTGGCCAAAAAGGGCGTATGCGTTTTTTCCTGAATATATTCAGGAAAAAACGCATACGCCCTTTTTGGCCAAGTGCATCATTGTCGACGTTCTGCCTCTTTTCCTATGCTTTAAATGCAATTCCAGTCTACCTCCTGAAATCGGTTTCCTGCAATTCTGCCCCGCTTTCAACTCCTCTTGGCAGCCTTACTTCAGTATATTTTTGGACGATAGCTGTCATTTATAAGTCTGCAGGTTTGTGAATTACAGTGCCCCTGAGCTCCTTTCTTCAACTCGCTTTCTTGTGAGCTGGCCGCAACACCGCAGGATTGCTTCAGCCCCTAATCTGGTTCCGGAACGGCACGCTGAGCCTTTGGTTAATTCCTCTTCCTGGTGGGAAATGAGAGTTAAATTTGCCCGTCCAGACACCTCCAGCTGGTCTCTCATTGGTTCTCCCTATTCCTGTTCATCTTCCACAGAAATTGCAAACTGGGCCAAACAGGAGGTTAAAGGCACTGACTCTCCAAGTCAGGAGAGTGTTAGTAAAGCGTCTGGAATGTTGCACCCGAGTACCAGGGGTCAAAAACTGAGACATATTTGAACACGTCTCCCGATCACACGGTGGATCATACTCTGGGTTCCACATGCATGTTTTAGCTGAAGGAAGAATCCCTTAAACCTGGAGAGTTGAGACCCGTGGAATGGGTACCATGCAATATGACTTCAAAGGGTCTTCATTTGCTCACCGAACCTCTCCAATCCTATCACTGCTGTGTTTATGCCCCTGTACACACGCTTGATTCTCTTTCGGAGACATAGCAATCCATAGGTTTTAAGATACTTACTAGTCAGGTACATTCTTAGGCGTTTAATATGGGGTGTTGAGTCCATTTCGTTGAGCAAGGAGTAGCTCTTGTCTATTCCATATTTGGCTTAAGGAACTTTATCTGTGTTCATTTCAATCTCTGGTTTTAGGCAGCACCCCAACTCACGTTTACTCTTAGCAAGCATATGTTGGTTTTCTAAATTTGAGACCCTGTTCTGTTTTTTCATTCAGTTCCTGTGTAGCCAAGTTTACATTCCGTGTATTAGTGATATCTTATGATGTTTCTTTTCCTGTGTGACTTATTTCAGTTAGAATCATCATACCTGAATCCACTCATTATGCTGCTACGGGCCTGATGACATAGATTTCATTGCTGAGTGATATTGCATTGTACGTAAGTACCACAACTTGTTTATCCATTACTCACTTTCTGCGATATTGAGCTTGTACCTTAAATGAGGTTCTTGTAAACAGAGCCGTCCCAAACTTTGGGGTGGCTGTGTCTTTTTGATTTTAATTTCCCTAAGCTATAGGACCATAAGTGGAAGTGCCCTAGGCTCTGTTGCTTTGTTTTTTAGATGTTTCAGGAAACACCATACACTTCTCCCGAGTGGCTGTTGGCAATTTACATCCCGCCCATCAGCATAACAAGGCTCCCAGTTCTCCATGGCCTGTCCTGCCTTCTGGATTTTACACTTTTTTCTGATGGCCCTTTTTACCGGGGGGAAGTGAGACTTCATTGTAGTGCAGATTTCCTTTGCAAGCTTGCTTGGTTGGTCAAAAAGGGCGTATGCGTTTTTTCCTGAATATATTCAGGAAAAAACGCATACGCCCTTTTTGGCCAAGTGCATCATTGTGGACGTTCTGCCTCTTTTCCTATGCTTTAACTGCAATTCCTGTCTACCTCCTGAAATCGGTTTCCTGCAATTCTGCCCCGCTTTCAAGTCCTCTTGGCAGCCTTACTTCAGTATATTTTTGCACGATAGCTGTCATTTATAACTCTGCAGGTTTGTGAATTACAGTGCCCCTGAGCTCCTTTCTTCAACTCGCTTTCTTGTGAGCTGGCCGCAACACCGCAGGATTGCTTCAGGCGCTAATCTGGTTCCGGCACGGCACGCTGAGCCTTTGGTTAATTCCTCTTCCTGGTGGGAAATGAGAGTTAAATTTGCCCGTCCAGACACCTCCAGCTAGTCTCTCATTGGTTCTCCCTATTCCTGTTCATCTTCCGCAGAAATTGCAAACTGGGCCAAACAGGAGGTTAAAGGCACTGACTCTCCAAGTCGGGAGAGTGTTAGTAAAGCGTCTGGAATGTTGCACCCGAGTACCAGGGGACGAGAACTGAGACATATTTGAACACGTCTCCCGATCGCACGGTGGATCATACTCTGGGTTCCACATGCATGTTTTAGCTGAAGGAAGAATCCCTTAAACCTGGAGAGTTGAGACCCGTGGAATGGGTACCATGCAGTATGACTTCAAAGGGTCTTCATTTGCTCACCGAACCTCTCCAATCCTATCACTGCTGCGTTTATGCCCCTGTACACACGCTTGATTCTCTTTCGGAGACATAGCAATCCATAGGTTTTAAGATACTTACTAGTCAGGTACATTCTTAGGCGTTTAATATGGGGTGTTGAGTCCATTTCGTTGAGCAAGGAGTAGCTCTTGTCTATTCTATATTTGGCTTAAGGAACTTTATCTGTGTTCATTTCAATCTCTGGTTTTAGGCAGCACCCCAACTCACCTTTCCCCTTGGCAAGCATAAGTTGGTTTTCTAAATTTGAGACCCTGTTCTGTTTTGTAATTCACTTCCTGTGTAGCCAAGTTTACATTCCGTGTATTAGTGATATCTTATGATGTTTCTTTTTCTGTGTGACTTATTTCAGTTAGAATCATCATACCTGAATCCACTCATTATGCTGCTACGGGCCTGATGACATAGATTTCATTGCTGAGTGATATTGCATTGTACGTAAGTACCACAACTTCTTTATCCATTACTCACTTTCTGCGATATTGAACTTGTACCGTAAACGAGGTTCTTGTAAACAGAGCCGTCCCAAACTTTGGGGTGGCTGTGTCTTTTTGATTTTAATTTCCCTAAGCTATAGGACCATAAGTGGAAGTGCCCTAGGCTCTGTTGCTTTGTTTTTTAGATGTTTCAGGAAACACCATACACTTCTCCCGAGTGGCTGTTGGCAATTTACATCCCGCCCATCAGCATAACAAGGCTCCCAGTTCTCCATGGCCTGTCCTGCCTTCTGGATTTTACACTTTTTTCAGATGGCCCTTTTGACAAGGGGGAAGTGAGACTTCATTGTAGTGCAGATTTCCTTTGCAAGCTTGCTTGGTTGGCCAAAAAGGGCGTATGCGTTTTTTCCTGAATATATTCAGGAGAAAACGCATACGCCCTTTTTGGCCAAGTGCATCATTGTGGACGTTCTGCCTCTTTTCCTATGCTTTAACTGCAATTCCAGTCTACCTCCTGAAATCGGTTTCTTGCAATTCTGCCCCGCTTTCAAGTCCTCTTGGCAGCCTTACTTCAGTATATTTTTGGACGATAGCTGTCATTTATAACTCTGCAGCTTTTTGAATTGCAGTGCCCCTGAGCTCCTTTCTTCAACTCGCTTTCTTGTGAGCTGGCCGCAACACCGCAGGATTGCTTCAGGCCCTAATCTGGTTCCGGCACGGCACGCTGAGCCTTTGGTTAATTCCTCTTCCTGGTGGGAAATGAGAGTTAAATTTGCCCGTCCAGACACCTCCAGCTGGTCTCTCATTGGTTCTCCCTATTCCTGTTCATCTTCCACAGAAATTGCAAACTGGGCCAAACAGGAGGTAAAAGGCACTGACTCTCCAAGTCAGGAGAGTGTTAGTAAAGCGTCTGGAATGTTGCACCCGAGTACCAGGGGTCAAAAACTGTGACATATTTGAACACGTCTCCTGATCACACGGTGGATCATACTCTGGGTTCCACATGCATGTTTTAGCTGAAGGAAGAATCCCTTAAACCTGGAGAGTTGAGACCCGTGGAATGGGTACCATGCAATATGACTTCAAAGGGTCTTCATTTGCTCACCAAACCTCTCCAATCCTATCACTGCTGTGTTTATGCCCCTGTACACACGCTTGATTCTCTTTCGGAGACATAGCAATCCATAGGTTTTAAGATACTTACTAGTCAGGTACATTCTTAGGCGTTTAATATGGGGTGTTGAGTCCATTTCGTTGAGCAAGGAGTAGCTCTTGTCTATTCCATATTTGGCTTAAGGAACTTTATCTGTGTTCATTACAATCTCTGGTTTTAGGCAGCACCCCAACTCACCTTTCCCCTTAGCAAGCATAAGTTGGTTTTCTAAATTTGAGACCCTGTTCTGTTTTGTCATTCAGTTCCTGTGTAGCCAAGTTTACATTCCGTGTATTAGTGATATCTTATGATGTTTCTTTTTCTGTGTGACTTATTTCAGTTAGAATCATCATACCTGAATCCACTGATTATGCTGCTACGGGCCTGATGACATAGATTTCATTGCTGAGTGATATTGCATTGTACGTAAGTACCACAACTTGTTTATCCATTACTCACTTTCTGCGATATTGAGCTTGTACCGTAAACGAGGTTCTTGTAAACAGAGCCGTCCCAAACTTTGGGGTGGCTGTGTCTTTTTGATTTTAATTTCCCTAAGCTATAGGACCATAAGTGGAAGTGCCCTAGGCTCTGTTGCTTTGTTTTTTAGATGTTTCAGGAAACACCATACACTTCTCCCGAGTGGCTGTTGGCAATTTACATCCCGCCCATCAGCATAACAAGGCTCCCAGTTCTCCATGGCCTGTCCTGCCTTCTGGATTTTACACTTTTTTCTGATGGCCCTTTTTACCGGGGGGAAGTGAGACTTCAGTGTAGTGCAGATTTCCTTTGCAAGCTTGCTTGGTTGGCCAAAAAGGGTGTATGCGTTTTTTCCTGAATATATTCAGGAGAAAACGCATACGCCCTTTTTGGCTAAGTGCATCATTGTGGACGTTCTGCCTCTTTTCCTATGCTTTAACTGCAATTCCAGTCTACCTCCTGAAATCGGTTTCCTGCAATTCTGCCCCGCTTTCAAGTCCTCTTGGCAGCCTTACTTCAGTATATTTTTGGACGATAGCTGTCATTTGTAACTCTGCAGGTTTGTGAATTACAGTGCCCCTGAGCTCCTTTCTTCAACTCGCTTTCTTGTGAGCTGGCCGCAACACCGCAGGATTGCTTCAGGCCCTAATCTGGTTCCGGCACGGCACGCTGAGCCTTTGGTTAATTCCTCTTCCTGGTGGGAAATGAGAGTTAAATTTGCCCGTCCAGACACCTCCAGCTGGTCTCTCATTGGTTCTCCCTATTCCTGTTCATCTTCCACAGAAATTGCAAACTGGGCCAAACAGGAGGTAAAAGGCACTGACTCTCCAAGTCAGGAGAGTGTTAGTAAAGCGTCTGGAATGTTGCACCCGAGTACCAGGGGTCAAAAACTGTGACATATTTGAACACGTCTCCTGATCACACGGTGGATCATACTCTGGGTTCCACATGCATGTTTTAGCTGAAGGAAGAATCCCTTAAACCTGGAGAGTTGAGACCCGTGGAATGGGTACCATGCAATATGACTTCAAAGGGTCTTCATTTGCTCACCAAACCTCTCCAATCCTATCACTGCTGTGTTTATGCCCCTGTACACACGCTTGATTCTCTTTCGGAGACATAGCAATCCATAGGTTTTAAGATACTTACTAGTCAGGTACATTCTTAGGCGTTTAATATGGGGTGTTGAGTCCATTTCGTTGAGCAAGGAGTAGCTCTTGTCTATTCCATATTTGGCTTAAGGAACTTTATCTGTGTTCATTACAATCTCTGGTTTTAGGCAGCACCCCAACTCACCTTTCCCCTTAGCAAGCATAAGTTGGTTTTCTAAATTTGAGACCCTGTTCTGTTTTGTCATTCAGTTCCTGTGTAGCCAAGTTTACATTCCGTGTATTAGTGATATCTTATGATGTTTCTTTTTCTGTGTGACTTATTTCAGTTAGAATCATCATACCTGAATCCACTGATTATGCTGCTACGGGCCTGATGACATAGATTTCATTGCTGAGTGATATTGCATTGTACGTAAGTACCACAACTTGTTTATCCATTACTCACTTTCTGCGATATTGAGCTTGTACCGTAAACGAGGTTCTTGTAAACAGAGCCGTCCCAAACTTTGGGGTGGCTGTGTCTTTTTGATTTTAATTTCCCTAAGCTATAGGACCATAAGTGGAAGTGCCCTAGGCTCTGTTGCTTTGTTTTTTAGATGTTTCAGGAAACACCATACACTTCTCCCGAGTGGCTGTTGGCAATTTACATCCCGCCCATCAGCATAACAAGGCTCCCAGTTCTCCATGGCCTGTCCTGCCTTCTGGATTTTACACTTTTTTCTGATGGCCCTTTTTACCGGGGGGAAGTGAGACTTCAGTGTAGTGCAGATTTCCTTTGCAAGCTTGCTTGGTTGGCCAAAAAGGGTGTATGCGTTTTTTCCTGAATATATTCAGGAAAAAACGCATACGCCCTTTTTGGCTAAGTGCATCATTGTGGACGTTCTGCCTCTTTTCCTATGCTTTAACTGCAATTCCAGTCTACCTCCTGAAATCGGTTTCCTGCAATTCTGCCCCGCTTTCAAGTCCTCTTGGCAGCCTTACTTCAGTATATTTTTGGACGATAGCTGTCATTTGTAACTCTGCAGGTTTGTGAATTACAGTGCCCCTGAGCTCCTTTCTTCAACTCGCTTTCTTGTGAGCTGGCCGCAATACCGCAGGATTGCTTCAGGCCCTAATCTGGTTCCGGCACGGCACGCTGAGCCTTTGGTTAATTCCTCTTCCTGGTGGGAAATGAGAGTTAAATTTGCCCGTCCAGACACCTCCAGCTAGTCTCTCATTGGTTCTCCCTATTCCTGTTCATCTTCCGCAGAAATTGCAAACTGGGCCAAACAGGAGGTTAAAGGCACTGACTCTCCAAGTTGGAAGAGTGTTAGTAAAGCGTCTGGAATGTTGCACCCGAGTACCAGGGGACGAGAACTGAGACATATTTGAACACGTCTCCCGATCACACGGTTGATCATACTCTGGGTTCCACATGCATGTTTTAGCTGAAGGAAGAATCCCTTAAACCTGGAGAGTTGAGACCCGTGGAATGGGTACCATGCAATATGACTTCAAAGGGTCTTCATTTGCTCACTGAACCTCTCCAATCCTATCACTGCTGCGTTTATGCCCCTGTACACACGCTTGATTCTCTTTCGGAGACACAGCAATCCATAGGTTTTAAGATACTTTCTAGTCAGGTACATTCTTAGGCATTTAATATGAGGTGTTGAGTCCATTTCGTTGAGCAAGGTGTAGCTCTTGTCTATTACATATTTGGCTTAAGGAACTTTATCTGTGCTCATTTCAATCTCTGGTTTTAGGCAGCACCCCAACTCACCTTTTCCCTTAGCAAGCATAAGTTGGTTTTCTAAATTTGAGACCCTGTTCTGTTTTGTAATTCTGTTCCTGTGTAGCCAAGTTTACATTCCGTGTATTAGTGATATCTTATGATGTTTCTTTTTCTGTGTGACTTATTTCAGTTAGAATCATCATACCTGAATCCCCTCATTATGCTGCTACGGTCCTGATGACATAGATTTCATTGCTGAGTGATATTGCATTGTACGTAAGTACCACAACTTCTTTATCCATTACTCACTTTCTGCGATATTGAACTTGTACCGTAAACGAGGTTCTTGTAAACAGAGCCGTCCCAAACTTTGGGGTGGCTGTGTCTTTTTGATTTTAATTTCCCTAATCTAATAGACCTTAAGTGGAAGTGCCCTAGGCTCTGTTGCTTTGTTTTTTAGATGTTTCAGGAAACACCATACACTTCTCCCCAGTGGCTGTTGGCAATTTACATCCCGCCCATCAGCATAACAAGGCTCCCAGTTCTCCATGGCCTGTCCTGCCTTCTGGATTTTACACTTTTTTCTGATGGCCCTTTTTACCGGGGGGAAGTGAGACTTCATTGTAGTGCAGATTTCCTTTGCAAGCTTGCTTGGTTGGTCAAAAAGGGCGTATGCGTTTTTTCCTGAATATATTCAGGAAAAAACGCATACGCCCTTTTTGGCCAAGTGCATCATTGTGGACGTTCTGCCTCTTTTCCTATGCTTTAACTGCAATTCGAGTCTACCTCCTGAAATCGGTTTCCTGCAATTCTGCCCCGCTTTCAAGTCCTCTTGGCAGCCTTACTTCAGTATATTTTTGGACGATAGCTGTCATTTATAACTCTGCAGGTTTGTGAATTACAGTGCCCCTGAGCTCCTTTCTTCAACTCGCTTTCTTGTGAGCTGGCCGCAACACCGCAGGATTGCTTCAGGCGCTAATCTGGTTCCGGCACGGCACGCTGAGCCTTTGGTTAATTCCTCTTCCTGGTGGGAAATGAGAGTTAAATTTGCCCGTCCAGACACCTCCAGCTAGTCTCTCATTGGTTCTCCCTATTCCTGTTCATCTTCCGCAGAAATTGCAAACTGGGCCAAACAGGAGGTTAAAGGCACTGACTCTCCAAGTCGGGAGAGTGTTAGTAAAGCGTCTGGAATGTTGCACCCGAGTACCAGGGGACGAGAACTGAGACATATTTGAACACGTCTCCCGATCGCACGGTGGATCATACTCTGGGTTCCACATGCATGTTTTAGCTGAAGGAAGAATCCCTTAAACCTGGAGAGTTGAGACCCGTGGAATGGGTACCATGCAATATGACTTCAAAGGGTCTTCATTTGCTCACCGAACCTCTCCAATCCTATCACTGCTGCGTTTATGCCCCTGTACACACGCTTGATTCTCTTTCAGAGACATAGCAATCCATAGGTTTTAAGATACTTACTAGTCAGGTACATTCTTAGGCGTTTAATATGGGGTGTTGAGTCCATTTCGTTGAGCAAGGAGTAACTCTTGTCTATTCTATATTTGGCTTAAGGAACTTTATCTGTGTTCATTTCAATCTCTGGTTTTAGGCAGCACCCCAACTCACCTTTACCCTTAGCAAGCATAAGTTGGTTTTCTAAATTTGAGACCCTGTTCTGTTTTGTAATTCACTTCCTGTGTAGCCAAGTTTACATTCCGTGTATTAGTGATATCTTATGATGTTTCTTTTTCTGTGTGACTTATTTCAGTTAGAATCATCATACCTGAATCCACTCATTATGCTGTTATGGGCCTGATGACATAGATTTCATTGCTGAGTGATATTGCATTGTACGTAAGTACCACAACTTCTTTATCCATTACTCACTTTCTGCGATATTGAACTTGTACCGTAAACGAGGTTCTTGTAAACAGAGCCGTCCCAAACTTTGGGGTGGCTGTGTCTTTTTGATTTTAATTTCCCTAAGCTATAGGACCATAAGTGGAAGTGCCCTAGGCTCTGTTGCTTTGTTTTTTAGATGTTTCAGGAAACACCATACACTTCTCCCGAGTGGCTGTTGGCAATTTACATCCCACCCATCAGCATAACAAGGCTCTCAGTTCTCCATGGCCTGTCCTGCCTTCTGGATTTTACACTTTTTTCAGATGGCCCTTTTGACCGGGGGGAAGTGAGACTTCATTGTAGTGCAGATTTCCTTTGCAAGCTTGCTTGGTTGGCCAAAAAGGGCGTATGCGTTTTTTCCTGAATATATTCAGGAAAAAACGCATACGCCCTTTTTGGCCAAGTGCATCATTGTCGACGTTCTGCCTCTTTTCCTATGCTTTAACTGCAATTCCAGTCTACCTCCTGAAATCGGTTTCCTGCAATTCTGCCCCGCTTTCAAGTCCTCTTGGCAGCCTTACTTCAGTATATTTTTGGACGATAGCTGTCATTTATAAGTCTGCAGGTTTGTGAATTACAGTGCCCCTGAGCTCCTTTCTTCAACTCGCTTTCTTGTGAGCTGGCCGCAACACCGCAGGATTGCTTCAGCCCCTAATCTGGTTCCGGAACGGCACGCTGAGCCTTTGGTTAATTCCTCTTCCTGGTGGGAAATGAGAGTTAAATTTGCCCGTCCAGACACCTCCAGCTGGTCTCTCATTGGTTCTCCCTATTCCTGTTCATCTTCCACAGAAATTGCAAACTGGGCCAAACAGGAGGTTAAAGGCACTGACTCTCCAAGTCAGGAGAGTGTTAGTAAAGCATCTGGAATGTTGCACCCGAGTACCAGGGGTCAAAAACTGAGACATATTTGAACACGTCTCCCGATCACACGGTGGATCATACTCTGGGTTCCACATGCATGTTTTAGCTGAAGGAAGAATCCCTTAAACCTGGAGAGTTGAGACCCGTGGAATGGGTACCATGCAATATGACTTCAAAGGGTCTTCATTTGCTCACCGAACCTCTCCAATCCTATCACTGCTGTGTTTATGCCCCTGTACACACGCTTGATTCTCTTTCGGAGACATAGCAATCCATAGGTTTTAAGATACTTACTAGTCAGGTACATTCTTAGGCGTTTAATATGGGGTGTTGAGTCCATTTCGTTGAGCAAGGAGTAGCTCTTGTCTATTCCATATTTGGCTTAAGGAACTTTATCTGTGTTCATTACAATCTCTGGTTTTAGGCAGCACCCCAACTCACGTTTACTCTTAGCAAGCATATGTTGGTTTTCTAAATTTGAGACCCTGTTCTGTTTTTTCATTCAGTTCCTGTGTAGCCAAGTTTACATTCCGTGTATTAGTGATATCTTATGATGTTTCTTTTCCTGTGTGACTTATTTCAGTTAGAATCATCATACCTGAATCCACTCATTATGCTGCTACGGGCCTGATGACATAGATTTCATTGCTGAGTGATATTGCATTGTACGTAAGTACCACAACTTGTTTATCCATTACTCACTTTCTGCGATATTGAGCTTGTACCTTAAATGAGGTTCTTGTAAACAGAGCCGTCCCAAACTTTGGGGTGGCTGTGTCTTTTTGATTTTAATTTCCCTAAGCTATAGGACCATAAGTGGAAGTGCCCTAGGCTCTGTTGCTTTGTTTTTTAGATGTTTCAGGAAACACCATACACTTCTCCCGAGTGGCTGTTGGCAATTTACATCCCGCCCATCAGCATAACAAGGCTCCCAGTTCTCCATGGCCTGTCCTGCCTTCTGGATTTTACACTTTTTTCTGATGGCCCTTTTTACCGGGGGGAAGTGAGACTTCATTGTAGTGCAGATTTCCTTTGCAAGCTTGCTTGGTTGGTCAAAAAGGGCGTATGCGTTTTTTCCTGAATATATTCAGGAAAAAACGCATACGCCCTTTTTGGCCAAGTGCATCATTGTGGACGTTCTGCCTCTTTTCCTATGCTTTAACTGCAATTCCAGTCTACCTCCTGAAATCGGTTTCCTGCAATTCTGCCCCGCTTTCAAGTCCTCTTGGCAGCCTTACTTCAGTATATTTTTGCACGATAGCTGTCATTTATAACTCTGCAGGTTTGTGAATTACAGTGCCCCTGAGCTCCTTTCTTCAACTCGCTTTCTTGTGAGCTGGCCGCAACACCGCAGGATTGCTTCAGGCGCTAATCTGGTTCCGGCACGGCACGCTGAGCCTTTGGTTAATTCCTCTTCCTGGTGGGAAATGAGAGTTAAATTTGCCCGTCCAGACACCTCCAGCTAGTCTCTCATTGGTTCTCCCTATTCCTGTTCATCTTCCGCAGAAATTGCAAACTGGGCCAAACAGGAGGTTAAAGGCACTGACTCTCCAAGTCGGGAGAGTGTTAGTAAAGCGTCTGGAATGTTGCACCCGAGTACCAGGGGACGAGAACTGAGACATATTTGAACACGTCTCCCGATCGCACAGTGGATCATACTCTGGGTTCCACATGCATGTTTTAGCTGAAGGAAGAATCCCTTAAACCTGGAGAGTTGAGACCCGTGGAATGGGTACCATGCAGTATGACTTCAAAGGGTCTTCATTTGCTCACCGAACCTCTCCAATCCTATCACTGCTGCGTTTATGCCCCTGTACACACGCTTGATTCTCTTTCGGAGACATAGCAATCCATAGGTTTTAAGATACTTACTAGTCAGGTACATTCTTAGGCGTTTAATATGGGGTGTTGAGTCCATTTCGTTGAGCAAGGAGTAGCTCTTGTCTATTCTATATTTGGCTTAAGGAACTTTATCTGTGTTCATTTCAATCTCTGGTTTTAGGCAGCACCCCAACTCACCTTTCCCCTTGGCAAGCATAAGTTGGTTTTCTAAATTTGAGACCCTGTTCTGTTTTGTAATTCACTTCCTGTGTAGCCAAGTTTACATTCCGTGTATTAGTGATATCTTATGATGTTTCTTTTCTGTGTGACTTATTTCAGTTAGAATCATCATACCTGAATCCACTCATTATGCTGCTACGGGCCTGATGACATAGATTTCATTGCTGAGTGATATTGCATTGTACGTAAGTACCACAACTTCTTTATCCATTACTCACTTTCTGCGATATTGAACTTGTACCGTAAATGAGGTTCTTGTAAACAGAGCCGTCCCAAACTTTGGGGTGGCTGTGTCTTTTTGATTTTAATTTCCCTAAGCTATAGGACCATAAGTGGAAGTGCCCTAGGCTCTGTTGCTTTGTTTTTTAGATGTTTCAGGAAACACTATACACTTATCCCGAGTGGCTGTTGGCAATTTACATCCCGCCCATCAGCATAACAAGGCTCCCAGTTCTCCATGGCCTGTCCTGCCTTCTGGATTTTACACTTTTTTCAGATGGCCCTTTTGACCGGGGGGAAGTGAGACTTCATTTTAGTGCAGATTTCCTTTGCAAGCTTGCTTGGTTGGCCAAAAAGGGCATATGCGTTTTTTCCTGAATATATTCAGGCAAAAACGCATACGCCCTTTTTGGCCAAGTGCATCATTGTCGACGTTCTGCCTCTTTTCCTATGCTTTAACTGCAATTCCAGTCTACCTCCTGAAATCGGTTTCCTGCAATTCTGCCCCGCTTTCAAGTCCTCTTGGCAGCCTTACTTCAGTATATTTTTGGACGATAGCTGTCATTTATAAGTCTGCAGGTTTGTGAATTACAGTGCCCCTGAGCTCCTTTCTTCAACTCGCTTTCTTGTGAGCTGGTCGCAACACCGCAGGATTGCTTCAGGCCCTAATCTGGTTCCGGCACGGCACGCTGAGCCTTTGGTTAATTCCTCTTCCTGGTGGGAAATGAGAGTTAAATTTGCCCGTCCAGACACCTCCAGCTAGTCTCTCATTGGTTCTCCCTATTCCTGTTCATCTTCCGCAGAAATTGCAAACTGGGCCAAACAGGAGGTTAAAGGCACTGACTCTCCAAGTCGGGAGAGTGTTAATAAAGCGTCTGGAATGTTGCACCCGAGTACCAGGGGATGAGAACTGAGACATATTTGAACACGTCTCCCGATCACACGGTTGATCATACTCTGGGTTCCACATGCATGTTTTAGCTGAAGGAAGAATCCCTTAAACCTGGAGAGTTGAGACACGTGGAATGGTTACCATGCAATATGACTTCAAAGGGTCTTCATTTGCTCACCGAACCTCTCCAATCCTATCACTGCTGTGTTTATGCCCCTGTACACACGCTTGATTCTCTTTCGGAGACATAGCAATCCATAGGTTTTAAGATACTTTCTAGTCAGGTACATTCTTAGGCGTTTAATATGGGGTGTTGAGTCCATTTCGTTGAGCAAGGAGTAGCTCTTGTCTATTCTATATTTGGCTTAAGGAACTTTATCTGTGTTCATTTCAATCTCTGGTTTTAGGCAGCACCCCAACTCACCTTTCCCCTTAGCAAGCATAAGTTGGTTTTCTAAATTTGAGACCCTGTTCTGTTTTGTAATTCACTTCCTGTGTAGCCAAGTTTACATTCCGTGTATTAGTGATATCTTATGATGTTTCTTTTTCTGTGTGACTTATTTCAGTTAGAATCATCATACCTGAATCCACTCATTATGCTGCTACGGGCCTGATGACATAGATTTCATTGCTGAGTGATATTGCATTGTACGTAAGTACCACAACTTCTTTATCCATTACTCACTTTCTGCGATATTGAACTTGTACCGTAAACGAGGTTCTTGTAAACAGAGCCGTCCCAAACTTTGGGGTGGCTGTGTCTTTTTGATTTTAATTTCCCTAAGCTATAGGACCATAAGTGGAAGTGTCCTAGGCTCTGTTGCTTTGTTTTTTAGATGTTTCAGGAAACACCATACACTTCTCCTGAGTGGCTGTTGGCAATTTACATCCCGCCCATCAGCATAACAAGGCTCTCAGTTCTCCATGGCCTGTCCTGCCTTCTGGATTTTACACTTTTTTCAGATGGCCCTTTTGACCGGGGGTAAGTGAGACTTCATTGTAGTGCAGATTTCCTTTGCAAGCTTGCTTGGTTGGCCAAAAAGGGCATATGCGTTTTTTCCTGAATATATTCAGGAAAAAACGCATACGCCCTTTTTGTCCAAGTGCATCATTGTCGACGTTCTGCCTCTTTTCCTATGCTTTAACTGCAATTCCAGTCTACCTCCTGAAATCGGTTTCCTGCAATTCTGCCCCGCTTTCAAGTCCTCTTGGCAGCCTTACTTCAGTATATTTTTGGACGATAGCTGTCATTTATAACTCTGCAGGTTTGTGAATTACAGTGCCCCTGAGCTCCTTTCTTCAACTCGCTTTCTTGTGAGCTGGTCGCAACACCGCAGGATTGCTTCAGGCCCTAATCTGGTTCCGGCACGGCACGCTGAGCCTTTGGTTAATTCCTCTTCCTGGTGGGAAATGAGAGTTAAATTTGCCCGTCCAGACACCTCCAGCTAGTCTCTCATTGGTTCTCCCTATTCCTGTTCATCTTCCGCAGAAATTGCAAACTGGGCCAAACAGGAGGTTAAAGGCACTGACTCTCCAAGTCGGGAGAGTGTTAGTAAAGCGTCTGGAATGTTGCACCCGAGTACCAGGGGACGAGAACTGAGACATATTTGAACACGTCTCCCGATCACACGGTTGATCATACTCTGGGTTCCACATGCATGTTTTAGCTGAAGGAAGAATCCCTTAAACCTGGAGAGTTGAGACACGTGGAATGGGTACCATGCAATATGACTTCAAAGGGTCTTCATTTGCTCACCGAACCTCTCCAATCCTATCACTGCTGTGTTTATGCCCCTGTACACACGCTTGATTCTCTTTCGGAGACATAGCAATCCATAGGTTTTAAGATACTTTCTAGTCAGGTACATTCTTAGGCGTTTAATATGGGGTGTTGAGTCCATTTCGTTGAGCAAGGAGTAGCTCTTGTCTATTCTATATTTGGCTTAAGGAACTTTATCTGTGTTCATTTCAATCTCTGGTTTTAGGCAGCAACCCAACTCACCTTTCCCCTTAGCAAGCATAAGTTGGTTTTCTAAATTTGAGACCCTGTTCTGTTTTGTAATTCACTTCCTGTGTAGCCAAGTTTACATTCCGTGTATTAGTGATATCTTATGATGTTTCTTTTTCTGTGTGACTTATTTCAGTTAGAATCATCATACCTGAATCCACTCATTATGCTGCTACGGGCCTGATGACATAGATTTCATTGCTGAGTGATATTGCATTGTACGTAAGTACCACAACTTCTTTATCCATTACTCACTTTCTGCGATATTGAACTTGTACCGTAAACGAGGTTCTTGTAAACAGAGCCGTCCCAAACTTTGGGGTGGCTGTGTCTTTTTGATTTTAATTTCCCTAAGCTATAGGACCATAAGTGGAAGTGTCCTAGGCTCTGTTGCTTTGTTTTTTAGATGTTTCAGGAAACACCATACACTTCTCCCGAGTGTTTGTTGGCAATTTACATCCCGCCCATCAGCATAACAAGGCTCTCAGTTCTCCATGGCCTGTGCTGCCTTCTGGATTTTACACTTTTCTCAGATGGCCCTTTTGACCGGGGGTAAGTGAGACTTCATTGTAGTGCAGATTTCCTTTGCAAGCTTGCTTGGTTGGCCAAAAAGGGCATATGCGTTTTTTCCTGAATATATTCAGGAAAAAACGCATACGCCCTTTTTGTCCAAGTGCATCATTGTCGACGTTCTGCCTCTTTTCCTATGCTTTAACTGCAATTCCAGTCTACCTCCTGAAATCGGTTTCCTGCAATTCTGCCCCGCTTTCAAGTCCTCTTGGCAGCCTTACTTCAGTATATTTTTGGACGATAGCTGTCATTTATAACTCTGCAGGTTTGTGAATTACAGTGCCCCTGAGCTCCTTTCTTCAACTCGCTTTCTTGTGAGCTGGTCGCAACACCGCAGGATTGCTTCAGGCCCTAATCTGGTTCCGGCACGGCACGCTGAGCCTTTGGTTAATTCCTCTTCCTGGTGGGAAATGAGAGTTAAATTTGCCCATCCAGACACCTCCAGCTAGTCTCTCATTGGTTCTCCCTATTCCTGTTCATCTTCCGCAGAAATTGCAAACTGGGCCAAACAGGAGGTTAAAGGCACTGACTCTCCAAGTCGGGAGAGTGTTAGTAAAGCGTCTGGAATGTTGCACCCGAGTACCAGGGGACGAGAACTGAGACATATTTGAACACGTCTCCCGATCACACGGTTGATCATACTCTGGGTTCCACATGCATGTTTTAGCTGAAGGAAGAATCCCTTAAACCTGGAGAGTTGAGACACGTGGAATGGGTACCATGCAATATGACTTCAAAGGGTCTTCATTTGCTCACCGAACCTCTCCAATCCTATCACTGCTGTGTTTATGCCCCTGTACACACGCTTGATTCTCTTTCGGAGACATAGCAATCCATAGGTTTTAAGATACTTTCTAGTCAGGTACATTCTTAGGCGTTTAATATGGGGTGTTGAGTCCATTTCGTTGAGCAAGGAGTAGCTCTTGTCTATTCTATATTTGGCTTAAGGAACTTTATCTGTGTTCATTTCAATCTCTGGTTTTAGGCAGCACCCCAACTCACCTTTCCCCTTAGCAAGCATAAGTTGGTTTTCTAAATTTGAGACCCTGTTCTGTTTTGTAATTCACTTCCTGTGTAGCCAAGTTTACATTCCGTGTATTAGTGATATCTTATGATGTTTCTTTTTCTGTGTGACTTATTTCAGTTAGAATCATCATACCTGAATCCACTCATTATGCTGCTACGGGCCTGATGACATAGATTTCATTGCTGAGTGATATTGCATTGTACGTAAGTACCACAACTTCTTTATCCATTACTCACTTTCTGCGATATTGAACTTGTACCGTAAACGAGGTTCTTGTAAACAGAGCCGTCCCAAACTTTGGGGTGGCTGTGTCTTTTTGATTTTAATTTCCCTAAGCTATAGGACCATAAGTGGAAGTGTCCTAGGCTCTGTTGCTTTGTTTTTTAGATGTTTCAGGAAACACCATACACTTCTCCCGAGTGGCTGTTGGCAATTTACATCCCGCCCATCAGCATAACAAGGCTCTCAGTTCTCCATGGCCTGTCCTGCCTTCTGGATTTTACACTTTTTTCAGATGGCCCTTTTGACCGGGGGTAAGTGAGACTTCATTGTAGTGCAGATTTCCTTTGCAAGCTTGCTTGGTTGGCCAAAAAGGGCGTATGCGTTTTTTCCTGAATATATTCAGGAAAAAACGCATACGCCCTTTTTGTCCAAGTGCATCATTGTCGACGTTCTGCCTCTTTTCCTATGCTTTAACTGCAATTCCAGTCTACCTCCTGAAATCGGTTTCCTGCAATTCTGCCCCGCTTTCAAGTCCTCTTGGCAGCCTTACTTCAGTATATTTTTGGACGATAGCTGTCATTTATAACTCTGCAGGTTTGTGAATTACAGTGCCCCTGAGCTCCTTTCTTCAACTCGCTTTCTTGTGAGCTGGTCGCAACACCGCAGGATTGCTTCAGGCCCTAATCTTGTTCCGGCACGGCACGCTGAGCCTTTGGTTAATTCCTCTTCCTGGTGGGAAATGAGAGTTAAATTTGCCCGTCCAGACACCTCCAGCTAGTCTCTCATTGGTTCTCCCTATTCCTGTTCATCTTCCGCAGAAATTGCAAACTGGGCCAAACAGGAGGTTAAAGGCACTGACTCTCCAAGTCGGGAGAGTGTTAGTAAAGCGTCTGGAATGTTGCACCCGAGTACCAGGGGACGAGAACTGAGACATATTTGAACACGTCTCCCGATCGCACAGTGGATCATACTCTGGGTTCCACATGCATGTTTTAGATGAAGGAAGAATCCCTTAAACCTGGAGAGTTGAGACCCGTGGAATGGGTACCATGCAATATGACTTCAAAGGGTCTTCATTTGCTCACCGAACCTCTCCAATCCTATCACTGCTGTGTTTATGCCCCTGTACACACGCTTGATTCTCTTTCGGAGACATAGCAATCCATAGGTTTTAAGATACTTTCTAGTCAGGTACATTCTTAGGCGTTTAATATGGGGTGTTGAGTCCATTTCATTGAGCAAGGAGTAGCTCTTGTCTATTCTATATTTGGCTTAAGGAACTTTATCTGTGTTCATTTCAATCTCTGGTTTTAGGCAGCACCCCAACTCACCTTTCCCCTTAGCAAGCATAAGTTGGTTTTCTAAATTTGAGACCCTGTTCTGTTTTGTAATTCACTTCCTGTGTAGCCAAGTTTACATTCCGTGTATTAGTGATATCTTATGATGTTTCTTTTTCTGTGTGACTTATTTCAGTTAGAATCATCATACCTGAATCCACTCATTATGCTGCTACGGGCCTGATGACATAGATTTCATTGCTGAGTGATATTGCATTGTACGTAAGTACCACAACTTCTTTATCCATTACTCACTTTCTGCGATATTGAACTTGTACCGTAAACGAGGTTCTTGTAAACAGAGCCGTCCCAAACTTTGGGGTGGCTGTGTCTTTTTGATTTTAATTTCCCTAAGCTATAGGACCATAAGTGGAAGTGTCCTAGGCTCTGTTGCTTTGTTTTTTAGATGTTTCAGGAAACACCATACACTTCTCCCGAGTGGCTGTTGGCAATTTACATCCCGCCCATCAGCATAACAAGGCTCCCAGTTCTCCATGGCCTGTCCTGCCTTCTGGATTTTACACTTTTTTCAGATGGCCCTTTTGACCGGGGGGAAGTGAGACTTCATTGTAGTGCAGATTTCTTTTGCAAGCTTGCTTGGTTGGCCAAAAAGGGCGTATGCGTTTTTTCCTGAATATATTCAGGAAAAAACGCATACGCCCTTTTTGTCCAAGTGCATCATTGTCGACGTTCTGCCTCTTTTCCTATGCTTTAACTGCAATTCCAGTCTACCTCCTGAAATCGGTTTCCTGCAATTCTGCCCCGCTTTCAAGTCCTCTTGGCAGCCTTACTTCAGTATATTTTTGGACGATAGCTGTCATTTATAACTCTGCAGGTTTGTGAATTACAGTGCCCCTGAGCTCCTTTCTTCAACTCGCTTTCTTGTGAGCTGGTCGCAACACCGCAGGATTGCTTCAGGCCCTAATCTGGTTCCGGCACGGCACGCTGAGCCTTTGGTTAATTCCTCTTCCTGGTGGGAAATGAGAGTTAAATTTGCCCGTCCAGACACCTCCAGCTAGTCTCTCATTGGTTCTCCCTATTCCTGTTCATCTTCCGCAGAAATTGCAAACTGGGCCAAACAGGAGGTTAAAGGCACTGACTCTCCAAGTCGGGAGAGTGTTAGTAAAGCGTCTGGAATGTTGCACCCGAGTACCAGGGGACGAGAACTGAGACATATTTGAACACGTCTCCCGATCACACGGTTGATCATACTCTGGGTTCCACATGCATGTTTTAGCTGAAGGAAGAATCCCTTAAACCTGGAGAGTTGAGACCCGTGGAATGGGTACCATGCAATATGACTTCAAAGGGTCTTCATTTGCTCACCGAACCTCTCCAATCCTATCACTGCTGTGTTTATGCCCCTGTACACACGCTTGATTCTCTTTCGGAGACATAGCAATCCATAGGTTTTAAGATACTTTCTAGTCAGGTACATTCTTAGGCGTTTAATATGGGGTGTTGAGTCCATTTCGTTGAGCAAGGTGTAGCTCTTGTCTATTCTATATTTGGCTTAAGGAACTTTATCTGTGTTCATTTCAATCTCTGGTTTTAGGCAGCAACCCAACTCACCTTTCCCCTTAGCAAGCATAAGTTGGTTTTCTAAATTTGAGACCCTGTTCTGTTTTGTAATTCACTTCCTGTGTAGCCAAGTTTACATTCCGTGTATTAGTGATATCTTATGATGTTTCTTTTTCTGTGTGACTTATTTCAGTTAGAATCATCATACCTGAATCCACTCATTATGCTGCTACGGGCCTGATGACATAGATTTCATTGCTGAGTGATATTGCATTGTACGTAAGTACCACAACTTCTTTATCCATTACTCACTTTCTGCGATATTGAACTTGTACCGTAAACGAGGTTCTTGTAAACAGAGCCGTCCCAAACTTTGGGGTGGCTGTGTCTTTTTGATTTTAATTTCCCTAAGCTATAGGACCATAAGTGGAAGTGTCCTAGGCTCTGTTGCTTTGTTTTTTAGATGTTTCAGGAAACACCATACACTTCTCCCGAGTGGCTGTTGGCAATTTACATCCCGCCCATCAGCATAACAAGGCTCCCAGTTCTCCATGGCCTGTCCTGCCTTCTGGATTTTACACTTTTTTCAGATGGCCCTTTTGACCGGGGGGAAGTGAGACTTCATTGTAGTGCAGATTTCTTTTGCAAGCTTGCTTGGTTGGCCAAAAAGGGCGTATGCGTTTTTTCCTGAATATATTCAGGAAAAAACGCATACGCCCTTTTTGTCCAAGTGCATCATTGTCGACGTTCTGCCTCTTTTCCTATGCTTTAACTGCAATTCCAGTCTACCTCCTGAAATCGGTTTCCTGCAATTCTGCCCCGCTTTCAAGTCCTCTTGGCAGCCTTACTTCAGTATATTTTTGGACGATAGCTGTCATTTATAACTCTGCAGGTTTGTGAATTACAGTGCCCCTGAGCTCCTTTCTTCAACTCGCTTTCTTGTGAGCTGGTCGCAACACCGCAGGATTGCTTCAGGCCCTAATCTGGTTCCGGCACGGCACGCTGAGCCTTTGGTTAATTCCTCTTCCTGGTGGGAAATGAGAGTTAAATTTGCCCGTCCAGACACCTCCAGCTAGTCTCTCATTGGTTCTCCCTATTCCTGTTCATCTTCCGCAGAAATTGCAAACTGGGCCAAACAGGAGGTTAAAGGCACTGACTCTCCAAGTCGGGAGAGTGTTAGTAAAGCGTCTGGAATGTTGCACCCGAGTACCAGGGGACGAGAACTGAGACATATTTGAACACGTCTCCCGATCACACGGTTGATCATACTCTGGGTTCCACATGCATGTTTTAGCTGAAGGAAGAATCCCTTAAACCTGGAGAGTTGAGACCCGTGGAATGGGTACCATGCAATATGACTTCAAAGGGTCTTCATTTGCTCACCGAACCTCTCCAATCCTATCACTGCTGTGTTTATGCCCCTGTACACACGCTTGATTCTCTTTCGGAGACATAGCAATCCATAGGTTTTAAGATACTTTCTAGTCAGGTACATTCTTAGGCGTTTAATATGGGGTGTTGAGTCCATTTCGTTGAGCAAGGTGTAGCTCTTGTCTATTCTATATTTGGCTTAAGGAACTTTATCTGTGTTCATTTCAATCTCTGGTTTTAGGCAGCAACCCAACTCACCTTTCCCCTTAGCAAGCATAAGTTGGTTTTCTAAATTTGAGACCCTGTTCTGTTTTGTAATTCACTTCCTGTGTAGCCAAGTTTACATTCCGTGTATTAGTGATATCTTATGATGTTTCTTTTTCTGTGTGACTTATTTCAGTTAGAATCATCATACCTGAATCCACTCATTATGCTGCTACGGGCCTGATGACATAGATTTCATTGCTGAGTGATATTGCATTGTACGTAAGTACCACAACTTCTTTATCCATTACTCACTTTCTGCGATATTGAACTTGTACCGTAAACGAGGTTCTTGTAAACAGAGCCGTCCCAAACTTTGGGGTGGCTGTGTCTTTTTGATTTTAATTTCCCTAAGCTATAGGACCATAAGTGGAAGTGTCCTAGGCTCTGTTGCTTTGTTTTTTAGATGTTTCAGGAAACACCATACACTTCTCCCGAGTGGCTGTTGGCAATTTACATCCCGCCCATCAGCATAACAAGGCTCTCAGTTCTCCATGGCCTGTCCTGCCTTCTGGATTTTACACTTTTTTCAGATGGCCCTTTTGACCGGGGGTAAGTGAGACTTCATTTTAGTGCAGATTTCCTTTGCAAGCTTGCTTGGTTGGCCAAAAAGGGCATATGCGTTTTTTCCTGAATATATTCAGGAAAAAACGCATACGCCCTTTTTGTCCAAGTGCATCATTGTCGACGTTCTGCCTCTTTTCCTATGCTTTAACTGCAATTCCAGTCTACCTCCTGAAATCGGTTTCCTGCAATTCTGCCCCGCTTTCAAGTCCTCTTGGCAGCCTTACTTCAGTATATTTTTGGACGATAGCTGTCATTTATAAGTCTGCAGGTTTGTGAATTACAGTGCCCCTGAGCTCCTTTCTTCAACTCGCTTTCTTGTGAGCTGGTCGCAACACCGCAGGATTGCTTCAGGCCCTAATCTGGTTCCGGCACGGCACGCTGAGCCTTTGGTTAATTCCTCTTCCTGGTGGGAAATGAGAGTTAAATTTGCCCGTCCAGACACCTCCAGCTAGTCTCTCATTGGTTCTCCCTATTCCTGTTCATCTTCCGCAGAAATTGCAAACTGGGCCAAACAGGAGGTTAAAGGCACTGACTCTCCAAGTCGGGAGAGTGTTAGTAAAGCGTCTGGAATGTTGCACCCGAGTACCAGGGGACGAGAACTGAGACATATTTGAACACGTCTCCCGATCACACGGTTGATCATACTCTGGGTTCCACATGCATGTTTTAGCTGAAGGAAGAATCCCTTAAACCTGGAGAGTTGAGACACGTGGAATGGGTACCATGCAATATGACTTCAAAGGGTCTTCATTTGCTCACCGAACCTCTCCAATCCTATCACTGCTGTGTTTATGCCCCTGTACACACGCTTGATTCTCTTTCGGAGACATAGCAATCCATAGGTTTTAAGATACTTTCTAGTCAGGTACATTCTTAGGCGTTTAATATGGGGTGTTGAGTCCATTTCGTTGAGCAAGGAGTAGCTCTTGTCTATTCTATATTTGGCTTAAGGAACTTTATCTGTGTTCATTTCAATCTCTGGTTTTAGGCAGCACCCCAACTCACCTTTCCCCTTAGCAAGCATAAGTTGGTTTTCTAAATTTGAGACCCTGTTCTGTTTTGTAATTCACTTCCTGTGTAGCCAAGTTTACATTCCGTGTATTAGTGATATCTTATGATGTTTCTTTTTCTGTGTGACTTATTTCAGTTAGAATCATCATACCTGAATCCACTCATTATGCTGCTACGGGCCTGATGACATAGATTTCATTGCTGAGTGATATTGCATTGTACGTAAGTACCACAACTTCTTTATCCATTACTCACTTTCTGCGATATTGAACTTGTACCGTAAACGAGGTTCTTGTAAACAGAGCCGTCCCAAACTTTGGGGTGGCTGTGTCTTTTTGATTTTAATTTCCCTAAGCTATAGGACCATAAGTGGAAGTGTCCTAGGCTCTGTTGCTTTGTTTTTTAGATGTTTCAGGAAACACCATACACTTCTCCCGAGTGGCTGTTGGCAATTTACATCCCGCCCATCAGCATAACAAGGCTCTCAGTTCTCCATGGCCTGTCCTGCCTTCTGGATTTTACACTTTTTTCAGATGGCCCATTTGACCGGGGGTAAGTGAGACTTCATTTTAGTGCAGATTTCCTTTGCAAGCTTGCTTGGTTGGCCAAAAAGGGCATATGCGTTTTTTCCTGAATATATTCAGGAATAAACGCATACGCCCTTTTTGTCCAAGTGCATCATTGTCGACGTTCTGCCTCTTTTCCTATGCTTTAACTGCAATTCCAGTCTACCTCCTGAAATCGGTTTCCTGCAATTCTGCCCCGCTTTCAAGTCCTCTTGGCAGCCTTACTTCAGTATATTTTTGGACAATAGCTGTCATTTATAACTCTGCAGGTTTGTGAATTACAGTGCCCCTGAGCTCCTTTCTTCAACTCGCTTTCTTGTGAGCTGGTCGCAACACCGCAGGATTGCTTCAGGCCCTAATCTTGTTCCGGCACGGCACGCTGAGCCTTTGGTTAATTCCTCTTCCTGGTGGGAAATGAGAGTTAAATTTGCCCGTCCAGACACCTCCAGCTAGTCTCTCATTGGTTCTCCCTATTCCTGTTCATCTTCCGCAGAAATTGCAAACTGGGCCAAACAGGAGGTTAAAGGCACTGACTCTCCAAGTCGGGAGAGTGTTAGTAAAGCGTCTGGAATGTTGCACCCGAGTACCAGGGGACGAGAACTGAGACATATTTGAACACGTCTCCCGATCGCACAGTGGATCATACTCTGGGTTCCACATGCATGTTTTAGCTGAAGGAAGAATCCCTTAAACCTGGAGAGTTGAGACCCGTGGAATGGGTACCATGCAATATGACTTCAAAGGGTCTTCATTTGCTCACCGAACCTCTCCAATCCTATCACTGCTGTGTTTATGCCCCTGTACACACGCTTGATTCTCTTTCGGAGACATAGCAATCCATAGGTTTTAAGATACTTTCTAGTCAGGTACATTCTTAGGCGTTTAATATGGGGTGTTGAGTCCATTTCGTTGAGCAAGGAGTAGCTCTTGTCTATTCTATATTTGGCTTAAGGAACTTTATCTGTGTTCATTTCAATCTCTGGTTTTAGGCAGCACCCCAACTCACCTTTCCCCTTAGCAAGCATAAGTTGGTTTTCTAAATTTGAGACCCTGTTCTGTTTTGTAATTCACTTCCTGTGTAGCCAAGTTTACATTCCGTGTATTAGTGATATCTTATGATGTTTCTTTTTCTGTGTGACTTATTTCAGTTAGAATCATCATACCTGAATCCACTCATTATGCTGCTACGGGCCTGATGACATAGATTTCATTGCTGAGTGATATTGCATTGTACGTAAGTACCACAACTTCTTTATCCATTACTCACTTTCTGCGATATTGAACTTGTACCGTAAACGAGGTTCTTGTAAACAGAGCCGTCCCAAATTTTGGGGTGGCTGTGTCTTTTTGATTTTAATTTCCTTAAGCTATAGGACCATAAGTGGAAGTGTCCTAGGCTCTGTTGCTTTGTTTTTTAGATGTTTCAGGAAACACCATACACTTCTCCCGAGTGGCTGTTGGCAATTTACATCCCGCCCATCAGCATAACAAGGCTCCCAGTTCTCCATGGCCTGTCCTGCCTTCTGGATTTTACACTTTTTTCAGATGGCCCTTTTGACCGGGGGGAAGTGAGACTTCATTGTAGTGCAGATTTCTTTTGCAAGCTTGCTTGGTTGGCCAAAAAGGGCGTATGCGTTTTTTCCTGAATATATTCAGGAAAAAACGCATACGCCCTTTTTGGCCAAGTGCATCATTGTGGACGTTCTGCCTCTTTTCCTATGCTTTAACTGCAATTCCAGTCTACCTCCTGAAATCGGTTTCCTGCAATTCTGCCCCGCTTTCAAGTCCTCTTGGCAGCCTTACTTCAGTATATTTTTGGACGATAGCTGTCATTTATAACTCTGCAGGTTTGTGAATTACAGTGCCCCTGAGCTCCTTTCTTCAACTCGCTTTCTTGTGAGCTGGCCACAACACCGCAGGATTGCTTCAGGCCCTAATCTGGTTCCGGCACGGCACGCTGAGCCTTTGGTTAATTCCTCTTCCTGGTGGGAAATGAGAGTTAAATTTGCCCGTCCAGACACCTCCAGCTAGTCTCTCATTGGTTCTCCCTATTCCTGTTCATCTTCCGCAGAAATTGCAAACTGGGCCAAACAGGAGGTTAAAGGCACTGACTCTCCAAGTCGGGAGAGTGTTAGTAAAGCGTCTGGAATGTTGCACCCGAGTACCAGGGGACGAGAACTGAGACATATTTGAACACGTCTCCCGATCACACGGTTGATCATACTCTGGGTTCCACATGCATGTTTTAGCTGAAGGAAGAATCCCTTAAACCTGGAGAGTTGAGACCCGTGGAATGGGTACCATGCAATATGACTTCAAAGGGTCTTCATTTGCTCACCGAACCTCTCCAATCCTATCACTGCTGTGTTTATGCCCCTGTACACACGCTTGATTCTCTTTCGGAGACATAGCAATCCATAGGTTTTAAGATACTTACTAGTCAGGTACATTCTTAGGCATTTAATATGAGGTGTTGAGTCCATTTCGTTGAGCAAGGAGAAGCTCTTGTCTATTCCATATTTGGCTTAAGGAACTTTATCTGTGTTCATTACAATCTCTGGTTTTAGGCAGCACCCCAACTCACCTTTCCCCTTAGCAAGCATAAGTTGGTTTTCTAAATTTGAGACCCTGTTCTGTTTTGTCATTCAGTTCCTGTGTAGCCAAGTTTACATTCCGTGTATTAGTGATATCTTATGATGTTTCTTTTTCTGTGTGACTTATTTCAGTTAGAATCATCATACCTGAATCCACTCATTATGCTGCTACGGGCCTGATGACATAGATTTCATTGCTGAGTGATATTGCATTGTACGTAAGTACCACAACTTCTTTATCCATTACTCACTTTCTGCGATATTGAGCTTGTACCGTAAATGAGGTTCTTGTAAACAGTGCCGTCCCAAATTTTGGGGTGGCTGTGTCTTTTTGATTTTAATTTCCCTAAGCTATAGGACCATAAGTGGAAGTGCCCTAGGCTCTGTTGCTTTGTTTTTTAGATGTTTCAGGAAACACCATACACTTCTCCCGAGTGGCTGTTGGCAATTTACATCCCGCCCATCAGCATAACAAGGCTCCCAGTTCTCCATGGCCTGTCCTGCCTTCTGGATTTTACACTTTTTTCAGATGGCCCTTTTGACCGGGTGGAAGTGAGACTTCATTGTAGTGCAGATTTCCTTTGCAAGCTTGCTTGGTTGGCCAAAAAGGGCGTATGCGTTTTTTCCTGAATATATTCAGGAAAAAACGCATACGCCCTTTTTGGCCAAGTGCATCATTGTGGACGTTCTGCCTCTTTTCCTATGCTTTAACTGCAATTCCAGTCTACCTCCTGAAATCGGTTTCCTGCAATTCTGCCCCGCTTTCAAGTCCTCTTGGCAGCCTTACTTCAGTATATTTTTGGACGATAGCTGTCATTTGTAACTCTGCAGGTTTGTGAATTACAGTGCCCCTGAGCTCCTTTCTTCAACTCGCTTTCTTGTGAGCTGGCCGCAACACCGCAGGATTGCTTCAGGCCCTAATCTGGTTCCGGCACGGCACGCTGAGCCTTTGGTTAATTCCTCTTCCTGGTGGGAAATGAGAGTTAAATTTGCCCGTCCAGACACCTCCAGCTGGTCTCTCATTGGTTCTCCCTATTCCTGTTCATCTTCCACAGAAATTGCAAACTGGGCCAAACAGGAGGTTAAAGGCACTGACTCTCCAAGTCGGGAGAGTGTTAGTAAAGCGTCTGGAATGTTGCACCCGAGTACCAGGGGACGAGAACTGAGACATATTTGAACACGTCTCCCGATCACACGGTTGATCATACTCTGGGTTCCACATGCATGTTTTAGCTGAAGGAAGAATCCCTTAAACCTGGAGAGTTGAGACCCATGGAATGGGTACCATGAAATATGACTTCAAAGGGTCTTCATTTGCTCACCGAACCTCTCCAATCATATCACTGCTGCGTTTATGCCCCTGTACACACGCTTGTTTCTCTTTCAGAGACATAGCAATCCATAGGTTTTAAGATACTTACTAGTCAGGTACATTCTTAGGCGTTTAATATGGGGTGTTGAGTCCATTTCATTGAGCAAGGAGTAGCTCTTGTCTATTCCATATTTGGCTTAAGGGACTTTATCTGTGCTCATTTCAATCTCCGGTTTTAGGCAGCACCCCAACTCACCTTTCCCATTAGCAAGCATAAGTTGGTTTTCTAAATTTGAGACCCTGTTCTGTTTTGTAATTCAGTTCCTGTGTAGCCAAGTTTACATTCCGTGTATTAGTGATATCTTATGATGTTTCTTTTTCTGTGTGACTTATTTCAGTTAGAATCGTCATACCTGAATCCACTCATTATGCTGCTACGGGCCTGATGACATAGATTTCATTGCTGAGTGATATTGCATTGTACGTAAGTACCACAACTTCTTTATCCATTACTCACTTTCTGCGATATTGAACTTGTACCGTAAACGAGGTTCTTGTAAACAGAGCCGTCCCAAACTTTGGGGTGGCTGTGTCTTTTTGATTTTAATTTCCCTAATCTATAGGACCTTAAGTGGAAGTGCCCTAGGCTCTGTTGCTTTGTTTTTTAGATGTTTCAGGAAACACCATACACTTCTCCCGAGTGACTGTTGGCAATTTACATCCCGCCCATCAGCATAACAAGGCTCCCAGTTCTCCATGGCCTGTCCTGCCTTTCTGGATTTTACACTTTTTTCAGATGGCCCTTTTGACCAGGGGGAAGTGAGACTTCATTGTAGTGCAGATTTCCTTTGCAAGCTTTCTTGGTTGTCCAAAAAGGGCGTATGCGTTTTTTCCTGAATATATTCAGGAAAAAACGCATACGCCCTTTTTGGCCAAGTGCATCATTGTGGACGTTCTGCCTCTTTTCCTATGCTTTAAATGCAATTCCAGTCTACCTCCTGAAATCGGTTTTCTGCAATTCTGCCCCGCTTTCAGGTCCTCTTGGCAGCCTTACTTCAGTATATTTTTGGACGATAGCTGTCATTTATAAGTCTGCAGGTTTGTGAATTACAGTGCCCCTGAGCTCCTTTCTTCAACTCGCTTTCTTGTGAGCTGGCCGCAACACCGCAGGATTGCTTCAGGCCCTAATCTGGTTCCGGCACGGCACGCTGAGCCTTTGGTTAATTCCTCTTCCTGGTGGGAAATGAGAGTTAAATTTGCCCGTCCAGACACCTCCAGCTGGTCTCTCATTGGTTCTCCCTATTCCTGTTCATCTTCCGCAGAAATTGCAAACTGGGCCAAACAGGAGGTTCAAGGCACTGACTCTCCAAGTCGGGAGAGTGTTAGTAAAGCGTCTGGATTGTTGCACCCAAGTACCAGGGGATGAGAACTGAGACATATTTGAACACGTCTCCCGATCGCACAGTGGATCATACTCTGGGTTCCACATGCATGTTTTAGCTGAAGGAAGAATCCCTTAAACCTGGAGAGTTGAGACCCGTGGAATGGGTACCATGCAATATGACTTCAAAGGGTCTTCATTTGCTCACCGAACCTCTCCAATCCTATCACTGCTGCGTTTATGCCCCTGTACACATGCTTGATTCTCTTTCGGAGACATAGCAATCCATAGGTTTTAAGATACTTACTAGTCAGGTACATTCTTAGGCGTTTAATATGGGGTGTTGAGTCCATTTCGTTGAGCAAGGAGTAGCTCTTGTCTATTCTATATTTAGCTTAAGGAACATTATCTGTGTTCATTTCAATCTCTGGTTTTAGGCAGCACCCCAACTCACCTTTACCCTTAGCAAGCATAAGTTGGTTTTCTAAATTTGAGACCCTGTTCTGTTTTGTAATTCACTTCCTGTGTAGCCAAGTTTACATTCCGTGTATTAGTGATATCTTATGATGTTTCTTTTTCTGTGTGACTTATTTCAGTTAGAATCATCATACCTGAATCCACTCATTATGCTGCTACGGGCCTGATGACATAGATTTCATTGCTGAGTGATATTGCATTGTACGTAAGTACCACAACTTCTTTATCCATTACTCACTTTCTGCGATATTGAACTTGTACCGTAAATGAGGTTCTTGTAAACAGAGCCGTCCCAAACTTTGGGGTGGCTGTGTCTTTTTGATTTTAATTTCCCTAAGCTATAGGACCATAAGTGGAAGTGCCCTAGGCTCTGTTGCTTTGTTTTTTAGATGTTTCAGGAAACACCATACACTTCTCCCGAGTGGCTGTTGGCAATTTACATCCCGCCCATCAGCATAACAAGGCTCCCAGTTCTCCATGGCCTGTCCTGCCTTCTAAATTTTACACTTTTTTCAGATGGCCCTTTTGACCAGGGGGAATTGAGACTTCATTGTAGTGCAGATTTCCTTTGCAAGCTTGCTTGGTTGGCCAAAAAGGGCGTATGCGTTTTTTCCTGAATATATTCAGGAAAAAACGCATACGCCCTTTTTGGCCAAGTGCATCATTGTGGACGTTCTGCCTCTTTTCCTATGCTTTAACTGCAATTCCAGTCTACCTCCTGAAATCGGTTTCCTGCAATTCTGCCCCGCTTTCAAGTCCTCTTGACAGCCTTACTTCAGTATATTTTTGGACGATAGCTGTCATTTATAACTCTGCAGGTTTGTGAATTACAGTGCCCCTGAGCTCCTTTCTTCAACTCGCTTTCTTGTGAGCTGGCCACAACACCGCAGGATTGCTTCAGGCCCTAATCTGGTTCCGGCACGGCACGCTGAGCCTTTGGTTAATTCCTCTTCCTGGTGGGAAATGAGAGTTAAATTTGCCCGTCCAGACACCTCCAGCTAGTCTCTCATTGGTTCTCCCTATTCCTGTTCATCTTCCGCAGAAATTGCAAACTGGGCCAAACAGGAGGTTAAAGGCACTGACTCTCCAAGTCGGGAGAGTGTTAGTAAAGCGTCTGGAATGTTGCACCCGAGTACCAGGGGACGAGAACTGAGACATATTTGAACACGTCTCCCGATCACACGGTTGATCATATTCTGGGTTCCACATGCATGTTTTAGCTGAAGGAAGAATCCCTTAAACCTGGAGAGTTGAGACCCGTGGAATGGGTACCATGCAATATGACTTCAAAGGGTCTTCATTTGCTCACCGAACCTCTCCAATCATATCACTGCTGCGTTTATGCCCCTGTACACACGCTTGTTTCTCTTTCAGAGACATAGCAATCCATAGGTTTTAAGATACTTACTAGTCAGGTACATTCTTAGGCGTTTAATATGGGGTGTTGAGTCCATTTCATTGAGCAAGGAGTAGCTCTTGTCTATTCCATATTTGGCTTAAGGAACTTTATCTGTGCTCATTTCAATCTCTGGTTTTAGGCAGCACCCCAACTCACCTTTCCCCTTAGCAAGCATAAGTTGGTTTTCTAAATTTGAGACCCTGTTCTGTTTTGTAATTCAGTTCCTGTGTAGCCAAGTTTACATTCCGTGTATTAGTGATATCTTATGATGTTTCTTTTTCTGTGTGACTTATTTCAGTTAGAATCATCATACCTGAATCCACTCATTATGCTGCTACGGGCCTGATGACATAGATTTCATTGCTGAGTGATATTGCATTGTACGTAAGTACCACAACTTCTTTATCCATTACTCACTTTCTGCGATATTGAACTTGTACCATAAACGAGGTTCTTGTAAACAGAGCCGTCCCAAACTTTGGGGTGGCTGTGTCTTTTTGATTTTAATTTCCCTAAGCTATAGGACCTTAAGTGGAAGTGCCCTAGGCTCTGTTGCTTTGTTTTTTAGATGTTTCAGGAAACACCATACACTTCTCCCAAGTGACTGTTGGCAATTTACATCCCGCCCATCAGCATAACAAGGCTCCCAGTTCTCCATGGCCTGTCCTGCCTTTCTGGATTTTACACTTTTTTCAGATGGCCCTTTTGACCAGGGGGAAGTGAGACTTCATTGTAGTGCAGATTTCCTTTGCAAGCTTGCTTGGTTGGCCAAAAAGGGCGTATGCGTTTTTTCCTGAATATATTCAGGAGAAAACGCATACGCCCTTTTTGGCCAAGTGCATCATTGTGGACGTTCTGCCTCTTTTCCTATGCTTTAAATGCAATTCCAGTCTACCTCCTGAAATCGGTTTTCTGCAATTCTGCCCCGCTTTCAAGTCCTCTTGGCAGCCTTACTTCAGTATATTTTTGGACGATAGCTGTCATTTATAAGTCTGCAGGTTTGTGAATTACAGTGCCCCTGAGCTCCTTTCTTCAACTCGCTTTCTTGTGAGCTGGCCGCAACACCGCAGGATTGCTTCAGGGCCTAATCTGGTTCCGGCACGGCACGCTGAGCCTTTGGTTAATTCCTCTTCCTGGTGGGAAATGAGAGTTAAATTTGCCCGTCCAGACACCTCCAGCTGGTCTCTCATTGGTTCTCCCTATTCCTGTTCATCTTCCACAAAAATTGCAAACTGGGCCAAACAGGAGGTTAAAGGCACTGACTCTCCAAGTCGGGAGAGTGTTAGTAAAGTGTCTGGAATGTTGCACCCGAGTACCAGGGGACGAGAACTGAGACATATTTGAACACGTCTCCCGATCGCACAGTGGATCATACTCTGGGTTCCACATGCATGTTTTAGCTGAAGGAAGAATCCCTTAAACCTGGAGAGTTGAGACCCGTGGAATGGGTACCATGCAATATGACTTCAAAGGGTCTTCATTTGCTCACCGAACCTCTCCAATCCTATCACTGCTGCGTTTATGCCCCTGTACACATGCTTGATTCTCTTTCGGAGACATAGCAATCCATAGGTTTTAAGATACTTACTAGTCAGGTACATTCTTAGGCGTTTAATATGGGGTGTTGAGTCCATTTCGTTGAGCAAGGAGTAGCTCTTGTCTATTCTATATTTAGCTTAAGGAACTTTATCTGTGTTCATTTCAATCTCTGCTTTCAGGCAGCACCCCAACTCACCATTACCCTTAGCAAGCATAAGTTGGTTTTCTAAATTTGAGACCCTGTTCTGTTTTGTAATTCAGTTCCTGTGTAGCCAAGTTTACATTCCGTGTATTAGTGATATCTTATGATGTTTCTTTTTCTGTGTGACTTATTTCAGTTAGAATCATCATACCTGAATCCACTCATTATGCTGCTACGGGCCTGATGACATAGATTTAATTACTGAGTGATATTGCATTGTACGTAAGTACCACAACTTCTTTATCCATTACTCACTTTCTGCGATATTGAACTTGTACCGTAAACGAGGTTCTTGTAAACAGAGCCGTCCCAAACTTTGGGGTGGCTGTGTCTTTTTGATTTTAATTTCCCTAAGCTATAGGACCATAAGTGGAAGTGCCCTAGGCTCTGTTGCTTTGTTTTTTAGATGTTTCAGGAAACACCATACACTTCTCCCGAGTGGCTCTTGGCAATTTACATCCCGCCCATCAGCATAACAAGGCTCCCAGTTCTCCATGGCCTGTCCTGCCTTCTAGATTTTACACTTTTTTCAGATGGCCCTTTTGACCAGGGGGAAGTGAGACTTCATTGTAGTGCAGATTTCCTTTGCAAGCTTGCTTGGTTGGCCAAAAAGGGCGTATGCGTTTTTTCCTGAATATATTCAGGAAAAAACGCATACGCCCTTTTTGGCCAAGTGCATCATTGTGGACGTTCTGCCTCTTTTCCTATGCTTTAACTGCAATTCGAGTCTACCTCCTGAAATCGGTTTCTTGCAATTCTGCCCAGCTTTCAAGTCCTCTTGGCAGCCTTACTTCAGTATATTTTTGCACGATAGCTGTCATTTATAACTCTGCAGGTTTGTGAATTACAGTGCCCCTGAGCTCCTTTCTTCAACTCGCTTTCTTGTGAGCTGGCCGCAACACCGCAGGATTGCTTCAGGCCCTAATCTGGTTCCGGCACGGCACGCTGAGCCTTTGGTTAATTCCTCTTCCTGGTGGGAAATGAGAGTTAAATTTGCCCGTCCAGACACCTCCAGCTAGTCTCTCATTGGTTCTCCCTATTCCTGTTCATCTTCCGCAGAAATTGCAAACTGGGCCAAACAGGAGGTTAAAGGCACTGACTCTCCAAGTCGGGAGAGTGTTAGTAAAGCGTCTGGAATGTTGCACCTGAGTACCAGGGGACGAGAACTGAGACATATTTGAACTCGTCTCCCGATCGCACAGTGGATCATACTCTGGGTTCCACATGCATGTTTTAGCTGAAGGAAGAATCCCTTAAACCTGGAGAGTTGAGACCCGTGGAATGGGTACCATGCAATATGACTTCAAAGGGTCTTCATTTGCTCACCGAACCTCTCCAATCCTATCACTGCTGCGTTTATGCCCCTGTACACACGCTTGATTCTCTTTCGGAGACATAGCAATCCATAGGTTTAAAATACTTACTAGTCAGGTACATTCTTAGGCGTTTAATATGGGGTGTTGAGTCCATTTCGTTGAGCAAGGAGTAGCTCTTGTCTATTCTATATTTGGCTTAAGGAACTTTATCTGTGTTCATTTCAATCTCTGGTTTCAGGCAGCTCCCCAACTCACCTTTCCCCTTAGCAAGCATAAGTTGGTTTTCTAAATTTGAGACCCTGTTCTGTTTTGTAATTCACTTCCTGTGTAGCCAAGTTTACATTCCGTGTATTAGTGATATCTTATGATGTTTCTTTTTCTGTGTGACTTATTTCAGTTAGAATCATCATACCTGAATCCACTCATTATGCTGCTACGGGCCTGATGACATAGATTTCATTGCTGAGTGATATTGCATTGTACGTAAGTACCACAACTTCTTTATCCATTACTCACTTTCTGCGATATTGAACTTGTACCGTAAACGAGGTTCTTGTAAACAGAGCCGTCCCAAACTTTGGGGTGGCTGTGTCTTTTTGATTTTAATTTCCCTAATCTATAGGACCTTAAGTGGAAGTGCCCTAGGCTCTGTTGCTTTGTTTTTTAGATGTTTCAGGAAACACCATACACTTCTCCCGAGTGACTGTTGGCAATTTACATCCCGCCCATCAGCATAACAAGGCTCCCAGTTCTCCATGGCCTGTCCTGCCTTTCTGGATTTTACACTTTTTTCAGATGGCCCTTTTGAACAGGGGGAAGTGAGACTTCATTGTAGTGCTGATTTCCTTTGCAAGCTTGCTTGGTTGTCCAAAAAGGGCGTATGCGTTTTTTCCTGAATATATTCAGGAAAAAACGCATACGCCCTTTTTGGTCAAGTGCATCATAGTGGACGTTCTGCCTCTTTTCCTATGCTTTAAATGCAATTCCAGTCTACCTCCTGAAATCGGTTTTCTGCAATTCTGCCCCGCTTTCAGGTCCTCTTGGCAGCCTTACTTCAGTATATTTTTGGACGATAGCTGTCATTTATAACTCTGCAGGTTTGTGAATTACAGTGCCCCTGAGCTCCTTTCTTCAACTCGCTTTCTTGTGAGCTGGCCGCAACACCGCAGGATTGCTTCAGGCCCTAATCTGGTTCCGGCACGGCACGCTGCGCCTTTGGTTAATTCCTCTTCCTGGTGGGAAATGAGAGTTAAATTTGCCCGTCCAGACACCTCCAGCTAGTCTCTCATTGGTTCTCCCTATTCCTGTTCATCTTCTGCAGAAATTGCAAACTGGGCCAAACAGGAGGTTAAAGGCACTGACTCTCCAAGTCGGGAGAGTGTTAGTAAAGCGTCTGGAATGTTGCACCCGAGTACCAGGGGACGAGAACTGAGACATATTTGAACACGTCTCCCGATCACACGGTTGATCATACTCTGGGTTCCACATGCATGTTTTAGCTGAAGGAAGAATCCCTTAAACCTGGAGAGTTGAGACCCGTGGAATGGGTACCATGCAATATGACTTCAAAGGGTCTTCATTTGCTCACTGAACCTCTCCAATCCTATCACTGCTGCGTTTATGCCCCTGTACACACGCTTGATTCTCTTTCGGAGACACAGCAATCCATAGGTTTTAAGATACTTTCTAGTCAGGTACATTCTTAGGCATTTAATATGAGGTGTTGAGTCCATTTCGTTCAGCAAGGTGTAGCTCTTGTCTATTACATATTTGGCTTAAGGAACTTTATCTGTGCTCATTTCAATCTCTGGTTTTAGGCAGCACCCCAACTCACCTTTTCCCTTAGCAAGCATAAGTTGGTTTTCTAAATTTGAGACCCTGTTCTGTTTTGTAATTCAGTTCCTGTGTAGCCAAGTTTACATTCCGTGTATTAGTGATATCTTATGATGTTTCTTTTTCTGTGTGACTTATTTCAGTTAGAATCATCATACCTGAATCCACTCATTATGCTGCTACGGGCCTGATGACATAGATTTCATTGCTGAGTGATATTGCATTGTACGTAAGTACCACAACTTCTTTATCCATTACTCACTTTCTGTGATATTGAACTTGTACCGTAAACGAGGTTCTTGTAAACAGAGCCGTCCCAAACTTTGGGGTGGCTGTGTCTTTTTGATTTTAATTTCCCTAAGCTATAGGACCATAAGTGGAAGTGCCCTAGGCTCTGTTGCTTTGTTTTTTAGATGTTTCAGGAAACACCATACATTCTCCCGAGTGGCTGTTGGCAATTTACATCCCGCCCATCAGCATAACAAGGCTCCCAGTTCTCCATGGCCTGTCCTGCCTTCTGGATTTTACACTTTTTTCAGATGGCCCTTTTGACCGGGGGGAAGTGAGACTTCATTGTAGTGCAGATTTCCTTTGCAAGCTTGCTTGGTTGGCCAAAAAGGGCGTATGCGTTTTTTCCTGAATATATTCAGGAAAAAACGCATACGCCCTTTTTGGCCAAGTGCATCATTGTCGACGTTCTGCCTCTTTTCCTATGCTTTAACTGCAATTCCAGTCTACCTCCTGAAATCGGTTTCTTGCAATTCTGCCCCGCTTTCAAGTCCTCTTGGCAGCCTTACTTCAGTATATTTTTGGATGATAGCTGTCATTTATAACTCTGCAGGTTTGTGAATTACAGTGCCCCTGAACTCCTTTCTTCAACTCGCTTTCTTGTGAGCTGGCCGCAACACCGCAGGATTGCTTCAGGCCCTAATCTGGTTCCGGCACGGCACGCTGAGCCTTTGGTTAATTCCTCTTCATGGTGGGAAATGAGAGTTAAATTTGCCCGTCCAGACACCTCCAGCTAGTCTCTCATTGGTTCTCCCTATTCCTGTTCATCTTCCGCAGAAATTGCAAACTGGGCCAAACAGGAGGTTAAAGGCACTGACTCTCCAAGTCGGGAGAGTGTTATTAAAGCGTCTGGAATGTTGCACCCGAGTACCAGGGGTCGAAAACTGAGACATATTTGAACACGTCTCCCGATCACACGGTGGATCATATTCTGGGTTCCACATGCATGTTTTAGCTGAAGGAAGAATCCCTTAAACCTGGAGAGTTGAGACCCTTGGAATGGGTACCATGCAATATGACTTCAAAGGGTCTTCATTTGCTCACCGAACCTCTCCAATCCTATCACTACTGCGTTTATGCCCCTGTACACACGCTTGATCCTCTTTCGGAGACATAGCAATCCATAGGTTTTAAGATACTTACTAGTCACTTGCATTCTTAGGCGTTTAATATGGGGTGTTGATCCCATTTCGTTGAGCAAGGAGTATCTCTTATCTATTACATATTTGGCTTAAGGAACTTTATCTGTGCTCATTTCAATCTCTGGTTTTATGCAACACGCCAACTCACATTTCCCCTTAGCAAGCATAAGTTGGTTTTCTAAATTTGAGACCCTGTTCTGTTTTGTATTTCAGTTCCAGTGTAGCCAAGTTTACATTCCGTGTATTAGTGATATCTTATGATGTTTCTTTTTCTGTGTGACTTATTTCAGTTAGAATCATCATACCTGAATCCACTCATTATGCTGCTACGGGCCTGATGACATAGATTTCATTGCTGAGTGATATTGCATTGTACGTAAGTACCACAACTTCTTTATCCATTACTCACTTTCTGCAATATTGAACTTGAACCGTAAACGAGGTTCTTGTAAACAGAGCCGTCCCAAACTTTGGGGTGGCTGTGTCTTTTTGATTTTAATTTCCCTAAGCTATAGGACCATAAGTGGAAGTGCCCTAGGCTCTGTTGCTTTGTTTTTTAGATGTTTCAGGAAACACCATACACTTCTCCCGAGTGGCTGTTGGCAATTTACATCCCGCCCATCAGCATAACAAGGCTCCCAGTTCTCCATGGCCTGTCCTGCCTTCAGGATTTTACACTTTTTTCAGATGGCCCTTTTGACCGGGGGGAAGTGAGACTTCATTGTAGTGCAGATTTCCTTTGCAAGCTTGCTTGGTTGGCCAAAAAGGGCGTATGCGTTTTTTCCTGAATATATTCAGGAAAAAACGCATACGCCCTTTTTGGCCAAGTGCATCATTGTGGACGTTCTGCCTCTTTTCCTATGCTTTAAATGCAATTCCAGTCTACCTCCTGAAATCGGTTTCCTGCAATTCTGCCCCGCTTTCAAGTCCTCTTGGCAGCCTTACTTCAGTATATTTTTGGACGATAGCTGTCATTTATAAGTCTGCAGGTTTGTGAATTACAGTGCCCCTGAGCTCCTTTCTTCAACTCGCTTTCTTGTGAGCTGGCCGCAATACCGCAGGATTGCTTCAGGCCCTAATCTGGTTCCGGCACGGCACGCTGAGCCTTTGGTTAATTCCTCTTCCTTGTGGGAAATGAGAGTTAAATTTGCCCGTCCAGACACCTCCAGCTGGTTTCTCATTGGTTCTCACTATTCCTGTTCATCTTCCACAGAAATTGCAAACTGGGCCAAACAGGAGGTTAAAGGCACTGACTCTCCAAGTCAGGAGAGTGTTAGTAAAGCGTCTGGAATGTTGAACCCGAGTACCAGGGGTCAAAAACTGAGACATATTTGAACACGTCTCCCGATCACACGGTGGATCATACTCTGGGTTCCACATGCATGTTTTAGCTGAAGGAAGAATCCCTTAAACCTGGAGAGTTGAGACCCGTGGAATGGGTACCATGCAATATGACTTCAAAGGGTCTTCATTTGCTCACCGAACCTCTCCAATCCTATCACTGCTGTGTTTATGCCCCTGTACACACGCTTGATTCTCTTTCGGAGACATAGCAATCCATAGGTTTTAAGATACTTACTAGTCAGGTACATTCTTAGGCGTTTAATATGGGGTGTTGAGTCCATTTCGTTGAGCAAGGAGTAGCTCTTGTCTATTCCATATTTGGCTTAAGGAACTTTATCTGTGTTCATTACAATCTCTGGTTTTAGGCAGCACCCCAACTCACCTTTACCCTTAGCAAGCATAAGTTGGTTTTCTAAATTTGAGACCCTGTTCTGTTTTGTAATTCAGTTCCTGTGTAGCCAAGTTTACATTCCGTGTATTAGTGATATCTTATGATGTTTCTTTTTCTGTGTGACTTATTTCAGTTAGAATCATCATACCTGAATCCACTCATTATGCTGCTACGGGCCTGATGACATAGATTTCATTGCTGAGTGATATTGCATTGTACGTAAGTACCACAACTTGTTAATCCATTACTCACTTTCTGCGATATTGAGCTTGTACCGTAAATGAGGTTCTTGTAAACAGAGCCGTCCCAAACTTTGGGGTGGCTGTGTCTTTTTGATCTTAATTTCCCTAAGCTATAGGACCATAAGTGGAAGTGCCCTAGGCTCTGTTGCTTTGTTTTTTAGATGTTTCAGGAAACACCATACACTTCTCCCGAGTGGCTGTTGGCAATTTACATCCCGCCCATCAGCATAACAAGGCTCCCAGTTCTCCATGGCCTGTCCTGCCTTCTGGATTTTACACTTTTTTCAGATGGCCCTTTTAACCGGGGGGAAGTGAGACTTCATTGTAGTGCAGATTTCCTTTGCAAGCTTGCTTGGTTGGCCAAAAAGGGCGTATGCGTTTTTTCCTGAATATATTCAGGAAAAAACGCATACGCCCTTTTTGGCCAAGTGCATCATTGTGGACGTTCTGCCTCTTTTCCTATGCTTTAACTGCAATTCCAGTCTACCTCCTGAAATCGGTTTCCTGCAATTCTGCCCCGCTTTCAAGTCCTCTTGGCAGCCTTACTTCAGTATATTTTTGGACGATAGCTGTCATTTATAAGTCTGCAGGTTTGTGAATTACAGTGCCCCTGAGCTCCTTTCTTCAACTCGCTTTCTTGTGAGCTGGCCGCAACACCGCAGGATTGCTTCAGGCCCTAATCTGGTTCCGGCACGGCACGCTGAGCCTTTGGTTAATTCCTCTTCCTGGTGGGAAATGAGAGTTAAATTTGCCCGTCCAGACACCTCCAGCTAGTCTCTCATTGGTTCTCCCTATTCCTGTTCATCTTCCGCAGAAATTGCAAACTGGGCCAAACAGGAGGTTAAAGGCACTGACTCTCCAAGTCGGGAGAGTGTTAGTAAAGCGTCTGGAATGTTGCACCCGAGTACCAGGGGACGAGAACTGAGACATATTTGAACACGTCTCCCGATCACACGGTTGATCATACTCTGGGTTCCACATGCATGTTTTAGCTGAAGGAAGAATCCCTTAAACCTGGAGAGTTGAGACCCGTGGAATGGGTACCATGCAATATGACTTCAAAGGGTCTTCATTTGCTCACCGAACCTCTCCAATCTTATCACTGCGGTGTTTATGCCCCTGTACACACGCTTGATTCTCTTTCGGAGACATAGCAATCCATAGGTTTTAAGATACTTACTAGTCAGGTACATTCTTAGGCGTTTAATATGGGGTGTTGAGTCCATTTCGTTGAGCAAGGAGTAGCTCTTGTCTATTCCATATTTGGCTTAAGGAACTTTATCTGTGTTCATTACAATCTCTGGTTTTAGGCAGCACCCCAACTCACCTTTCCCCTTAGCAAGCATAAGTTGGTTTTCTAAATTTGAGACCCTGTTCTGTTTTGTCATTCATTTCCTGTGTAGCCAAGTTTACATTCCGTGTATTAGTGATATCTTATGATGTTTCTTTTTCTGTGTGACTTATTTCAGTTAGAATCATCATACCTGAATCCACTCATTATGCTGCTACGGGCCTGATGACATAGATTTCATTGCTGAGTGATATTACATTGTATGTAAGTACCACAACTTGTTTATCCATTACTCACTTTCTGTGATATTGAGCTTGTACCGTAAATGAGGTTCTTGTAAGCAGAGCCGTCCCAAACTTTGGGGTGGCTGTGTCTTTTTGATTTTAATTTCCCTAAGCTATAGGACCATAAGTGGAAGTGCCCTAGGCTTTGTTGCTTTGTTTTTTAGATGTTTCAGGAAACACCATACACTTCTCCCGAGTGACAGTTGGCAATTTACATCCCGCCCATCAGCATAACAAGGCTCCCAGTTCTCCATGGCCTGTCCTGCCTTCTGGATTTTACACTTTTTTCTGATGGCCCTTCTTACCGGGGGGAAGTGAGACTTCATTGTAGTGCAGATTTCCTTTGCAAGCTTGCTTGGTTGGCCAAAAAGGGCGTATGCGTTTTTTCCTGAATATATTCAGGAAAAAACGCATACGCCCTTTTTGGCCAAGTGCATCATTGTGGACGTTCTGCCTCTTTTCCTATGTTTTAACTGCAATTCCAGTCTACCTCCTGAAATCGGTTTCCTGCAATTCTGCCCCGCTTTCAAGTCCTCTTGGCAGCCTTACTTCAGTATATTTTTGGACGATAGCTGTCATTTATAAGTCTGCAGGTTTGTGAATTACAGTGCCCCTGAGCTCCTTTCTTCAACTCGCTTTCTTGTGACCTGGCCGCAACACCGCAGGATTGCTTCAGGCCCTAATCTGGTTCCGGCACGGCACGCTGAGCCTTTGGTTAATTCCTCTTCCTGGTGGGAAATGAGAGTTAAATTTGCCCGTCCAGACACCTCCAGCTAGTCTCTCATTGGTTCTCCCTATTCCTGTTCATCTTCCGCAGAAATTGCAAACTGGGCCAAACAGGAGGTTAAAGGCACTGACTCTCCAAGTCGGGAGAGTGTTAGTAAAGCATCTGGAATGTTGCACCCGAGTACCAGGGGACGAGAACTGAGACATATTTGAACACATCTCCCGATCGCACAGTGACTCATACTCTGGGTTCCACATGCATGTTTTAGCTGAAGGAAGAATCCCTTAAACCTGGAGAGTTGAGACCCGTGGAATGGGTACCATGCAATATGACTTCAAAGGGTCTTCATTTGCTCACCGAACCTCTCCAATCCTATCACTGCTGCATTTATGCCCCTGTACACACGCTTGATTCTCTTTCGGAGACATAGCAATCCATAGGTTTTAAGATAATTACTAGTCAGGTGCATTCTTAGGCGTTTAATATGGGGTGTTGATCCCATTTCGTTGAGCAAGGAGTATCTCTTATCTATTACATATTTGGCTTAAGGAACTTTATCTGTGCTCATTTCAATCTCTGGTTTTATGCAACATGCCAACTCACATTTCCGCTTAGCAAGCATAAGTTGGTTTTCTAAATTTGAGACCCTGTTCTGTTTTGTATTTCAGTTCCAGTGTAGCCAAGTTTACATTCCGTGTATTAGTGATATCTTATGATGTTTCTTTTTCTGTGTGACTTATTTCAGTTAGAATCATCATACCTGAATCCACTCATTATGCTGCTACGGGCCTGATGACATAGATTTCATTGCTGAGTGATATTGCATTGTACGTAAGTACCAAAACTTCTTTATCCATTACTCACTTTCTGCAATATTGAACTTGAAACGTAAACGAGGTTCTTGTAAACAGAGCCGTCCCAAACTTTGGGGTGGCTGTGTCTTTTTGATTTTAATTTCCCTAAGCTATAGGACCATAAGTGGAAGTGCCCTAGGCTCTGTTGCTTTGTTTTTTAGATGTTTCAGGAAACACCATACACTTCTCCCGAGTGGCTGTTGGCAATTTACATCCCGCCCATCAGCATAACAAGGCTCCCAGTTCTCCATGGCCTGTCCTGCCTTCAGGATTTTACACTTTTTTCAGATGGCCCTTTTGACCGGGGGGAAGTGAGACTTCATTGTAGTGCAGATTTCCTTTGCAAGCTTGCTTGGTTGGCCAAAAAGGGCGTATGCGTTTTTTCCTGAATATATTCAGGAAAAAACGCATACGCCCTTTTTGGCCAAGTGCATCATTGTGGACGTTCTGCCTCTTTTCCTATGCTTTAAATGCAATTCCAGTCTACCTCCTGAAATCGGTTTCCTGCAATTCTGCCCCGCTTTCAAGTCCTCTTGGCAGCCTTACTTCAGTATATTTTTGGACGATAGCTGTCATTTATAAGTCTGCAGGTTTGTGAATTACAGTGCCCCTGAGCTCCTTTCTTCAACTCGCTTTCTTGTGAGCTGGTCGCAACACCGCAGGATTGCTTCAGGCCCTAATCTGGTTCCGGCACGGCACGCTGAGCCTTTGGTTAATTCCTCTTCCTGGTGGGAAATGAGAGTTAAATTTGCCCGTCCAGACACCTCCAGCTGGTCTCTCATTGGTTCTCCCTATTCCTGTTCATCTTCCACAGAAATTGCAAACTGGGCCAAACAGGAGGTTACAGGCACTGACTCTCCAAGTCAGGAGAGTGTTAGTAAAGCGTCTGGAATGTTGCACCCGAGTACCAGGGGTCAAAAACTGAGACATATTTGAACACGTCTCCCGATCACACGGTGGATCATACTCTGGGTTCCACATGCATGTTTTAGCTGAAGGAAGAATCCCTTAAACCTGGAGAGTTGAGACCCGTGGAATTGGTACCATGCAATATGACTTCAAAGGGTCTTCATTTGCTCACCGAACCTCTCCAATCCTATCACTGCTGTGTTTATGCCCCTGTACACACGCTTGATTCTCTTTCGGAGACATAGCAATCCATAGGTTTTAAGATACTTACTAGTCAGGTACATTCTTAGGCGTTTAATATGGGGTGTTGAGTCCATTTCGTTGAGCAAGGAGTAGCTCTTGTCTATTCCATATTTGGCTTAAGGAACTTTATCTGTGTTCATTACAATCTCTGGTTTTAGGCAGCACCCCAACTCACCTTTCCCCTTAGCAAGCATAAGTTGGTTTTCTAAATTTGAGACCCTGTTCTGTTTTGTCATTCAGTTCCTGTGTAGCCAAGTTTACATTCCGTGTATTAGTGATATCTTATGATGTTTCTTTTTCTGTGTGACTTATTTCAGTTAGAATCATCATACCTGAATCCCCTCATTATGCTGCTACGGGCCTGATGACATAGATTTCATTGCTGAGTGATATTGCATTGTACGTAAGTACCACAACTTGTTTATCCATTACTCACTTTCTGCGATATTGAGCTTGTACCGTAAATGAGGTTCTTGTAAACAGAGCCGTCCCAAACTTTGGGGTGGCTGTGTCTTTTTGATCTTAATTTCCCTAAGCTATAGGACCATAAGTGGAAGTGCCCTAGGCTCTGTTGCTTTGTTTTTTAGATGTTTCAGGAAACACCATACACTTCTCCCGAGTGGCTGTTGGCAATTTACATCCCGCCCATCAGCATAACAAGGCTCCCAGTTCTCCATGGCCTGTCCTGCCTTCTGGATTTTACACTTTTTTCTGATGGCCCTTTTTACCGGGGTGAAGTGAGACTTCATTGTAGTGCAGATTTCCTTTGCAAGCTTGCTTGGTTGGCCAAAAAGTGCGTATGTGTTTTTTCCTGAATATATTCAGGAAAAAACGCATACGCCCTTTTTGGCCAAGTGCATCATTGTGGACGTTCTGCCTCTTTTCCTATGCTTTAACTGCAATTCCAGTCTACCTCCTGAAATCGGTTTCCTGCAATTCTGCCCCGCTTTCAAGTCCTCTTGGCAGCCTTACTTCAGTATATTTTTGGACGATAGCTGTCATTAATAAGTCTGCAGGTTTGTGAATTACAGTGCCCCTGAGCTCCTTTCTTCAACTCGCTTTCTTGTGAGCTGGCCGCAACACCGCAGGATTGCTTCAGGCCCTAATCTGGTTCCGGCACGGCACGCTGAGCCTTTGGTTAATTCCTCTTCCTGGTGGGAAATGAGAGTTAAATTTGCCCGTCCAGACACCTCCAGCTAGTCTCTCATTGGTTCTCCCTATTCCTGTTCATCTTCCGCAGAAATTGCAAACTGGGCCAAACAGGAGGTTAAAGGCACTGACTCTCCAAGTCGGGAGAGTGTTAGTAAAGCGTCTGGAATGTTGCACCCGAGTACCAGGGGACGAGAACTGAGACATATTTGAACACGTCTCCCGATCACACGGTTGATCATACTCTGGGTTCCACATGCATGTTTTAGCTGAAGGAAGAATCCCTTAAACCTGGAGAGTTGAGACCCGTGGAATGGGTACCATGCAATATGACTTCAAAGGGTCTTCATTTGCTCACCGAACCTCTCCAATCATATCACTGCTGCGATTATGCCCCTGTACACACGCTTGTTTCTCTTTCAGAGACATAGCAATCCATAGGTTTTAAGATACTTACTAGTCAGGTACATTCTTAGGCGTTTAATATGGGGTGTTGAGTCCATTTCGTTGAGCAAGGAGTAGCTCTTGTCTATTCTATATTTGGTTTAAGGAACTTTATCTGTGTTCATTTCAATCTCTGGTTTTAGGCAGCACCCCAACTCACCTTTCCCCTTAGCAAGAATAAGTTGGTTTTCTAAATTTGAGACCCTGTTCTGTTTTGTCATTCAGTTCCTGTGTAGCCAAGTTTACATTCCGTGTATTAGTGATATCTTATGATGTTTCTTTTTCTGTGTGACTTATTTCAGTTAGAATCATCATACCTGAATCCACTCATTATGCTGCTACGGGCCTGATGACATAGATTTCATTGCTGAGTGATATTGCATTGTACGTAAGTACCACAACTTGTTTATCCATTACTCACTTTCTGCGATATTGAGCTTGTACCGTAAATGAGGTTCTGGTAAACAGAGCCGTCCCAAACTTTGGGGTGGCTGTGTCTTTTTGGTTTTAATTTCCCTAAGCTATAGGACCATAAGTGGAAGTGCCCTAGGCTCTGTTGCTTTGTTTTTTAGATGTTTCAGGAAACACCATACACTTCTCCCGAGTGGCTGTTGGCAATTTACATCCCGCCCATCAGCATAACAAGGCTCCCAGTTCTCCATGGCCTGTCCTGCCTTCTGGATTTTACACTTTTTTCAGATGGCCCTTTTGACCGGGGGGAAGTGAGACTTCATTGTAGTGCAGATTTCCTTTGCAAGCTTGCTTGGTTGGCCGAAAAGGGCGTATGCGTTTTTTCCTGAATATATTCAGGAAAAAACGCATACGCCCTTTTTGGCCAAGTGCATCATTGTGGACGTTCTGCCTCTTTTCCTATGCTTTAACTGCAATTCCAGTCTACCTCCTGAAATCGGTTTCCTGCAATTCTGCCCCGCTTTCAAGTCCTCTTGGCAGCCTTACTTCAGTATATTTTTGGACGATAGCTGTCATTTGTAACTCTGCAGGTTTGTGAATTACAGTGCCCCTGAGCTCCTTTCTTCAACTCGCTTTCTTGTGAGCTGGCCGCAACACCGCAGGATTGCTTCAGGCCCTAATCTGGTTCCGGCACGGCACGCTGAGCGTTTGGTTAATTCCTCTTCCTGGTGGGAAATGAGAGTTAAATTTGCCCGTCCAGACACCTCCAGCTAGTCTCTCATTGGTTCTCCCTATTCCTGTTCATCTTCCGCAGAAATTGCAAACTGGGCCAAACAGGAGGTTAAAGGCACTGACTCTCCAAGTCGGGAGAGTGTTAGTAAAGCGTCTGGAATGTTGCACCCGAGTACCAGGGGACGAGAACTGAGACATATTTGAACACGTCTCCCGATCACACGGTTGATCATACTCTGGGTTCCACATGCATGTTTTAGCTGAAGGAAGAATCCCTTAAACCTGGAGAGTTGAGACACGTGGAATGGGTACCATGCAATATGACTTCAAAGGGTCTTCATTTGCTCAGTGAACCTCTCCAATCCTATCACTGCTGCGTTTATGCCCCTGTACACACGCTTGATTCTCTTTCGGAGACACAGCAATCCATAGGTTTTAAGATACTTTCTAGTCAGGTACATTCTTAGGCATTTAATATGAGGTGTTGAGTCCATTTCGTTGAGCAAGGTGTAGCTCTTGTCTATTACATATTTGGCTTAAGGAACTTTATCTGTGCTCATTTCAATCTCTGGTTTTAGGCAGCACCCCAACTCACCTTTTCCCTTAGCAAGCATAAGTTGGTTTTCTAAATTTGAGAACATGTTCTGTTTTGTAATTCACTTCCTGTGTAGCCAAGTTTACATTCCGTGTATTAGTGATATCTTATGATGTTTCTTTTTCTGTGTGACTTATTTCAGTTAGAATCATCATACCTGAATCCCCTCATTATGCTGCTACGGGCCTGATGACATAGATTTCATTGCTGAGTGATATTGCATTGTACGTAAGTACCACAACTTCTTTATCCATTACTCACTTTCTGCGATATTGAACTTGTACCGTAAACGAGGTTCTTGTAAACAGAGCCGTCCCAAACTTTGGGGTGGCTGTGTCTTTTTGATTTTAATTTCCCTAAGCTATAGGACCATAAGTGGAAGTGCCCTAGGCTCTGTTGCTTTGTTTTTTAGATGTTTCAGGAAACACCATACACTTCTCCCGAGTGGCTGTTGGCAATTTACATCCCGCCCATCAGCATAACAAGGCTCCCAGTTCTCCATGGCCTGTCCTGCCTTCTGGATTTTACACTTTTTTCAGATGGCCCTTTTGACCGGGGGGAAGTGAGACTTCATTGTAGTGCAGATTTCCTTTGCAAGCTTGCTTGGTTGGCCAAAAAGGGCGTATGCGTTTTTTCCTGAATATATTCAGGAAAAAACGCATACGCCCTTTTTGGCCAAGTGCATCATTGTGGACGTTCTGCCTCTTTTCCTATGCTTTAACTGCAATTACAGTCTACCTCCTGAAATCGGTTTCTTTCAATTCTGCCCCGCTTTCAAGTCCTCTTGGCAGCCTTACTTCAGTATATTTTTGGACGATAGCTGTCATTTATAACTCTGCAGGTTTGTGAATTACAGTGCCCCTGAGCTCCTTTCTTCAACTCGCTTTCTTGTGAGCTGGCCGCAACACCGCAGGATTGCTTCAGGCCCTAATCTGGTTCCGGCACGGCACGCTGTGCCTTTGGTTAATTCCTCTTCCTGGTGGGAAATGAGAGTTAAATTTGCCCGTCCAGACACCTCCAGCTAGTCTCTCATTGGTTCTCCCTATTCCTGTTCATCTTCCACAGAAATTGCAAACTGGGCCAAACAGGAGGTTAAAGGCACTGACTCTCCAAGTCGGGAGAGTGTTAGTAAAGCGTCTGGAATGTTGCACCCGAGTACCAGGGGTCGAAAACTGAGACATATTTGAACACGTCTCCCGATCACACGGTTGATCATACTCTGGGTTCCACATGCATGTTTTAGCTGAAGGAAGAATCCCTTAAACCTGGAGAGTTGAGACCCGTGGAATGGGTACCATGAAATATGACTTCAAAGGGTCTTCATTTGCTCACCGAACCTCTCCAATCATATCACTGCTGCGTTTATGCCCCTGTACACACGCTTGTTTCTCTTTCAGAGACATAGCAATCCATTAGTTTTAAGATACTTACTAGTCAGGTACATTCTTAGGCGTTTAATATGGGGTGTTGAGTCCATTTCATTGATCAAGGAGTAGCTCTTGTTTATTCCATATTTGGCTTAAGAACTTTATCTGTGCTCATTTCAATCTCTGGTTTTAGGCAGCACCCCAACTCACCTTTCCCCTTAGCAAGCATAAGTTGGTTTTCTAAATTTGAGACCCTGTTCTGTTTTGTAATTCAGTTCCTGTGTAGCCAAGTTTACATTCCGTGTATTAGTGATATCTTATGATGTTTCTTTTTCTGTGTGACTTATTTTAGTTAGAATCATCATACCTGAATCCACTCATTATGCTGCTACGGGCCTGATGACATAGATTTCATTGCTGAGTGATATTGCATTGTACGTAAGTACCACAACTTCTTTATCCATTACTCACTTTCTGCGATATTGAACTTGTACCATAAACGAGGTTCTTGTAAACAGAGCCGTCCCAAACTTTGGGGTGGCTGTGTCTTTTTGATTTTAATTTCCCTAATCTATAGGACCTTAAGTGGAAGTGCCCTAGGCTCTGTTGCTTGGTTTTTAGATGTTTCAGGAAACACCATACACTTCTCCCGAGTGGCTGTTGGCAATTTACATCCCGCCCATCAGCATAACAAGGCTCCCAGTTCTCCATGGCTGTCCTGCCTTTCTGGATTTTACACTTTTTTCAGATGGCCCTTTTGACCGGGGGGAAGTGAGACTTCATTGTAGTGCAGATTTCCTTTGCAAGCTTGCTTGGTTGGCCAAAAATGGCGTATGCGTTTTTTCCTGAATATATTCAGGAAAAAACGCATACGCCCTTTTTGGCCAAGTGCATCATTGTGGACGTTCTGCCTCTTTTCCTATGCTTTAAATGCAATTCCAGTCTACCTCCTGAAATCGGTTTCCTGCAATTCTGCCCCGCTTTCAAGTCCTCTTGGCAGCCTTACTTCAGTATATTTTTGGACGATAGCTGTCATTTATAAGTCTGCAGGTTTGTGAATTACAGTGCCCCTGAGCTCCTTTCTTCAACTCGCTTTCTTGTGAGCTGGCCGCAACACCGTAGGATTGCTTCAGGCCCTAATCTGGTTCCGGCACGGCACGCTGAGCCTTTGGTTAATTCCTCTTCCTGGTGGGAAATGAGAGTTAAATTTGCCCGTCCAGACACCTCCAGCTGGTCTCTCATTGGTTCTCCCTATTCCTGTTCATCTTCCACAGAAATTGCAAGCTGGGCCAAACAGGAGATTAAAGGCACTGACTCTCCAAGTCAGGAGAGTGTTTTGTAAAGCGTCTGGAATGTTGCACCCGAGTACCAGGGGTCGAAAACTGAGACATATTTGAACACGTCTCCCGATCACACGGTGGATCATACTCTGGGTTCCACATGCATGGTTTAGCTGAAGGAAGAATCCCTTAACCCTGGAGAGTTAAGAACCGTGGAATGGGTACTATGCAATATGACTTCAAAGGGTCTTCATTTGCTCACCGAACCTCTCCAGTCCTATCACTGCTGTGTTTATGCCCGTGTACACACGCTTGATTCTCTTTCGGAGACATAGCAATCCATAGGTTTTAAGATACTTACTAGTCAGGTACATTCTTAGGCGTTTAATATGGGGTGTTGAGTCCATTTCGTTGAGCAAGGAGTAGCTCTTGTCCATTCCATATTTGGCTTAAGGAACTTTATCTGTGTTCATTTCAATCTCTGGTTTTAGGCAGCACCCCAACTCACCTTTACCCTTAGCAAGCATAAGTTGGTTTTCTAAATTTGAGACCCTGTTCTGTTTTGTAATTCAGTTCCTGTGTAGCCAAGTTTACATTCCGTGTATTAGTGATATCTTATGATGTTTCTTTTTCTGTGTGACTTATTTCAGTTAGAATCATCATACCTGAATCCCCTCATTATGCTGCTACGGGCCTGATGACATAGATTTCATTGCTGAGTGATATTGCATTGTACGTAAGTACCACAACTTCTTTATCCATTTTTCACTTTCTGCGATATTGAACTTGTACCGTAAATGAGGTTCTTGTAAACAGAGCCGTCCCAAACTTTGGGGTGGCTGTGTCTTTTTGATTTTAATTTCCCTAAGCTATAGGACCATAAGTGGAAGTGCCCTAGGCTCTGTTGCTTTGGTTTTTAGATGTTTCAGGAAACACAATACACTTCTCCCGAGTGGCTGTTGGCAATTTACATCCCGCCCATCAGCATAACAAGGCTCCCAGTTCTCCATAGCCTGTCCTGCCTTCTGGATTTTACACTTTTTTCAGATGGCCCTTTTGACGGGGGGGAAGTGAGACTTCATTGTAGTGTAGATTTCCTTTGCAAGCTTGCTTGGTTGGCCAAAAAGGGCGTATGCGTTTTTTCCTGAATATATTCAGGAAAAATCGCATACGCCCTTTTTGGCCAAGTGCATCATTGTGGACGTTCTGCCTCTTTTCCTATGCTTTAACTGCAATTCCAGTCTACCTCCTGAAATCGGTTTCCTGCAATTCTGCCCCGCTTTCAAGTCCTCTTGGCAGCCTTACTTCAGTATATTTTTGGACGATAGCTGTCATTTATAACTCTGCAGGTTTGTGAATTACAGTGCCCCTGAGCTCCTTTCTTCAACTCGCTTTCTTGTGAGCTGGTCGCAACACCGCAGGATTGCTTCAGGCCCTAATCTGGTTCCGGCACGGCACGCTGAGCCTTTGGTTAATTCCTCTTCCTGGTGGGAAATGAGAGTTAAATTTGCCCGTCCAGACACCTCCAGCTAGTCTCTCATTGGTTCTCCCTATTCCTGTTCATCTTCCGCAGAAATTGCAAACTGGGCCAAACAGGAGGTTAAAGGCACTGACTCTCCAAGTCGGGAGAGTGTTAGTAAAGCGTCTGGAATGTTGCACCCGAGTACCAGGGGACGAGAACTGAGACATATTTGAACATGTCTCCCGATCACACGGTGGATCATACTCTGGGTTCCACATGCATGTTTTAGCTGAAGGAAGAATCCCTTAAACCTGGAGAGTTGAGACCCGTGGAATGGGTACCATGCAATATGACTTCAAAGGGTCTTCATTTGCTCACCGAACCTCTCCAATCCTATCACTGCTGCATTTATGCCCCTGTACACACGCTTGATTCTCTTTCGGAGACATAGCAATCCATAGGTTTTAAGATACTTACAAGTCAGGTACATTCTTAGGCGTTTAATATGGGGTGTTGAGTCCATTTCGTTGAGCAAGGAGTAACTCTTGTCTATTCCATATTTGGCTTAAGGAACTTTATCTGTGTTCATTTCAATCTCTGGTTTTAGGCAGCACCCCAACTCACCTTTACCCTTAGCAAGCATAAGTTGGTTTTCTAAATTTGAGACCCTGTTCTGTTTTGTAATTCAGTTCCTGTGTAGCCAAGTTTACATTCCGTGTATTAGTGATATCTTATGATGTTTCTTTTTCTGTGTGACTTATTTCAGTTAGAATCATCATACCTGAATCCACTCATTATGCTGCTATGGGCCTGATGACATAGATTTCATTGCTGAGTGATATTGCATTGTACGTAAGTACCACAACTTCTTTATCCATTACTCACTTTCTGCGATATTGAACTTGTACCGTAAACGAGGTTCTTGTAAACAGAGCCGTCCCAAACTTTGGGGTGGCTGTGTCTTTTTGATTTTAATTTCCCTAAGCTATAGGACCATAAGTGGAAGTGCCCTAGGCTCTGTTGCTTTGTTTTTTAGATGTTTCAGGAAACACCATACACTTCTCCCGAGTGGCTGTTGGCAATTTACATCCCGCCCATCAGCATAACAAGGCTCCCAGTTCTCCATGGCCTGTCCTGCCTTCTGGATTTTACACTTTTTTCAGATGGCCCTTTTGACCGGGGGGAAGTGAGACTTCATTGTAGTGCAGATTTCCTTTGCAAGCTTGCTTGGTTGGCCAAAAAGGGCGTATGCGTTTTTTCCTGAATATATTCAGGAAAAAACGCATACGCCCTTTTTGGCCAAGTGCATCATTGTGGACGTTCTGCCTCTTTTCCTATGCTTTAACTGCAATTCCAGTCTACCTCCTGAAATCGGTTTCTTGCAATTCTGCCCCGCTTTCAAGTCCTATTGGCAGCCTTACTTCAGTATATTTTTGGATGATAGCTGTCATTTATAACTCTGCAGGTTTGTGAATTACAGTGTCCCTGAGCTCCTTTCTTCAACTCGCTTTCTTGTGAGCTGGCCGCAACACCGCAGGATTGCTTCAGGCCCTAATCTGGTTCCGGCACGGCACGCTGAGCCTTTGCTTAATTCCTCTTCCTGGTGGGAAATGAGAGTTAAATTTGCCCGTCCAGACACCTCCTGCTAGTCTCTCATTGGTTCTCCCTATTCCTGTTCATCTTCCACAGAAATTGCAAACTGGGCCAAACAGGAGGTTAAAGGCACTGACTCTCCAAGTCGGGAGAGTGTTAGTAAAGCGTCTGGAATGTTGCACCCGAGTACCAGGGGACGAGAATTGGGACATATTTGAACTCGTCTCCCGATCACACGGTTGATCATACTCTGGGTTCCACATGCATGTTTTAGCTGAAGGAAGAATCCCTTAAACCTGGAGAGTTGAGACCCGTGGAATGGTTACCATGCAATATGACTTCAAAGGGTCTTCATTTGCTCACCGAACCTCTCCAATCCTATCACTGCTGCGTTTATGCCCCTGTACACACGCTTGATTCTCTTTCGGAGACATAGCAATCCATAGGTTTTAAGATACTTACTAGTCAGGTACATTCTTAGGCGTTTAATATGGGGTGTTGAGTCCATTTCGTTGAGCAAGGAGTAGCTCTTGTCTATTCCATATTTGGCTTAAGGAACTTTATCTGTGTTCATTTCAATCTCTGGTTTTAGGCAGCACCCCAACTCCCCTTTACCCTTAGCAAGCATAAGTTGGTTTTCTAAATTTGAGACCCTGTTCTGTTTTGTTATTCAGTTCCTGTGTAGCCAAGTTTACATTCCGTGTATTAGTGATATCTTATGATGTTTCTTTTTCTGTGTGACTTATTTCAGTTAGAATCATCATACCTGAATCCACTCATTATGCTGCTACGGGCCTGATGACATAGATTTCATTGCTGAGTGATATTGCATTGTACGTAAGTACCACAACTTCTTTATCCATTACTCACTTTCTGCGATATTGAACTTGTACCGTAAACGAGGTTCTTGTAAACAGAGCCGTCCCAAACTTTGGGGTGGCTGTGTCTTTTTGATTTTAATTTCCCTAAGCTATAGGACCATAAGTGGAAGTGCCCTAGGCTCTGTTGCTTTGTTTTTTAGATGTTTCAGGAAACACCATACACTTCTCCCGAGTGGCTCTTGGCAATTTACATCCCGCTCATCAGCATAACAAGGCTCCCAGTTCTCCATGGCCTGTCCTGCCTTCTGGATGTTACACTTTTTTCAGATGGCCCTTTTGACCGGGGGGAAGTGAGACTTCATTGTAGTGCAGATTTCCTTTGCAAGCTTGCTTGGTTGGCCAAAAAGGGCGTATGCGTTTTTTCCTGAATATATTCAGGAAAAAACGCATACGCCCTTTTTGGCCAAGTGCATCATTGTGGACGTTCTGCCTCTTTTCCTATGCTTTAACTGCAATTCCAGTCTACCTCCTGAAATCTGTTTCTTGCAATTCTGCCCCGCTTTCAAGTCCTCTTGGCAGCCTTACTTCAGTATATTTTTGCACGATAGCTGTCATTTATAACTCTGCAGGTTTGTGAATTACAGTGCCCCTGAGCTCCTTTCTTCAACTCGCTTTCTTGTGAGCTGGCCGCATCACCGCAGGATTGCTTCAGGCCCTAATCTGGTTCCAGCACGGCACGCTGAGCCTTTGGTTAATTCCTCTTCCTGGTGGGAAATGAGAGTTAAATTTGCCCGTCCAGACACCTCCAGCTAGTCTCTCATTGGTTCTCCCTATTCCTGTTCATCTTCCGCAGAAATTGCAAACTGGGCCAAACAGGAGGTTAAAGGCACTGACTCTCCAAGTCGGGAGAGTGTTAGTAAAGCGTCTGGAATGTTGCACCCGAGTACCAGG